>NC_138604.1:0-540000 GCF_964289735.1 Phaethon aethereus
GAAGGTGCTAGGCAGAATTGTCTTGCTGATGTTACTTGCCCTGGCAGTCATTGCAGATAAACAGCAAGACTGCGCCAAAATGCTAAAATGAAACGTTGCACTCTCTCTCCTCCAAGGAAGGTGCTAGGCAGGAATTGTCTTGCTGGTCCTCACTTGCCCTGGCAGTCATTGCAGATAAACAGCAAGACTCGGGCTCTGCTCTTTCCTAGCCTTGCAAACAGCCAAAGCAGTTTGTCTCCCTCGTGAGCGCCAAAATGCTAAAATGAAACGTTGCACTCTCTCTCCTCCAAGGAAGGTGCTAGGCAGGAATTGTCTTGCTGGTCCTCACTTGCCCTGGCAGTCATTGCAGATAAACAGCAAGACTCGGGCTCTGCTCTTTCCTAGCCTTGCAAACAGCCAAAGCAGTTTGACTCGCTCGTGAGCGCCAAAATGCTAAAATGAAACGTTGCACTCTCTCTCCGCCAAGGAAGGTGCTAGGCAGGAATTGTCTTGCTGGTCCTCACTTGCCCTGGCAGTCATTGCAGATAAACAGCAAGACTCGGGCTCTGCTCTTTCCTACCCTTGAAAAAGCCAAAGAAGTTTGTCTCGCTCGTGAGCGCCAAAATGCTAAAATGAAACGTTGCACTCTCTCTCCTCCAAGGAAGGTGCTAGGCAGGAATTGTCTTGCTGGTCCTCACTTGCCCTGGCAGTCATTGCAGATAAACAGCAAGACTCGGGCTCTGCTCTTTCCTAGCCTTGCAAACAGCCAAAGCAGTTTGTCTCGCTCGTGAGCGCCAAAATGCTAAAATGAAACGTTGCACTCTCTCTCCTCCAAGGAAGGTGCTAGGCAGGAATTGTCTTGCTGGTCCTCACTTGCCCTGGCAGTCATTGCAGATAAACAGCAAGACTCGGGCTCTGCTCTTTCCTACCCTTGAAAAAGCCAAAGAAGTTTGTCTCGCTCGTGAGCGCCAAAATGCTAAAATGAAACGTTGCACTCTCTCTCCTCCAAGGAAGGTGCTAGGCAGGAATTGTCTTGCTGGTCCTCACTTGCCCTGGCAGTCATTGCAGATAAACAGCAAGACTCGGGCTCTGCTCTTTCCTAGCCTTGCAAACAGCCAAAGCAGTTTGTCTCCCTCGTGAGCGCCAAAATGCTAAAATGAAACGTTGCACTCTCTCTCCTCCAAGGAAGGTGCTAGGCAGGAATTGTCTTGCTGGTCCTCACTTGCCCTGGCAGTCATTGCAGATAAACAGCAAGACTCGGGCTCTGCTCTTTCCTAGCCTTGCAAACAGGCACTCTGCTTTTTCTCACTCTCGCACTCCAAAAAGCAAAATGAAACGTTGCACTCTCTCTCCTCCAAGGAAGGTGCTAGGCAGGAATTGTCTTGCTGGTCCTCACTTGCCCTGGCAGTCATTGCAGATAAACAGCAAGACTGGGGCTCTGCTCTTTCCTAGCCTTGCAAACAGCCAAAGCAGTTTGTCTCCCTCGTGAGCGCCAAAATGCTAAAATGAAACGTTGCACTCTCTCTCCTCCAAGGAAGGTGCTAGGCAGGAATTGTCTTGCTGGTCCTCACTTGCCCTGGCAGTCATTGCAGATAAACAGCAAGACTCGGGCTCTGCTCTTTCCTAGCGTTGCAAACAGCCAAAGCAGTTTGACTCGCTCGTGAGCGCCAAAATGCTAAAATGAAACGTTGCACTCTCTCTCCTCCAAGGAAGGTGCTAGGCAGGAATTGTCTTGCTGGTCCTCACTTGCCCTGGCAGTCATTGCAGATAAACAGCAAGACTCGGGCTCTGCTCTTTCCTACCCTTGAAAAAGCCAAAGAAGTTTGTCTCGCTCGTGAGCGCCAAAATGCTAAAATGAAACGTTGCACTCTCTCTCCTCCAAGGAAGGTGCTAGGCAGGAATTGTCTTGCTGGTCCTCACTTGCCCTGGCAGTCATTGCAGATAAACAGCAAGACTCGGGCTCTGCTCTTTCCTAGCCTTGCAAACAGCCAAAGCAGTTTGTCTCGCTCGTGAGCGCCAAAATGCTAAAATGAAACGTTGCACTCGCTCTCCTCCAAGGAAGGTGCTAGGCAGGAATTGTCTTGCTGGTCCTCACTTGCCCTGGCAGTCATTGCATATAAACAGTAAGACTCGGGCTCTGCTCTTTCCTAGCCTTGCAAACAGCCAAAGCAGTTTGTCTGGCTCGTGAGCGCCAAAATGCTAAAATGAAACGGTGCACTGTCTCTCCTCCAAGGAAGGTGCTAGGCAGGAATTGTCTTGCTGATGTTACTTGCCCTGGCAGTCATTGCAGATAAACAGCAAGACTGGGGCTCTGCTCTTTCCTAGCCTTGCAAACAGCCAAAGCAGTTTGTCTCGCTCGTGAGCGCCAAAATGCTAAAATGAAACGTTGCACTCTCTCTCCTCCAAGGAAGGTGCTAGGCAGGAATTGTCTTGCTGGTCCTCACTTGCCCTGGCAGTCATTGCAGATAAACAGCAAGACTCGGGCTCTGCTCTTTCCTAGCCTTGCAAACAGCCAAAGCAGTTTGTCTCCCTCGTGAGCGCCAAAATGCTAAAATGAAACGTTGCACTCTCTCTCCTCCAAGGAAGGTGCTAGGCAGGAATTGTCTTGCTGGTCCTCACTTGCCCTGGCAGTCATTGCAGATAAACAGCAAGACTCGGGCTCTGCTCTTTCCTAGCCTTGCAAACAGCCAAAGCAGTTTGACTCGCTCGTGAGCGCCAAAATGCTAAAATGAAACGTTGCACTCTCTCTCCGCCAAGGAAGGTGCTAGGCAGGAATTGTCTTGCTGGTCCTCACTTGCCCTGGCAGTCATTGCAGATAAACAGCAAGACTCGGGCTCTGCTCTTTCCTACCCTTGAAAAAGCCAAAGAAGTTTGTCTCGCTCGTGAGCGCCAAAATGCTAAAATGAAACGTTGCACTCTCTCTCCTCCAAGGAAGGTGCTAGGCAGGAATTGTCTTGCTGGTCCTCACTTGCCCTGGCAGTCATTGCAGATAAACAGCAAGACTCGGGCTCTGCTCTTTCCTAGCCTTGCAAACAGCCAAAGCAGTTTGTCTCGCTCGTGAGCGCCAAAATGCTAAAATGAAACGTTGCACTCTCTCTCCTCCAAGGAAGGTGCTAGGCAGGAATTGTCTTGCTGGTCCTCACTTGCCCTGGCAGTCATTGCAGATAAACAGCAAGACTCGGGCTCTGCTCTTTCCTACCCTTGAAAAAGCCAAAGAAGTTTGTCTCGCTCGTGAGCGCCAAAATGCTAAAATGAAACGTTGCACTCTCTCTCCTCCAAGGAAGGTGCTAGGCAGGAATTGTCTTGCTGGTCCTCACTTGCCCTGGCAGTCATTGCAGATAAACAGCAAGACTCGGGCTCTGCTCTTTCCTAGCCTTGCAAACAGCCAAAGCAGTTTGTCTCCCTCGTGAGCGCCAAAATGCTAAAATGAAACGTTGCACTCTCTCTCCTCCAAGGAAGGTGCTAGGCAGGAATTGTCTTGCTGGTCCTCACTTGCCCTGGCAGTCATTGCAGATAAACAGCAAGACTCGGGCTCTGCTCTTTCCTAGCCTTGCAAACAGGCACTCTGCTTTTTCTCACTCTCGCACTCCAAAAAGCAAAATGAAACGTTGCACTCTCTCTCCTCCAAGGAAGGTGCTAGGCAGGAATTGTCTTGCTGGTCCTCACTTGCCCTGGCAGTCATTGCAGATAAACAGCAAGACTGGGGCTCTGCTCTTTCCTAGCCTTGCAAACAGCCAAAGCAGTTTGTCTCCCTCGTGAGCGCCAAAATGCTAAAATGAAACGTTGCACTCTCTCTCCTCCAAGGAAGGTGCTAGGCAGGAATTGTCTTGCTGGTCCTCACTTGCCCTGGCAGTCATTGCAGATAAACAGCAAGACTCGGGCTCTGCTCTTTCCTAGCGTTGCAAACAGCCAAAGCAGTTTGACTCGCTCGTGAGCGCCAAAATGCTAAAATGAAACGTTGCACTCTCTCTCCTCCAAGGAAGGTGCTAGGCAGGAATTGTCTTGCTGGTCCTCACTTGCCCTGGCAGTCATTGCAGATAAACAGCAAGACTCGGGCTCTGCTCTTTCCTACCCTTGAAAAAGCCAAAGAAGTTTGTCTCGCTCGTGAGCGCCAAAATGCTAAAATGAAACGTTGCACTCTCTCTCCTCCAAGGAAGGTGCTAGGCAGGAATTGTCTTGCTGGTCCTCACTTGCCCTGGCAGTCATTGCAGATAAACAGCAAGACTCGGGCTCTGCTCTTTCCTAGCCTTGCAAACAGCCAAAGCAGTTTGTCTCGCTCGTGAGCGCCAAAATGCTAAAATGAAACGTTGCACTCGCTCTCCTCCAAGGAAGGTGCTAGGCAGGAATTGTCTTGCTGGTCCTCACTTGACCTGGCAGTCATTGCATATAAACAGTAAGACTCGGGCTCTGCTCTTTCCTAGCCTTGCAAACAGCCAAAGCAGTTTGTCTGGCTCGTGAGCGCCAAAATGCTAAAATGAAACGGTGCACTGTCTCTCCTCCAAGGAAGGTGCTAGGCAGGAATTGTCTTGCTGATGTTACTTGCCCTGGCAGTCATTGCAGATAAACAGCAAGACTGGGGCTCTGCTCTTTCCTAGCCTTGCAAACAGCCAAAGCAGTTTGTCTCGCTCGTGAGCGCCAAAATGCTAAAATGAAACGTTGCACTCTCTCTCCTCCAAGGAAGGTGCTAGGCAGGAATTGTCTTGCTGGTCCTCACTTGCCCTGGCAGTCATTGCAGATAAACAGCAAGACTCGGGCTCTGCTCTTTCCTAGCCTTGCAAACAGCCAAAGCAGTTTGTCTCCCTCGTGAGCGCCAAAATGCTAAAATGAAACGTTGCACTCTCTCTCCTCCAAGGAAGGTGCTAGGCAGGAATTGTCTTGCTGGTCCTCACTTGCCCTGGCAGTCATTGCAGATAAACAGCAAGACTCGGGCTCTGCTCTTTCCTAGCCTTGCAAACAGCCAAAGCAGTTTGACTCGCTCGTGAGCGCCAAAATGCTAAAATGAAACGTTGCACTCTCTCTCCGCCAAGGAAGGTGCTAGGCAGGAATTGTCTTGCTGGTCCTCACTTGCCCTGGCAGTCATTGCAGATAAACAGCAAGACTCGGGCTCTGCTCTTTCCTACCCTTGAAAAAGCCAAAGAAGTTTGTCTCGCTCGTGAGCGCCAAAATGCTAAAATGAAACGTTGCACTCTCTCTCCTCCAAGGAAGGTGCTAGGCAGGAATTGTCTTGCTGGTCCTCACTTGCCCTGGCAGTCATTGCAGATAAACAGCAAGACTCGGGCTCTGCTCTTTCCTAGCCTTGCAAACAGCCAAAGCAGTTTGTCTCGCTCGTGAGCGCCAAAATGCTAAAATGAAACGTTGCACTCTCTCTCCTCCAAGGAAGGTGCTAGGCAGGAATTGTCTTGCTGGTCCTCACTTGCCCTGGCAGTCATTGCAGATAAACAGCAAGACTGGGGCTCTGCTCTTTCCTACCCTTGAAAAAGCCAAAGAAGTTTGTCTCGCTCGTGAGCGCCAAAATGCTAAAATGAAACGTTGCACTCTCTCTCCTCCAAGGAAGGTGCTAGGCAGGAATTGTCTTGCTGGTCCTCACTTGCCCTGGCAGTCATTGCAGATAAACAGCAAGACTCGGGCTCTGCTCTTTCCTAGCCTTGCAAACAGCCAAAGCAGTTTGTCTCCCTCGTGAGCGCCAAAATGCTAAAATGAAACGTTGCACTCTCTCTCCTCCAAGGAAGGTGCTAGGCAGGAATTGTCTTGCTGGTCCTCACTTGCCCTGGCAGTCATTGCAGATAAACAGCAAGACTCGGGCTCTGCTCTTTCCTAGCCTTGCAAACAGGCACTCTGCTTTTTCTCACTCTCGCACTCCAAAAAGCAAAATGAAACGTTGCACTCTCTCTCCTCCAAGGAAGGTGCTAGGCAGGAATTGTCTTGCTGGTCCTCACTTGCCCTGGCAGTCATTGCAGATAAACAGCAAGACTGGGGCTCTGCTCTTTCCTAGCCTTGCAAACAGCCAAAGCAGTTTGTCTCCCTCGTGAGCGCCAAAATGCTAAAATGAAACGTTGCACTCTCTCTCCTCCAAGGAAGGTGCTAGGCAGGAATTGTCTTGCTGGTCCTCACTTGCCCTGGCAGTCATTGCAGATAAACAGCAAGACTCGGGCTCTGCTCTTTCCTAGCGTTGCAAACAGCCAAAGCAGTTTGACTCGCTCGTGAGCGCCAAAATGCTAAAATGAAACGTTGCACTCTCTCTCCTCCAAGGAAGGTGCTAGGCAGGAATTGTCTTGCTGGTCCTCACTTGCCCTGGCAGTCATTGCAGATAAACAGCAAGACTCGGGCTCTGCTCTTTCCTACCCTTGAAAAAGCCAAAGAAGTTTGTCTCGCTCGTGAGCGCCAAAATGCTAAAATGAAACGTTGCACTCTCTCTCCTCCAAGGAAGGTGCTAGGCAGGAATTGTCTTGCTGGTCCTCACTTGCCCTGGCAGTCATTGCAGATAAACAGCAAGACTCGGGCTCTGCTCTTTCCTAGCCTTGCAAACAGCCAAAGCAGTTTGTCTCGCTCGTGAGCGCCAAAATGCTAAAATGAAACGTTGCACTCGCTCTCCTCCAAGGAAGGTGCTAGGCAGGAATTGTCTTGCTGGTCCTCACTTGCCCTGGCAGTCATTGCATATAAACAGTAAGACTCGGGCTCTGCTCTTTCCTAGCCTTGCAAACAGCCAAAGCAGTTTGTCTGGCTCGTGAGCGCCAAAATGCTAAAATGAAACGGTGCACTGTCTCTCCTCCAAGGAAGGTGCTAGGCAGGAATTGTCTTGCTGATGTTACTTGCCCTGGCAGTCATTGCAGATAAACAGCAAGACTGGGGCTCTGCTCTTTCCTAGCCTTGCAAACAGCCAAAGCAATTTGTCTCCCTCGTGAGCGCCAAAATGCTAAAATGAAACGTTGCACTCTCTCTCCTCCAAGGAAGGTGCTAGGCAGGAATTGTCTTGCTGGTCCTCACTTGCCCTGGCAGTCATTGCAGATAAACAGCAAGACTCGGGCTCTGCTCTTTCCTAGCGTTGCAAACAGCCAAAGCAGTTTGACTCGCTCGTGAGCGCCAAAATGCTAAAATGAAACGTTGCACTCTCTCTCCTCCAAGGAAGGTGCTAGGCAGGAATTGTCTTGCTGGTCCTCACTTGCCCTGGCAGTCATTGCAGATAAACAGCAAGACTCGGGCTCTGCTCTTTCCTACCCTTGAAAAAGCCAAAGAAGTTTGTCTCGCTCGTGAGCGCCAAAATGCTAAAATGAAACGTTGCACTCTCTCTCCTCCAAGGAAGGTGCTAGGCAGGAATTGTCTTGCTGGTCCTCACTTGCCCTGGCAGTCATTGCAGATAAACAGCAAGACTCGGGCTCTGCTCTTTCCTAGCCTTGCAAACAGCCAAAGCAGTTTGTCTCGCTCGTGAGCGCCAAAATGCTAAAATGAAACGTTGCACTCGCTCTCCTCCAAGGAAGGTGCTAGGCAGGAATTGTCTTGCTGGTCCTCACTTGCCCTGGCAGTCATTGCATATAAACAGTAAGACTCGGGCTCTGCTCTTTCCTAGCCTTGCAAACAGCCAAAGCAGTTTGTCTGGCTCGTGAGCGCCAAAATGCTAAAATGAAACGGTGCACTGTCTCTCCTCCAAGGAAGGTGCTAGGCAGGAATTGTCTTGCTGATGTTACTTGCCCTGGCAGTCATTGCAGATAAACAGCAAGACTGGGGCTCTGCTCTTTCCTAGCCTTGCAAACAGCCAAAGCAGTTTGTCTCGCTCGTGAGCGCCAAAATGCTAAAATGAAACGTTGCACTCTCTCTCCTCCAAGGAAGGTGCTAGGCAGGAATTGTCTTGCTGGTCCTCACTTGCCCTGGCAGTCATTGCAGATAAACAGCAAGACTCGGGCTCTGCTCTTTCCTAGCCTTGCAAACAGCCAAAGCAGTTTGTCTCCCTCGTGAGCGCCAAAATGCTAAAATGAAACGTTGCACTCTCTCTCCTCCAAGGAAGGTGCTAGGCAGGAATTGTCTTGCTGGTCCTCACTTGCCCTGGCAGTCATTGCAGATAAACAGCAAGACTCGGGCTCTGCTCTTTCCTAGCCTTGCAAACAGCCAAAGCAGTTTGACTCGCTCGTGAGCGCCAAAATGCTAAAATGAAACGTTGCACTCTCTCTCCGCCAAGGAAGGTGCTAGGCAGGAATTGTCTTGCTGGTCCTCACTTGCCCTGGCAGTCATTGCAGATAAACAGCAAGACTCGGGCTCTGCTCTTTCCTACCCTTGAAAAAGCCAAAGAAGTTTGTCTCGCTCGTGAGCGCCAAAATGCTAAAATGAAACGTTGCACTCTCTCTCCTCCAAGGAAGGTGCTAGGCAGGAATTGTCTTGCTGGTCCTCACTTGCCCTGGCAGTCATTGCAGATAAACAGCAAGACTCGGGCTCTGCTCTTTCCTAGCCTTGCAAACAGCCAAAGCAGTTTGTCTCGCTCGTGAGCGCCAAAATGCTAAAATGAAACGTTGCACTCTCTCTCCTCCAAGGAAGGTGCTAGGCAGGAATTGTCTTGCTGGTCCTCACTTGCCCTGGCAGTCATTGCAGATAAACAGCAAGACTCGGGCTCTGCTCTTTCCTACCCTTGAAAAAGCCAAAGAAGTTTGTCTCGCTCGTGAGCGCCAAAATGCTAAAATGAAACGTTGCACTCTCTCTCCTCCAAGGAAGGTGCTAGGCAGGAATTGTCTTGCTGGTCCTCACTTGCCCTGGCAGTCATTGCAGATAAACAGCAAGACTCGGGCTCTGCTCTTTCCTAGCCTTGCAAACAGCCAAAGCAGTTTGTCTCCCTCGTGAGCGCCAAAATGCTAAAATGAAACGTTGCACTCTCTCTCCTCCAAGGAAGGTGCTAGGCAGGAATTGTCTTGCTGGTCCTCACTTGCCCTGGCAGTCATTGCAGATAAACAGCAAGACTCGGGCTCTGCTCTTTCCTAGCCTTGCAAACAGGCACTCTGCTTTTTCTCACTCTCGCACTCCAAAAAGCAAAATGAAACGTTGCACTCTCTCTCCTCCAAGGAAGGTGCTAGGCAGGAATTGTCTTGCTGGTCCTCACTTGCCCTGGCAGTCATTGCAGATAAACAGCAAGACTGGGGCTCTGCTCTTTCCTAGCCTTGCAAACAGCCAAAGCAGTTTGTCTCCCTCGTGAGCGCCAAAATGCTAAAATGAAACGTTGCACTCTCTCTCCTCCAAGGAAGGTGCTAGGCAGGAATTGTCTTGCTGGTCCTCACTTGCCCTGGCAGTCATTGCAGATAAACAGCAAGACTCGGGCTCTGCTCTTTCCTAGCGTTGCAAACAGCCAAAGCAGTTTGACTCGCTCGTGAGCGCCAAAATGCTAAAATGAAACGTTGCACTCTCTCTCCTCCAAGGAAGGTGCTAGGCAGGAATTGTCTTGCTGGTCCTCACTTGCCCTGGCAGTCATTGCAGATAAACAGCAAGACTCGGGCTCTGCTCTTTCCTACCCTTGAAAAAGCCAAAGAAGTTTGTCTCGCTCGTGAGCGCCAAAATGCTAAAATGAAACGTTGCACTCTCTCTCCTCCAAGGAAGGTGCTAGGCAGGAATTGTCTTGCTGGTCCTCACTTGCCCTGGCAGTCATTGCAGATAAACAGCAAGACTCGGGCTCTGGTCTTTCCTAGCCTTGCAAACAGCCAAAGCAGTTTGTCTCGCTCGTGAGCGCCAAAATGCTAAAATGAAACGTTGCACTCGCTCTCCTCCAAGGAAGGTGCTAGGCAGGAATTGTCTTGCTGGTCCTCACTTGCCCTGGCAGTCATTGCATATAAACAGTAAGACTCGGGCTCTGCTCTTTCCTAGCCTTGCAAACAGCCAAAGCAGTTTGTCTGGCTCGTGAGCGCCAAAATGCTAAAATGAAACGGTGCACTGTCTCTCCTCCAAGGAAGGTGCTAGGCAGGAATTGTCTTGCTGATGTTACTTGCCCTGGCAGTCATTGCAGATAAACAGCAAGACTGGGGCTCTGCTCTTTCCTAGCCTTGCAAACAGCCAAAGCAGTTTGTCTCGCTCGTGAGCGCCAAAATGCTAAAATGAAACGTTGCACTCTCTCTCCTCCAAGGAAGGTGCTAGGCAGGAATTGTCTTGCTGGTCCTCACTTGCCCTGGCAGTCATTGCAGATAAACAGCAAGACTCGGGCTCTGCTCTTTCCTAGCCTTGCAAACAGCCAAAGCAGTTTGTCTCCCTCGTGAGCGCCAAAATGCTAAAATGAAACGTTGCACTCTCTCTCCTCCAAGGAAGGTGCTAGGCAGGAATTGTCTTGCTGGTCCTCACTTGCCCTGGCAGTCATTGCAGATAAACAGCAAGACTCGGGCTCTGCTCTTTCCTAGCCTTGCAAACAGCCAAAGCAGTTTGACTCGCTCGTGAGCGCCAAAATGCTAAAATGAAACGTTGCACTCTCTCTCCGCCAAGGAAGGTGCTAGGCAGGAATTGTCTTGCTGGTCCTCACTTGCCCTGGCAGTCATTGCAGATAAACAGCAAGACTCGGGCTCTGCTCTTTCCTACCCTTGAAAAAGCCAAAGAAGTTTGTCTCGCTCGTGAGCGCCAAAATGCTAAAATGAAACGTTGCACTCTCTCTCCTCCAAGGAAGGTGCTAGGCAGGAATTGTCTTGCTGGTCCTCACTTGCCCTGGCAGTCATTGCAGATAAACAGCAAGACTCGGGCTCTGCTCTTTCCTAGCCTTGCAAACAGCCAAAGCAGTTTGTCTCGCTCGTGAGCGCCAAAATGCTAAAATGAAACGTTGCACTCTCTCTCCTCCAAGGAAGGTGCTAGGCAGGACTTGTCTTGCTGGTCCTCACTTGCCCTGGCAGTCATTGCAGATAAACAGCAAGACTCGGGCTCTGCTCTTTCCTACCCTTGAAAAAGCCAAAGAAGTTTGTCTCGCTCGTGAGCGCCAAAATGCTAAAATGAAACGTTGCACTCTCTCTCCTCCAAGGAAGGTGCTAGGCAGGAATTGTCTTGCTGGTCCTCACTTGCCCTGGCAGTCATTGCAGATAAACAGCAAGACTCGGGCTCTGCTCTTTCCTAGCCTTGCAAACAGCCAAAGCAGTTTGTCTCCCTCGTGAGCGCCAAAATGCTAAAATGAAACGTTGCACTCTCTCTCCTCCAAGGAAGGTGCTAGGCAGGAATTGTCTTGCTGGTCCTCACTTGCCCTGGCAGTCATTGCAGATAAACAGCAAGACTCGGGCTCTGCTCTTTCCTAGCCTTGCAAACAGGCACTCTGCTTTTTCTCACTCTCGCACTCCAAAAAGCAAAATGAAACGTTGCACTCTCTCTCCTCCAAGGAAGGTGCTAGGCAGGAATTGTCTTGCTGGTCCTCACTTGCCCTGGCAGTCATTGCAGATAAACAGCAAGACTGGGGCTCTGCTCTTTCCTAGCCTTGCAAACAGCCAAAGCAGTTTGTCTCCCTCGTGAGCGCCAAAATGCTAAAATGAAACGTTGCACTCTCTCTCCTCCAAGGAAGGTGCTAGGCAGGAATTGTCTTGCTGGTCCTCACTTGCCCTGGCAGTCATTGCAGATAAACAGCAAGACTCGGGCTCTGCTCTTTCCTAGCGTTGCAAACAGCCAAAGCAGTTTGACTCGCTCGTGAGCGCCAAAATGCTAAAATGAAACGTTGCACTCTCTCTCCTCCAAGGAAGGTGCTAGGCAGGAATTGTCTTGCTGGTCCTCACTTGCCCTGGCAGTCATTGCAGATAAACAGCAAGACTCGGGCTCTGCTCTTTCCTACCCTTGAAAAAGCCAAAGAAGTTTGTCTCGCTCGTGAGCGCCAAAATGCTAAAATGAAACGTTGCACTCTCTCTCCTCCAAGGAAGGTGCTAGGCAGGAATTGTCTTGCTGGTCCTCACTTGCCCTGGCAGTCATTGCAGATAAACAGCAAGACTCGGGCTCTGCTCTTTCCTAGCCTTGCAAACAGCCAAAGCAGTTTGTCTCGCTCGTGAGCGCCAAAATGCTAAAATGAAACGTTGCACTCTCTCTCCTCCAAGGAAGGTGCTAGGCAGGAATTGTCTTGCTGGTCCTCACTTGCCCTGGCAGTCATTGCAGATAAACAGTAAGACTCGGGCTCTGCTCTTTCCTAGCCTTGCAAACAGCCAAAGCAGTTTGTCTTGCTCGTGAGCGCCAAAATGCTAAAATGAAACGGTGCAGTCTCTCTCCTCCAAGGAAGGTGCTAGGCAGGACTTGTCTTGCTGGTCCTCACTTGCCCTGGCAGTCATTGCAGATAAACAGCAAGACTCGGGCTCTGCTCTTTCCTAGCCTTGCAAACAGGCACTCTGCTATTTCTCACTCTCGCACTCCAAAAACCAAAATGAAACGTTGCACTCTCTCTCCTCCAAGGAAGGTGCTAGGCAGGAATTGTCTTGCTGGTCCTCACTTGCCCTGGCAGTCATTTCAGATAAACAGCAAGACTCGGGCTCTGCTCTTTCCTAGCCTTGCAAACAGGCACTCTGCTTTTTCTCACTCTAGCACTCCAAAAAGCAAAATGAAACGTTGCACTCTCTCTCCTCCAAGGAAGGTGCTAGGCAGGACTTGTCTTGCTGGTGTTACTTGCCCTGGCAGTCATTGCAGATAAACAGCAAGACTGGGGCTCTGCTCTTTCCTAGCCTTGCAAACAGCCAAAGCAGTTTGTCTCGCTCGTGAGCGCCAAAATGCTAAAATGAAACGTTGCACTCTCTCTCCTCCAAGGAAGGTGCTAGGCAGGAATTGTCTTGCTGGTCCTCACTTGCCCTGGCAGTCATTGCAGATAAACAGCAAGACTCGGGCTCTGCTCTTTCCTAGACTTGCAAACAGCCAAAGAAGTTTGTCTCGCTCGTGAGCGCCAAAATGCTAAAATGAAACGTTGCACTCTCTCTCCTCCAAGGAAGGTGCTAGGCAGGAATTGTCTTGCTGGTCCTCACTTGCCCTGGCAGTCATTGCAGATAAACAGCACGACTCGGGCTCTGCTCTTTCCTAGCCTTGCAAACAGCCAAAGCAGTTTGTCTCCCTCGTGAGCGCCAAAATGCTAAAATGAAACGTTGCACTCTCTCTCCTCCAAGGAAGGTGCTAGGCAGGAATTGTCTTGCTGGTCCTCACTTGCCCTGGCAGTCATTGCAGATAAACAGCAAGACTGGGGCTCTGCTCTTTCCTAGCCTTGCAAACAGCCAAAGAAATTTGTCTCCCTCGTGAGCGCCAAAATGCTAAAATGAAACGTTGCACTCTCTCTCCTCCAAGGAAGGTGCTAGGCAGGAATTGTCTTGCTGGTCCTCACTTGCCCTGGCAGTCATTGCAGATAAACAGTAAGACTCGGACTCTGCTCTTTCCTAGCCTTGCAAACAGCCAAAGCAGTTTGTCTCGCTCGTGAGCGCCAAAATGCTAAAATGAAACGTTGCACTCTCTCTCCTCCAAGGAAGGTGCTAGGCAGGAATTGTCTTGCTGGTCCTCACTTGCCCTGGCAGTCATTGCAGATAAACAGTAAGACTCGGGCTCTGCTCTTTCCTAGCCTTGCAAACAGCCAAAGCAGTTTGTCTCGCTCGTGAGCGCCAAAATGCTAAAATGAAACGGTGCACTCTCTCTCCTCCAAGGAAGGTGCTAGGTAGGACTTGTCTTGCTGGTCCTCACTTGCCCTGGCAGTCATTGCAGATAAACAGCAAGACTCGGGCTCTGCTCTTTCCTAGCCTTGCAAACAGCCAAAGCAGTTTGTCTCGCTCGCGAGCGCCAAAATGCTAAAATGAAACGTTGCACTCTCTCTCCTCCAAGGAAGGTGCTAGGCAGGAATTGTCTTGCTGGTCCTCACTTGCCCTGGCAGTCATTGCAGATAAACAGCAAGACTCGGGCTCTGCTCTTTCCTAGCCTTGCAAACAGCCAAAGCAGTTTGTCTCGCTCGTGAGCGCCAAAATGCTAAAATGAAACGTTGCACTCTCTCTCCTCCAAGGAAGGTGCTAGGCAGGAATTGTCTTGCTGGTCCTCACTTGCCCTGGCAGTCATTGCAGATACACAGTAAGACTCGGGCTCTGCTCTTTCCTAGCCTTGCAAACAGCCAAAGCAGTTTGTCTCGCTCGTGAGCGCCAAAATGCTAAAATGAAACGTTGCACTCTCTCTCCTCCAAGGAAGGTGCTAGGCAGGAATTGTCTTGCTGGTCCTCACTTGCCCTGGCAGTCATTGCAGATAAACAGTAAGACTCGGGCTCTGCTCTTTCCTAGCCTTGCAAACAGCCAAAGCAGTTTGTCTTGCTCGTGAGCGCCAAAATGCTAAAATGAAACGGTGCACTCTCTCTCCTCCAAGGAAGGTGCTAGGCAGGACTTGTCTTGCTGGTCCTCACTTGCCCTGGCAGTCATTGCAGATAAACAGCAAGACTCGGGCTCTGCTCTTTCCTAGCCTTGCAAACAGGCACTCTGCTTTTTCTCACTCTAGCACTCCAAAAAGCAAAATGAAACGTTGCACTCTCTCTCCTCCAAGGAAGGTGCTAGGCAGGACTTGTCTTGCTGGTGTTACTTGCCCTGGCAGTCATTGCAGATAAACAGCAAGACTGGGGCTCTGCTCTTTCCTAGCCTTGCAAACAGCCAAAGCAGTTTGTCTCGCTCGTGAGCGCCAAAATGCTAAAATGAAACGTTGCACTCTCTCTCCTCCAAGGAAGGTGCTAGGCAGGAATTGTCTTGCTGGTCCTCACTTGCCCTGGCAGTCATTGCAGATAAACAGCAAGACTCGGGCTCTGCTCTTTCCTAGACTTGCAAACAGCCAAAGCAGTTTGTCTCGCTCGTGAGCGCCAAAATGCTAAAATGAAACGTTGCACTCTCTCTCCTCCAAGGAAGGTGCTAGGCAGGAATTGTCTTGCTGGTCCTCACTTGCCCTGGCAGTCATTGCAGATAAACAGCACGACTCGGGCTCTGCTCTTTCCTAGCCTTGCAAACAGCCAAAGCAGTTTGTCTCCCTCGTGAGCGCCAAAATGCTAAAATGAAACGTTGCACTCTCTCTCCTCCAAGGAAGGTGCTAGGCAGGAATTGTCTTGCTGGTCCTCACTTGCCCTGGCAGTCATTGCAGATAAACAGCAAGACTGGGGCTCTGCTCTTTCCTAGCCTTGCAAACAGCCAAAGCAATTTGTCTCCCTCGTGAGCGCCAAAATGCTAAAATGAAACGTTGCACTCTCTCTCCTCCAAGGAAGGTGCTAGGCAGGAATTGTCTTGCTGGTCCTCACTTGCCCTGGCAGTCATTGCAGATAAACAGTAAGACTCGGGCTCTGCTCTTTCCTAGCCTTGCAAACAGCCAAAGCAGTTTGTCTCGCTCGTGAGCGCCAAAATGCTAAAATGAAACGTTGCACTCTCTCTCCTCCAAGGAAGGTGCTAGGCAGGAATTGTCTTGCTGGTCCTCACTTGCCCTGGCAGTCATTGCAGATAAACAGTAAGACTCGGGCTCTGCTCTTTCCTAGCCTTGCAAACAGCCAAAGCAGTTTGTCTCGCTCGTGAGCGCCAAAATGCTAAAATGAAACGGTGCACTCTCTCTCCTCCAAGGAAGGTGCTAGGCAGGACTTGTCTTGCTGGTCCTCACTTGCCCTGGCAGTCATTGCAGATAAACAGCAAGACTCGGGCTCTGCTCTTTCCTAGCCTTGCAAACAGCCAAAGCAGTTTGTCTCGCTCGCGAGCGCCAAAATGCTAAAATGAAACGTTGCACTCTCTCTCCTCCAAGGAAGGTGCTAGGCAGGAATTGTCTTGCTGGTCCTCACTTGCCCTGGCAGTCATTGCAGATAAACAGCAAGACTCGGGCTCTGCTCTTTCCTAGCCTTGCAAACAGGCAAAGCAGTTTGTCTCGCTCGTGAGCGCCAAAATGCTAAAATGAAACGTTGCACTCTCTCTCCTCCAAGGAAGGTGCTAGGCAGGAATTGTCTTGCTGGTCCTCACTTGCCCTGGCAGTCATTGCAGATAAACAGTAAGACTCGGGCTCTGCTCTTTCCTAGCCTTGCAAACAGCCAAAGCAGTTTGTCTCGCTCGTGAGCGCCAAAATGCTAAAATGAAACGTTGCACTCTCTCTCCTCCAAGGAAGGTGCTAGGCAGGAATTGTCTTGCTGGTCCTCACTTGCCCTGGCAGTCATTGCAGATAAACAGTAAGACTCGGGCTCTGCTCTTTCCTAGCCTTGCAAACAGCCAAAGCAGTTTGTCTTGCTCGTGAGCGCCAAAATGCTAAAATGAAACGGTGCACTCTCTCTCCTCCAAGGAAGGTGCTAGGCAGGACTTGTCTTGCTGGTCCTCACTTGCCCTGGCAGTCATTGCAGATAAACAGCAAGACTCGGGCTCTGCTCTTTCCTAGCCTTGCAAACAGGCACTCTGCTATTTCTCACTCTCGCACTCCAAAAACCAAAATGAAACGTTGCACTCTCTCTCCTCCAAGGAAGGTGCTAGGCAGGAATTGTCTTGCTGGTCCTCACTTGCCCTGGCAGTCATTTCAGATAAACAGCAAGACTCGGGCTCTGCTCTTTCCTAGCCTTGCAAACAGGCACTCTGCTTTTTCTCACTCTAGCACTCCAAAAAGCAAAATGAAACGTTGCACTCTCTCTCCTCCAAGGAAGGTGCTAGGCAGGACTTGTCTTGCTGGTGTTACTTGCCCTGGCAGTCATTGCAGATAAACAGCAAGACTCGGGCTCTGCTCTTTCCTAGCCTTGCAAACAGCCAAAGCAGTTTGTCTCGCTCGTGAGCGCCAAAATGCTAAAATGAAACGTTGCACTCTCTCTCCTCCAAGGAAGGTGCTAGGCAGGAATTGTCTTGCTGGTCCTCACTTGCCCTGGCAGTCATTGCAGATAAACAGCAAGACTCGGGCTCTGCTCTTTCCTAGACTTGCAAACAGCCAAAGCAGTTTGTCTCCCTCGTGAGCGCCAAAATGCTAAAATGAAACGTTGCACTCTCTCTCCTCCAAGGAAGGTGCTAGGCAGGAATTGTCTTGCTGGTCCTCACTTGCCCTGGCAGTCATTGCAGATAAACAGCACGACTCGGGCTCTGCTCTTTCCTAGCCTTGCAAACAGCCAAAGCAGTTTGTCTCGCTCGTGAGCGCCAAAATGCTAAAATGAAACGTTGCACTCTCTCTCCTCCAAGGAAGGTGCTAGGCAGGAATTGTCTTGCTGGTCCTCACTTGCCCTGGCAGTCATTGCAGATAAACAGTAAGACTCGGGCTCTGCTCTTTCCTAGCCTTGCAAACAGCCAAAGCAGTTTGTCTCGCTCGTGAGCGCCAAAATGCTAAAATGAAACGGTGCACTCTCTCTCCTCCAAGGAAGGTGCTAGGCAGGACTTGTCTTGCTGGTCCTCACTTGCCCTGGCAGTCATTGCAGATAAACAGCAAGACTCGGGCTCTGCTCTTTCCTAGCCTTGCAAACAGCCAAAGCAGTTTGTCTCGCTCGCGAGCGCCAAAATGCTAAAATGAAACGTTGCACTCTCTCTCCTCCAAGGAAGGTGCTAGGCAGGAATTGTCTTGCTGGTCCTCACTTGCCCTGGCAGTCATTGCAGATAAACAGCAAGACTCGGGCTCTGCTCTTTCCTAGACTTGCAAACAGCCAAAGCAGTTTGTCTCCCTCGTGAGCGCCAAAATGCTAAAATGAAACGTTGCACTCTCTCTCCTCCAAGGAAGGTGCTAGGCAGGAATTGTCTTGCTGGTCCTCACTTGCCCTGGCAGTCATTGCAGATAAACAGCACGACTCGGGCTCTGCTCTTTCCTAGCCTTGCAAACAGCCAAAGCAGTTTGTCTCGCTCGTGAGCGCCAAAATGCTAAAATGAAACGTTGCACTCTCTCTCCTCCAAGGAAGGTGCTAGGCAGGAATTGTCTTGCTGGTCCTCACTTGCCCTGGCAGTCATTGCAGATAAACAGTAAGACTCGGGCTCTGCTCTTTCCTAGCCTTGCAAACAGCCAAAGCAGTTTGTCTCGCTCGTGAGCGCCAAAATGCTAAAATGAAACGGTGCACTCTCTCTCCTCCAAGGAAGGTGCTAGGCAGGACTTGTCTTGCTGGTCCTCACTTGCCCTGGCAGTCATTGCAGATAAACAGCAAGACTCGGGCTCTGCTCTTTCCTAGCCTTGCAAACAGCCAAAGCAGTTTGTCTCGCTCGCGAGCGCCAAAATGCTAAAATGAAACGTTGCACTCTCTCTCCTCCAAGGAAGGTGCTAGGCAGGAATTGTCTTGCTGGTCCTCACTTGCCCTGGCAGTCATTGCAGATAAACAGCAAGACTCGGGCTCTGCTCTTTCCTAGCCTTGCAAACAGCCAAAGCAGTTTGTCTCGCTCGTGAGCGCCAAAATGCTAAAATGAAACGTTGCACTCTCTCTCCTCCAAGGAAGGTGCTAGGCAGGAATTGTCTTGCTGGTCCTCACTTGCCCTGGCAGTCATTGCAGATAAACAGTAAGACTCGGGCTCTGCTCTTTCCTAGCCTTGCAAACAGCCAAAGCAGTTTGTCTCGCTCGTGAGCGCCAAAATGCTAAAATGAAACGTTGCACTCTCTCTCCTCCAAGGAAGGTGCTAGGCAGGAATTGTCTTGCTGGTCCTCACTTGCCCTGGCAGTCATTGCAGATAAACAGTAAGACTCGGGCTCTGCTCTTTCCTAGCCTTGCAAACAGCCAAAGCAGTTTGTCTTGCTCGTGAGCGCCAAAATGCTAAAATGAAACGGTGCACTCTCTCTCCTCCAAGGAAGGTGCTAGGCAGGACTTGTCTTGCTGGTCCTCACTTGCCCTGGCAGTCATTGCAGATAAACAGCAAGACTCGGGCTCTGCTCTTTCCTAGCCTTGCAAACAGGCACTCTGCTATTTCTCACTCTCGCACTCCAAAAACCAAAATGAAACGTTGCACTCTCTCTCCTCCAAGGAAGGTGCTAGGCAGGAATTGTCTTGCTGGTCCTCACTTGCCCTGGCAGTCATTGCAGATAAACAGCAAGACTGGGGCTCTGCTCTTTCCTAGCCTTGCAAACAGCCACAGAAATTTGTCTCCCTCGTGAGCGCCAAAATGCTAAAATGAAACGTTGCACTCTCTCTCCTCCAAGGAAGGTGCTAGGCAGGAATTGTCTTGCTGGTCCTCACTTGCCCTGGCAGTCATTGCAGATAAACAGTAAGACTCGGGCTCTGCTCTTTCCTAGCCTTGCAAACAGCCAAAGCAGTTTGTCTCGCTCGTGAGCGCCAAAATGCTAAAATGAAACGTTGCACTCTCTCTCCTCCAAGGAAGGTGCTAGGCAGGAATTGTCTTGCTGGTCCTCACTTGCCCTGGCAGTCATTGCAGATAAACAGTAAGACTCGGGCTCTGCTCTTTCCTAGCCTTGCAAACAGCCAAAGCAGTTTGTCTCGCTCGTGAGCGCCAAAATGCTAAAATGAAACGGTGCACTCTCTCTCCTCCAAGGAAGGTGCTAGGCAGGAATTGTCTTGCTGGTCCTCACTTGCCCTGGCAGTCATTGCAGATAAACAGCAAGACTCGGGCTCTGCTCTTTCCTAGCCTTGCAAACAGCCAAAGCAGTTTGTCTCGCTCGCGAGCGCCAAAATGCTAAAATGAAACGTTGCACTCTCTCTCCTCCAAGGAAGGTGCTAGGCAGGAATTGTCTTGCTGGTCCTCACTTGCCCTGGCAGTCATTGCAGATAAACAGCAAGACTCGGGCTCTGCTCTTTCCTAGCCTTGCAAACAGCCAAAGCAGTTTGTCTCGCTCGTGAGCGCCAAAATGCTAAAATGAAACGTTGCACTCTCTCTCCTCCAAGGAAGGTGCTAGGCAGGAATTGTCTTGCTGGTCCTCACTTGCCCTGGCAGTCATTGCAGATAAACAGTAAGACTCGGGCTCTGCTCTTTCCTAGCCTTGCAAACAGCCAAAGCAGTTTGTCTGGCTCGTGAGCGCCAAAATGCTAAAATGAAACGTTGCACTCTCTCTCCTCCAAGGAAGGTGCTAGGCAGGAATTGTCTTGCTGGTCCTCACTTGCCCTGGCAGTCATTGCAGATAAACAGTAAGACTCGGGCTCTGCTCTTTCCTAGCCTTGCAAACAGCCAAAGCAGTTTGTCTTGCTCGTGAGCGCCAAAATGCTAAAATGAAACGGTGCACTCTCTCTCCTCCAAGGAAGGTGCTAGGCAGGACTTGTCTTGCTGGTCCTCACTTGCCCTGGCAGTCATTGCAGATAAACAGCAAGACTCGGGCTCTGCTCTTTCCTAGCCTTGCAAACAGGCACTCTGCTATTTCTCACTCTCGCACTCCAAAAACCAAAATGAAACGTTGCACTCTCTCTCCTCCAAGGAAGGTGCTAGGCAGGAATTGTCTTGCTGGTCCTCACTTGCCCTGGCAGTCATTTCAGATAAACAGCAAGACTCGGGCTCTGCTCTTTCCTAGCCTTGCAAACAGGCACTCTGCTTTTTCTCACTCTAGCACTCCAAAAAGCAAAATGAAACGTTGCACTCTCTCTCCTCCAAGGAAGGTGCTAGGCAGGAATTGTCTTGCTGGTCCTCACTTGCCCTGGCAGTCATTGCAGATATACAGCAAGACTCGGGCTCTGCTCTTTCCTAGCCTTGCAAACAGCCAAAGCAGTTTGTCTCGCTCGTGAGCGCCAAAATGCTAAAATGAAACGTTGCACTCTCTCTCCTCCAAGGAAGGTGCTAGGCAGGAATTGTCTTGCTGGTCCTCACTTGCCCTGGCAGTCATTGCAGATAAACAGCACGACTCGGGCTCTGCTCTTTCCTAGCCTTGCAAACAGCCAAAGCAGTTTGTCTCCCTCGTGAGCGCCAAAATGCTAAAATGAAACGTTGCACTCTCTCTCCTCCAAGGAAGGTGCTAGGCAGGAATTGTCTTGCTGGTCCTCACTTGCCCTGGCAGTCATTGCAAATAAACAGCAAGACTGGGGCTCTGCTCTTTCCTAGCCTTGCAAACAGCCAAAGAAATTTGTCTCCCTCGTGAGCGCCAAAATGCTAAAATGAAACGTTGCACTCTCTCTCCTCCAAGGAAGGTGCTAGGCAGGAATTGTCTTGCTGGTCCTCACTTGCCCTGGCAGTCATTGCAGATAAACAGTAAGACTGGGGCTCTGCTCTTTCCTAGCCTTGCAAACAGCCAAAGCAGTTTGTCTCGCTCGTGAGCGCCAAAATGCTAAAATGAAACGGTGCACTCTCTCTCCTCCAAGGAAGGTGCTAGGCAGGAATTGTCTTGCTGGTCCTCACTTGCCCTGGCAGTCATTGCAGATAAACAGCAAGACTCGGGCTCTGCTCTTTCCTAGCCTTGCAAACAGCCAAAGAAGTTTGTCTCGCTCGTGAGCGCCAAAATGCTAAAATGAAACGTTGCACTCTCTCTCCTCCAAGGAAGGTGCTAGGCAGGAATTGTCTTGCTGGTCCTCACTTGCCCTGGCAGTCATTGCAGATAAACAGCAAGACTCGGGCTCTGCTCTTTCCTAGCCTTGCAAACAGCCAAAGCAGTTTGTCTCGCTCGTGAGCGCCAAAATGCTAAAATGAAACGTTGCACTCTCTCTCCTCCAAGGAAGGTGCTAGGCAGGAATTGTCTTGCTGGTCCTCACTTGCCCTGGCAGTCATTGCAGATAAACAGCAAGACTCGGGCTCTGCTCTTTCCTACCCTTGCAAAAAGCCAAAGAAGTTTGTCTCGCTCATGAGCGCTAAAATGCTAAAATGAAACGTTGCACTCTCACTCCTCCAAGGAAGGTGCTAGGCAGGAATTGTCTTGCTGGTCCTCACTTGCCCTGGCAGTCATTGCAGATGAACAGCAAGACTCGGGCTCTGCTCTTTCCTAGCCTTGCAAACAGCCAAAGCAGTTTTCCTCGCTCGTGACCGCCAAAATGCTAAAATGAAACGTTGCACTCTCTCTCCTCCAAGGAAGGTGCTAGGCAGGAATTGTCTTGCTGGTCCTCACTTGCCCTGGCAGTCATTGCAGATAAACAGCAAGACTCGGGCTCTGCTCTTTCCTAGCCTTGCAAACAGGCACTCTGCTATTTCTCACTCTCGCACTCCTAAAACCAAAATGAAACGTTGCACTCTCTCTCCTCCAAGGAAGGTGCTAGGCAGGAATTGTCTTGCTGGTCCTCACTTGCCCTGGCAGTCATTTCAGATAAACAGCAAGACTCGGGCTCTGCTCTTTCCTAGCCTTGCAAACAGGCACTCTGCTTTTTCTCACTCTCGCACTACAAAAAGCAAAATGAAACGTTGCACTCTCTCCTTCAAGGAAGGTGCTAGGCAGGAATTGTCTTGCTGGTCCTCACATGCCCTGGCAGTCATTGCAGATAAACAGCAAGACTGGGGCTCTGCTCTTTCCTAGCCTTGCAAACAGCCAAAGCAATTTGTCTCCCTCGTGAGCGCCAAAATGCTAAAATGAAACGTTGCACTCTCTCTCCTCCAAGGAAGGTGCTAGGCAGGAATTGTCTTGCTGGTCCTCACTTGCCCTGGCAGTCATTGCAGATGAACAGCAAGACTCGGGCTCTGCTCTTTCCTAGCCTTGCAAACAGCCAAAGCAGTTTTCCTCGCTCGTGAGCGCCAAAATGCTAAAATGAAACGTTGCACTCTCTCTCCTCCAAGGAAGGTGCTAGGCAGGAATTGTCTTGCTGGTCCTCACTTGCCCTGGCAGTCATTGCAGATAAACAGCAAGACTCGGGCTCTGCTCTTTCCTAGCCTTGCAAAGAGGCACTCTGCTATTTCTCACTCTCGCACTCCTAAAACCAAAATGAAACGTTGCACTCTCTCTCCTCCAAGGAAGGTGCTAGGCAGGAATTGTCTTGCTGGTCCTCACTTGCCCTGGCAGTCATTTCAGATAAACAGCAAGACTCGGGCTCTGCTCTTTCCTAGCCTTGCAAACAGGCACTCTGCTTTTTCTCACTCTCGCACTCCAAAAAGCAAAATGAAACGTTGCACTCTCTCTCCTCCAAGGAAGGTGCTAGGCAGGAATTGTCTTGCTGGTCCTCACTTGCCCTGGCAGTCATTGCAGATAAACAGCAAGACTCGGGCTCTGCTCTTTCCTAGCCTTGCAAACAGCCAAAGAAGTTTGTCTCGCTCGTGAGCGCCAAAATGCTAAAATGAAACGTTGCACTCTCTCTCCTCCAAGGAAGGTGCTAGGCAGGAATTGTCTTGCTGGTCCTCACTTGCCCTGGCAGTCATTGCAGATAAACAGCAAGACTCGGGCTCTGCTCTTTCCTAGCCTTGCAAACAGGCACTCTGCTTTTTCTCACTCTCGCACTCCAAAAAGCAAAATGAAACGTTGCACTCTCTCTCCTCCAAGGAAGGTGCTAGGCAGGAATTGTCTTGCTGGTCCTCACTTGCCCTGGCAGTCATTGCAGATAAACAGCAAGACTCGGGCTCTGCTCTTTCCTAGCCTTGCAAACAGCCAAAGCAGTTTGTCTCGCTCGTGAGCGCCAAAATGCTAAAATGAAACATTGCACTCGCTCTCCTCCAAGGAAGGTGCTAGGCAGGAATTGTCTTGCTGGTCCTCACTTGCCCTGGCAGTCATTGCAGATAAACAGCAAGACTCGGGCTCTGCTCTTTCCTACCCTTGCAAAAAGCCAAAGAAGTTTGTCTCGCTCATGAGCGCTAAAATGCTAAAATGAAACGTTGCACTCTCACTCCTCCAAGGAAGGTGCTAGGCAGGAATTGTCTTGCTGGTCCTCACTTGCCCTGGCAGTCATTGCAGATGAACAGCAAGACTCGGGCTCTGCTCTTTCCTAGCCTTGCAAACAGCCAAAGCAGTTTTCCTCGCTCGTGAGCGCCAAAATGCTAAAATGAAACGTTGCACTCTCTCTCCTCCAAGGAAGGTGCTAGGCAGGAATTGTCTTGCTGGTCCTCACTTGCCCTGGCAGTCATTGCAGATAAACAGCAAGACTCGGGCTCTGCTCTTTCCTAGCCTTGCAAACAGGCACTCTGCTTTTTCTCACTCTCGCACTCCAAAAAGCAAAATGAAACGTTGCACTCTCTCTCCTCCAAGGAAGGTGCTAGGCAGGAATTGTCTTGCTGGTCCTCACTTGCCCTGGCAGTCATTTCAGATAAACAGCAAGACTCGGGCTCTGCTCTTTCCTAGCCTTGCAAACAGGCACTCTGCTTTTTCTCACTCTCGCACTCCAAAAAGCAAAATGAAACGTTGCACTCTCTCTCCTCCAAGGAAGGTGCTAGGCAGGAATTGTCTTGCTGGTCCTCACTTGCCCTGGCAGTCATTGCAGATAAACAGCAAGACTCGGGCTCTGCTCTTTCCTAGTCTTGCAAACAGCCAAAGAAGTTTGTCTCGCTCGTGAGCGCCAAAATGCTAAAATGAAACGTTGCACTCTCTCTCCTCCAAGGAAGGTGCTAGGCAGGAATTGTCTTGCTGGTCCTCACTTGCCCTGGCAGTCATTGCAGATAAACAGCAAGACTCGGGCTCTGCTCTTTCCTAGCCTTGCAAACAGGCACTCTGCTTTTTCTCACTCTCGCACTCCAAAAAGCAAAATGAAACGTTGCACTCTCTCTCCTCCAAGGAAGGTGCTAGGCAGGAATTGTCTTGCTGGTCCTCACTTGCCCTGGCAGTCATTGCAGATAAACAGCAAGACTCGGGCTCTGCTCTTTCCTAGCCTTGCAAACAGCCAAAGCAGTTTGTCTCCCTCGTGAGCGCCAAAATGCTAAAATGAAACGTTGCTCTCTCTCTCCTCCAAGGAAGGTGCTAGGCAGGAATTGTCTTGCTGGTCCTCACTTGCCCTGGCAGTCATTGCAGATAAACTGCAAGATTGGGGCTCTGCTCTTTCCTAGCCTTGCAAACAGCCAAAGCAGTTTGTCTCGCTCGTGAGCGCCAAAATGCTAAAATGAAACGTTGCACTCTCTCTCCTCCAAGGAAGGTGCTAGGCAGGAATTGTCTTGCTGGTCCTCACTTGCCCTGGCAGTCATTTCAGATAAACAGCAAGACTCGGGCTCTGCTCTTTCCTAGCCTTGCAAACAGGCACTCTGCTTTTTCTCACTCTCGCACTCCAAAAAGCAAAATGAAACGTTGCACTCTCTCTCCTCCAAGGAAGGTGCTAGGCAGGAATTGTCTTGCTGGTCCTCACTTGCCCTGGCAGTCATTGCAGATAAACAGCAAGACTCGGGCTCTGCTCTTTCCTAGTCTTGCAAACAGCCAAAGAAGTTTGTCTCGCTCGTGAGCGCCAAAATGCTAAAATGAAACGTTGCACTCTCTCTCCTCCAAGGAAGGTGCTAGGCAGGAATTGTCTTGCTGGTCCTCACTTGCCCTGGCAGTCATTGCAGATAAACAGCAAGACTCGGGCTCTGCTCTTTCCTAGCCTTGCAAACAGGCACTCTGCTTTTTCTCACTCTCGCACTCCAAAAAGCAAAATGAAACGTTGCACTCTCTCTCCTCCAAGGAAGGTGCTAGGCAGGAATTGTCTTGCTGGTCCTCACTTGCCCTGGCAGTCATTGCAGATAAACAGCAAGACTCGGGCTCTGCTCTTTCCTAGCCTTGCAAACAGCCAAAGCAGTTTGTCTCCCTCGTGAGCGCCAAAATGCTAAAATGAAACGTTGCTCTCTCTCTCCTCCAAGGAAGGTGCTAGGCAGGAATTGTCTTGCTGGTCCTCACTTGCCCTGGCAGTCATTGCAGATAAACAGAAGACTGGGGCTCTGCTCTTTCCTAGCCTTGCAAACAGCCAAAGCAGTTTGTCTCGCTCGTGAGCGCCAAAATGCTAAAATGAAACGTTGCACTCTCTCTCCTCCAAGGAAGGTGCTAGGCAGGAATTGTCTTGCTGGTCCTCACTTGCCCTGGCAGTCATTGCAGATAAACAGCAAGACCCGGGCTCTGCTCTTTCCTAGCCTTGCAAACAGCCAAAGCAGTTTGTCTCGCTCGTGAGCGCCAAAATGCTAAAATGAAACGTTGCACTCTCTCTCCTCCAAGGAAGGTGCTAGGCAGGAATTGTCTTGCTGGTCCTCACTTGCCCTGGCAGTCAATGCAGATAAACAGCAAGACTCGGGCTCTGCTCTTTCCTACCCTTGCAAAAAGCCAAAGAAGTTTGTCTCCCTCGTGAGCGCCAAAATGCTAAAATGAAACGTTGCACTCTCTCTCCTCCAAGGAAGGTGCTAGGCAGGAATTGTCTTGCTGGTCCTCACTTGCCCTGGCAGTCATTGCAGATAAACAGTAAGACTCGGGCTCTGCTCTTTCCTAGCCTTGCAAACAGCCAAAGCAGTTTGTCTCGCTCGTGAGCGCCAAAATGCTAAAATGAAACGTTGCACTCTCTCTCCTCCAAGGAAGGTGCTAGGCAGGAATTGTCTTTCTGGTCCTCACTTGCCCTGGCAGTCATTGCAGATAAACAGCAAGACTCGGGCTCTGCTCTTTCCTAGCCTTGCAAACAGGCACTCTGCTTTTTCTCACTCTCGCACTCCAAAAAGCAAAATGAAACGTTGCACTCTCTCTCCTCCAAGGAAGGTGCTAGGCAGGAATTGTCTTGCTGGTCCTCACTTGCCCTGGCAGTCATTGCAGATAAACAGCAAGACCCGGGCTCTGCTCTTTCCTAGCCTTGCAAACAGCCAAAGCAGTTTGTCTCGCTCGTGAGCGCCAAAATGCTAAAATGAAACGTTGCACTCTCTCTCCTCCAAGGAAGGTGCTAGGCAGGAATTGTCTTGCTGGTCCTCACTTGCCCTGGCAGTCATTGCAGATAAACAGTAAGACTCGGGCTCTGCTCTTTCCTAGCCTTGCAAAGAGCCAAAGCAGTTTGTCTCGCTCGTGAGCGCCAAAATGCTAAAATGAAACGTTGCACTCTCTCTCCTCCAAGGAAGGTGCTAGGCAGGAATTGTCTTGCTGGTCCTCACTTGCCCTGGCAGTCATTGCAGATAAACAGCAAGACTCGGGCTCTGCTCTTTCCTAGCCTTGCAAACAGGCACTCTGCTTTTTCTCACTCTCGCACTCCAAAAAGCAAAATGAAACGTTGCACTCTCTCTCCTCCAAGGAAGGTGCTAGGCAGGAATTGTCTTGCTGGTCCTCACTTGCCCTGGCAGTCATTGCAGATAAACAGCAAGACTCGGGCTCTGCTCTTTCCTAGCCTTGCAAACAGCCAAAGCAGTTTGTCTCGCTCGTGAGCGCCAAAATGCTAAAATGAAACGTTGCACTCTCTCTCCTCCAAGGAAGGTGCTAGGCAGGAATTGTCTTGCTGGTCCTCACTTGCCCTGGCAGTCATTGCAGATAAACAGCAAGACTCGGGCTCTGCTCTTTCCTACCCTTGCAAAAAGCCAAAGAAGTTTGTCTCGCTCATGAGCGCTAAAATGCTAAAATGAAACGTTGCACTCTCTCTCCTCCAAGGAAGGTGCTAGGCAGGAATTGTCTTGCTGGTCCTCACTTGCCCTGGCAGTCATTGCAGATGAACAGCAAGACTCGGGCTCTGCTCTTGCCTAGCCTTGCAAACAGCCAAAGCAGTTTTCCTCGCTCGTGAGCGCCAAAATGCTAAAATGAAACGTTGCACTCTCTCTCCTCCAAGGAAGGTGCTAGGCAGGAATTGTCTTGCTGGTCCTCACTTGCCCTGGCAGTCATTGCAGATAAACAGCAAGACTCGGGCTCTGCTCTTTCCTAGCCTTGCAAACAGGCACTCTGCTATTTCTCACTCTCGCACTCCTAAAACCAAAATGAAACGTTGCACTCTCTCTCCTCCAAGGAAGGTGCTAGGCAGGAATTGTCTTGCTGGTCCTCACTTGCCCTGGCAGTCATTTCAGATAAACAGCAAGACTCGGGCTCTGCTCTTTCCTAGCCTTGCAAACAGGCACTCTGCTTTTTCTCACTCTCGCACTCCAAAAAGCAAAATGAAACGTTGCACTCTCTCCTTCAAGGAAGGTGCTAGGCAGGAATTGTCTTGCTGGTCCTCACTTGCCCTGGCAGTCATTGCAGATAAACAGCAAGACTGGGGCTCTGCTCTTTCCTAGCCTTGCAAACAGCCAAAGCAATTTGTCTCCCTCGTGAGCGCCAAAATGCTAAAATGAAACGTTGCACTCTCTCTCCTCCAAGGAAGGTGCTAGGCAGGAATTGTCTTGCTGGTCCTCACTTGCCCTGGCAGTCATTGCAGATGAACAGCAAGACTCGGGCTCTGCTCTTTCCTAGCCTTGCAAACAGCCAAAGCAGTTTTCCTCGCTCGTGAGCGCCAAAATGCTAAAATGAAACGTTGCACTCTCTCTCCTCCAAGGAAGGTGCTAGGCAGGAATTGTCTTGCTGGTCCTCACTTGCCCTGGCAGTCATTGCAGATAAACAGCAAGACTCGGGCTCTGCTCTTTCCTAGCCTTGCAAAGAGGCACTCTGCTATTTCTCACTCTCGCACTCCTAAAACCAAAATGAAACGTTGCACTCTCTCTCCTCCAAGGAAGGTGCTAGGCAGGAATTGTCTTGCTGGTCCTCACTTGCCCTGGCAGTCATTTCAGATAAACAGCAAGACTCGGGCTCTGCTCTTTCCTAGCCTTGCAAACAGGCACTCTGCTTTTTCTCACTCTCGCACTCCAAAAAGCAAAATGAAACGTTGCACTCTCTCTCCTCCAAGGAAGGTGCTAGGCAGGAATTGTCTTGCTGGTCCTCACTTGCCCTGGCAGTCATTGCAGATAAACAGCAAGACTCGGGCTCTGCTCTTTCCTAGTCTTGCAAACAGCCAAAGAAGTTTGTCTCGCTCGTGAGCGCCAAAATGCTAAAATGAAACGTTGCACTCTCTCTCCTCCAAGGAAGGTGCTAGGCAGGAATTGTCTTGCTGGTCCTCACTTGCCCTGGCAGTCATTGCAGATAAACAGCAAGACTGGGGCTCTGCTCTTTCCTAGCCTTGCAAACAGGCACTCTGCTTTTTCTCACTCTCGCACTCCAAAAAGCAAAATGAAACGTTGCACTCTCTCTCCTCCAAGGAAGGTGCTAGGCAGGAATTGTCTTGCTGGTCCTCACTTGCCCTGGCAGTCATTGCAGATAAACAGCAAGACTGGGGCTCTGCTCTTTCCTAGCCTTGCAAACAGCCAAAGCAGTTTGTCTCGTTCGTGAGCGCCAAAATGCTAAAATGAAACGTTGCACTCTCTCTCCTCCAAGGAAGGTGCTAGGCAGGAATTGTCTTGCTGGTCCTCACTTGCCCTGGCAGTCATTTCAGATAAACAGCAAGACTCGGGCTCTGCTCTTTCCTAGCCTTGCAAACAGCCAAATAAGTTTGTCTCGCTCGTGAGCGCCAAAATGCTAAAATGAAACGTTGCACTCTCTCTCCTCCAAGGAAGGTGCTAGGCAGGAATTGTCTTGCTGGTCCTCACTTGCCCTGGCAGTCATTGCAGATAAACAGCAAGACTCGGGCTCTGCTCTTTCCTAGCCTTGCAAACAGCCAAAGCAGTTTGTCTCGCTCGTGAGCGCCAAAATGCTAAAATGAAACGTTGCACTCTCTCTCCTCCAAGGAAGGTGCTAGGCAGGAATTGTCTTGCTGGTCCTCACTTGCCCTGGCAGTCATTGCAGATAAACAGCAAGACCCGGGCTCTGCTCTTTCCTAGCCTTGCAAACAGCCAAAGCAGTTTGTCTCGCTCGTGAGCGCCAAAATGCTAAAATGAAACGTTGCACTCTCTCTCCTCCAAGGAAGGTGCTAGGCAGGAATTGTCTTGCTGGTCCTCACTTGCCCTGGCAGTCAATGCAGATAAACAGCAAGACTCGGGCTCTGCTCTTTCCTACCCTTGCAAAAAGCCAAAGAAGTTTGTCTCCCTCGTGAGCGCCAAAATGCTAAAATGAAACGTTGCACTCTCTCTCCTCCAAGGAAGGTGCTAGGCAGGAATTGTCTTGCTGGTCCTCACTTGCCCTGGCAGTCATTGCAGATAAACAGTAAGACTCGGGCTCTGCTCTTTCCTAGCCTTGCAAACAGCCAAAGCAGTTTGTCTCGCTCGTGAGCGCCAAAATGCTAAAATGAAACGTTGCACTCTCTCTCCTCCAAGGAAGGTGCTAGGCAGGAATTGTCTTGCTGGTCCTCACTTGCCCTGGCAGTCATTGCAGATAAACAGCAAGACTCGGGCTCTGCTCTTTCCTAGCCTTGCAAACAGCCAAAGCAGTTTGTCTCGCTCGTGAGCGCCAAAACGCTAAAATGAAACGGTGCACTCTCTCTCCTCCAAGGAAGGTGCTAGGCAGGAATTGTCTTGCTGGTCCTCACTTGCCCTGGCAGTCATTGCAGATAAACAGTAAGACTCGGGCTCTGCTCTTTCCTAGCCTTGCAAACAGCCAAAGCAGTTTGTCTCGCTCGTGAGCGCCAAAATGCTAAAATGAAACGTTGCATTCTCTCTCCTCCAAGGAAGGTGCTAGGCAGGAATTGTCTTGCTGGTCCTCACTTGCCCTGGCAGTCATTGCAGATAAACAGCAAGACTGGGGCTCTGCTCTTTCCTAGCCTTGGAAACAGCCAAAGCAGTTTGTCTCGCTCGTGAGCGCCAAAATGCTAAAATGAAACGTTGCACTCTCTCTCCTCCAAAGAAGGTGCTAGGCAGGAATTGTCTTGCTGGTCCTCACTTGCCCTGGCACTCATTGCAGATAAACAGCAAGACTGGGGCTCTGCTCTTTCCTAGCCCTGCAAACAGCCAAAGCAGTTTGTCTCGTTCGTGAGCGCCAAAATGCTAAAATGAAACGTTGCACTCTCTCTCCTCCAAGGAAGGTGCTAGGCAGGAATTGTCTTGCTGGTCCTCACTTGCCCTGGCAGTCATTGCAGATAAAGAGCAAGACTGGGGCTCTGCTCTTTCCTAGCCTTGCAAACAGCCAAAGAAGTTTGTCTCGCTCGCGAGCGCCAAAATGCTAAAATGAACCGTTGCACTCTCTCTCCTCCAAGGAAGGTGCTAGGCAGGAATTGTCTTGCTGGTCCTCACTTGCCCTGCCAGTCATTGCAGATAAACAGCATGACTGGGGCTCTGCTCTTTCCTAGCCTTGCAAACAGCCAAAGCAGTTTGTCTCGCTCGTGAGCGCCAAAATGCTAAAATGAAACGTTGCACTCTCTCTCCTCCAAAGAAGGTGCTAGGCAGGAATTGTCTTGCTGGTCCTCACTTGCCCTGGCAGTCATTGCAGATAAACAGCAAGACTCGGGCTCTGCTCTTTCCTACCCTTGAAAAAAGCCAAAGAAGTTTGTCTCGCTCATGAGCGCTAAAATGCTAAAATGAAACGTTGCACTCTCTCTCCTCCAAGGAAGGTGCTAGGCACGAATTGTCTTGCTGGTCCTCACTTGCCCTGGCAGTCATTGCAGATAAACAGCAAGACTCGGGCTCTGCTCTTTCCTAGCCTTGCAAACAGCCAAAGCAGTTTTCCTCGCTCGTGAGCGCCAAAATGCTAAAATGAAACGTTGCACTCTCTCTCCTCCAAGGAAGGTGCTAGGCAGGAATTGTCTTGCTGGTCCTCACTTGCCCTGGCAGTCATTGCAGATAAACAGCAAGACTCGGGCTCTGCTCTTTCCTAGCCTTGCAAACAGGCACTCTGCTTTTTCTCACTCTCGCACTCCAAAAAGCAAAATGAAACGTTGCACTCTCTCTCCTCCAAGGAAGGTGCTAGGCAGGAATTGTCTTGCTGGTCCTCACTTGCCCTGGCAGTCATTGCAGATAAACAGCAAGACTCGGGCTTTGCTCTTTCCTAGCCTTGCAAACAGCCAAAGAAGTTTGTCTCGCTCGTGAGCGCCAAAATGCTAAAATGAAACGTTGCACTCTCTCTCCTCCAAGGAAGGTGCTAGGCAGGAATTGTCTTGCTGGTCCTCACTTGCCCTGGCAGTCATTGCAGATAAACAGCAAGACTCGGGCTCTGCTCTTTCCTAGCCTTGCAAACAGGCACTCTGCTTTTTCTCACTCTCGCACTCCAAAAAGCAAAATGAAACGTTGCTCTCTCTCTCCTCCAAGGAAGGTGCTAGGCAGGAATTGTCTTGCTGGTCCTCACTTGCCCTGGCAGTCATTGCAGATAAACAGCAAGACTGGGGCTCTGCTCTTTCCTAGCCTTGCAAACAGCCAAAGCAGTTTGTCTCGTTCGTGAGCGCCAAAATGCTAAAATGAAACGTTGCACTCTCTCTCCTCCAAGGAAGGTGCTAGGCAGGAATTGTCTTGCTGGTCCTCACTTGCCCTGGCAGTCATTGCAGATAAACAGCAAGACTCGGGCTCTGCTCTTTCCTAGCCTTCCAAACAGGCACTCTGCTTTTTCTCACTCTCGCACTCCAAAAAGCAAAATGAAACGTTGCACTCTCTCTCCTCCAAGGAAGGTGCTAGGCAGGAATTGTCTTGCTGGTCCTCACTTGCCCTGGCAGTCATTGCAGATAAACAGCAAGACTCGGGCTCTGCTCTTTCCTAGCCTTGCAAACAGCCAAAGAAGTTTGTCTCGCTCGTGAGCGCCAAAATGCTAAAATGAAACGTTGCACTCTCTCTCCTCCAAGGAAGGTGCTAGGCAGGAATTGTCTTGCTGGTCCTCACTTGCCCTGGCAGTCATTGCAGATAAACAGCAAGACTCGGGCTCTGCTCTTTCCTAGCCTTGCAAACAGCCAAAGCAGTTTGTCTCGCTCGTGAGCGCCAAAATGCTAAAATGAAACGTTGCACTCTCTCTCCTCCAAGGAAGGTGCTAGGCAGGAATTGTCTTGCTGGTCCTCACTTGCCCTGGCAGTCATTGCAGATAAACAGCAAGACCCGGGCTCTGCTCTTTCCTAGCCTTGCAAACAGCCAAAGCAGTTTTTCTCGCTCGTGAGCGCCAAAATGCTAAAATGAAACGTTGCACTCTCTCTCCTCCAAGGAAGGTGCTAGGCAGGAATTGTCTTGCTGGTCCTCACTTGCCCTGGCAGTCAATGCAGATAAACAGCAAGACTCGGGCTCTGCTCTTTCCTAGCCTTGCAAAAAGCCAAAGAAGTTTGTCTCCCTCGTGAGCGCCAAAATGCTAAAATGAAACGTTGCACTCTCTCTCCTCCAAGGAAGGTGCTAGGCAGGAATTGTCTTGCTGGTCCTCACTTGCCCTGGCAGTCATTGCAGATAAACAGTAAGACTCGGGCTCTGCTCTTTCCTAGCCTTGCAAACAGCCAAAGCAGTTTGTCTCGCTCGTGAGCGCCAAAATGCTAAAATGAAACGTTGCACTCTCTCTCCTCCAAGGAAGGTGCTAGGCAGGAATTGTCTTGCTGGTCCTCACTTGCCCTGGCAGTCATTGCAGATAAACAGCAAGACTCGGGCTCTGCTCTTTCCTAGCCTTGCAAACAGCCAAAGCAGTTTGTCTCGCTCGTGAGCGCCAAAATGCTAAAATGAAACGGTGCACTCTCTCTCCTCCAAAGAAGGTGCTAGGCAGGAATTGTCTTGCTGGTCCTCACTTGCCCTGGCAGTCATTGCAGATAAACAGCAAGACTCGGGCTCTGCTCTTTCCTAGCCTTGCAAACAGCCAAAGCAGTTTGTCTCGCTCGTGAGCGCCAAAATGCTAAAATGAAACGTTGCACTCTCTCTCCTCCAAGGAAGGTGCTAGGCAGGAATTGTCTTGCTGGTCCTCACTTGCCCTGGCAGTCATTGTAGATAAACAGCAAGACTGGGGCTCTGCTCTTTCCTAGCCTTGGAAACAGCCAAAGCAGTTTGTCTCCCTCGTGAGCGCCAAAATGCTAAAATGAAACGTTGCACTCTCTCTCCTCCAAGGAAGGTGCTAGGCAGGAATTGTCTTGCTGGTCCTCACTTGCCGTGGCAGTCATTGCAGATAAACAGCAAGACTCGGGCTCTGCTCTTTCCTAGCCTTTGAAACAGCCAAAGCAGTTTGTCTCGTTCGTGAGCGCCAAAATGCTAAAATGAAACGTTGCACTCTCTCTCCTCCAAAGAAGGTGCTAGGCAGGAATTGTCTTGCTGGTCCTCACTTGCCCTGGCAGTCATTGCAGATAAACAGCAAGACTCGGGCTCTGCTCTTTCCTACCCTTGCAAAAAGCCAAAGAAGTTTGTCTCGCTCATGAGCGCTAAAATGCTAAAATGAAACGTTGCACTCTCACTCCTCCAAGGAAGGTGCTAGGCAGGAATTGTCTTGCTGGTCCTCACTTGCCCTGGCAGTCATTGCAGATGAACAGCAAGACTCGGGCTCTGCTCTTTCCTAGCCTTGCAAACAGCCAAAGCAGTTTGTCCTCGCTCGTGAGCGCCAAAATGCTAAAATGAAACGTTGCACTCTCTCTCCTCCAAAGAAGGTGCTAGGCAGGAATTGTCTTGCTGGTCCTCACTTGCCCTGGCAGTCATTGCAGATAAACAGCAAGACTCGGGCTCTGCTCTTTCCTACCCTTGCAAAAAGCCAAAGAAGTTTGTCTCGCTCATGAGCGCTAAAATGCTAAAATGAAACGTTGCACTCTCACTCCTCCAAGGAAGGTGCTAGGCAGGAATTGTCTTGCTGGTCCTCACTTGCCCTGGCAGTCATTGCAGATGAACAGCAAGACTCGGGCTCTGCTCTTTCCTAGCCTTGCAAACAGCCAAAGCAGTTTTCCTCGCTCGTGAGCGCCAAAATGCTAAAATGAAACGTTGCACTCTCTCTCCTCCAAGGAAGGTGCTAGGCAGGAATTGTCTTGCTGGTCCTCACTTGCCCTGGCAGTCATTGCAGATAAACAGCAAGACTCGGGCTCTGCTCTTTCCTAGCCTTGCAAACAGCCAAAGCAGTTTGTCTCGCTCGTGAGCGCCAAAATGCTAAAATGAAACGTTGCACTCTCTCTCCTCCAAGGAAGGTGCTAGGCAGGAATTGTCTTGCTGGTCCTCACTTGCCCTGGCAGTCATTGCAGATAAACAGCAAGACCCGGGCTCTGCTCTTTCCTAGCCTTGCAAACAGCCAAAGCAGTTTGTCTCGCTCGTGAGCGCCAAAATGCTAAAATGAAACGTTGCACTCTCTCTCCTCCAAGGAAGGTGCTAGGCAGGAATTGTCTTGCTGGTCCTCACTTGCCCTAGCAGTCAATGCAGATAAACAGCAAGACTCGGGCTCTGCTCTTTCCTACCCTTGCAAAAAGCCAAAGAAGTTTGTCTCCCTCGTGAGCGCCAAAATGCTAAAATGAAACGTTGCACTCTCTCTCCTCCAAGGAAGGTGCTAGGCAGGAATTGTCTTGCTGGTCCTCACTTGCCCTGGCAGTCATTGCAGATAAACAGTAAGACTCGGGCTCTGCTCTTTCCTAGCCTTGCAAACAGCCAAAGCAGTTTGTCTCGCTCGTGAGCGCCAAAATGCTAAAATGAAACGTTGCACTCTCTCTCCTCCAAGGAAGGTGCTAGGCAGGAATTGTCTTGCTGGTCCTCACTTGCCCTGGCAGTCATTGCAGATAAACAGCAAGACTCGGGCTCTGCTCTTTCCTAGCCTTGCAAACAGCCAAAGCAGTTTGTCTCGCTCGTGAGCGCCAAAATGCTAAAATGAAACTGTGCACTCTCTCTCCTCCAAGGAAGGTGCTAGGCAGGAATTGTCTTGCTGGTCCTCACTTGCCCTGGCAGTCATTGCAGATAAACAGCAAGACTCGGGCTCTGCTCTTTCCTAGCCTTGCAAACAGGCACTCTGCTATTTCTCACTCTCGCACTCCTAAAACCAAAATGAAACGTTGCACTCTCTCTCCTCCAAGGAAGGTGCTAGGCAGGAATTGTCTTGCTGGTCCTCACATGCCCTGGCAGTCATTTCAGATAAACAGCAAGACTCGGGCTCTGCTCTTTCCTAGCCTTGCAAACAGGCACTCTGCTTTTTCTCACTCTCGCACTCCAAAAAGCAAAATGAAACGTTGCACTCTCTCCTCCAAGGAAGGTGCTAGGCAGGAATTCTCTTGCTGGTCCTCACTTGCCCTGGCACTCATTGCAGATAAACAGCAAGACTGGGGCTCTGCTCTTTCCTAGCCTTGCAAAAGCCAAAGCAGTTTGTCTCGTTCGTGAGCGCCAAAATGCTAAAATGAAACGTTGCACTCTCTCTCCTCCAAGGAAGGTGCTAGGCAGGAATTGTCTTGCTGGTCCTCACTTGCCCTGGCAGTCATTGCAGATAAACAGCAAGACTGGGGCTCTGCTCTTTCCTAGCCTTGCAAACAGCCAAAGCAATTTGTCTCCCTCGTGAGCGCCAAAATGCTAAAATGAAACGTTGCACTGCCTCTCCTCCAAGGAAGGTGCTAGGCAGGAATTGTCTTGCTGGTCCTCACTTGCCCTGGCAGTCATTGCAGATGAACAGCAAGACTCGGGCTCTGCTCTTTCCTAGCCTTGCAAAGAGGCACTCTGCTATTTCTCACTCTCGCACTCCTAAAACCAAAATGAAACGATGCACTCTCTCTCCTCCAAGGAAGGTGCTAGGCAGGAATTGTCTTGCTGGTCCTCACTTGCCCTGGCAGTCATTGCAGATAAACAGCAAGACTCGGGCTCTGCTCTTTCCTAGCCTTGCAAACAGGCACTCTGCTTTTTCTCACTCTCGCACTCCAAAAAGCAAAATGAAACGTTGCACTCTCTCTCCTCCAAGGAAGGTGCTAGGCAGGAATTGTCTTGCTGGTCCTCACTTGCCCTGGCAGTCATTGCAGATAAACAGCAAGACTCGGGCTCTGCTCTTTCCTAGCCTTGCAAACAGCCAAAGAAGTTTGTCTCCCTCGTGAGCGCCAAAATGCTAAAATGAAACGTTGCTCTCTCTCTCCTCCAAGGAAGGTGCTAGGCAGGAATTGTCTTGCTGGTCCTCACTTGCCCTGGCAGTCATTGCAGATAAACAGCAAGACTGGGGCTCTGCTCTTTCCTAGCCTTGCAAACAGCCAAAGCAGTTTGTCTCGTTCGTGAGCGCCAAAATGCTAAAATGAAACGTTGCACTCTCTCTCCTCCAAGGAAGGTGCTAGGCAGGAATTGTCTTGCTGGTCCTCACTTGCCCTGGCAGTCATTTCAGATAAACAGCAAGACTCGGGCTCTGCTCTTTCCTAGCCTTGCAAACAGGCACTCTGCTTTTTCTCACTCTCGCACTCCAAAAAGCAAAATGAAACGTTGCACTCTCTCTCCTCCAAGGAAGGTGCTAGGCAGGAATTGTCTTGCTGGTCCTCACTTGCCCTGGCAGTCATTGCAGATAAACAGCAAGACTCGGGCTCTGCTCTTTCCTAGCCTTGCAAACAGCCAAAGAAGTTTGTCTCGCTCGTGAGCGCCAAAATGCTAAAATGAAACGTTGCACTCTCTCTCCTCCAAGGAAGGTGCTAGGCAGGAATTGTCTTGCTGGTCCTCACTTGCCCTGGCAGTCATTGCAGATAAACAGCAAGACTCGGGCTCTGCTCTTTCCTAGCCTTGCAAACAGCCAAAGCAGTTTGTCTCGCTCGTGAGCGCCAAAATGCTAAAATGAAACGTTGCACTCTCTCTCCTCCAAGGAAGGTGCTAGGCAGGAATTGTCTTGCTGGTCCTCACTTGCCCTGGCAGTCATTGCAGATAAACAGCAAGACCCGGGCTCTGCTCTTTCCTAGCCTTGCAAACAGCCAAAGCAGTTTGTCTCGCTCGTGAGCGCCAAAATGCTAAAATGAAACGTTGCACTCTCTCTCCTCCAAGGAAGGTGCTAGGCAGGAATTGTCTTGCTGGTCCTCACTTGCCCTAGCAGTCAATGCAGATAAACAGCAAGACTCGGGCTCTGCTCTTTCCTACCCTTGCAAAAAGCCAAAGAAGTTTGTCTCCCTCGTGAGCGCCAAAATGCTAAAATGAAACGTTGCACTCTCTCTCCTCCAAGGAAGGTGCTAGGCAGGAATTGTCTTGCTGGTCCTCACTTGCCCTGGCAGTCATTGCAGATAAACAGTAAGACTCGGGCTCTGCTCTTTCCTAGCCTTGCAAACAGCCAAAGCAGTTTGTCTCGCTCGTGAGCGCCAAAATGCTAAAATGAAACGTTGCACTCTCTCTCCTCCAAGGAAGGTGCTAGGCAGGAATTGTCTTGCTGGTCCTCACTTGCCCTGGCAGTCATTGCAGATAAACAGCAAGACTCGGGCTCTGCTCTTTCCTAGCCTTGCAAACAGCCAAAGCAGTTTGTCTCGCTCGTGAGCGCCAAAATGCTAAAATGAAACTGTGCACTCTCTCTCCTCCAAGGAAGGTGCTAGGCAGGAATTGTCTTGCTGGTCCTCACTTGCCCTGGCAGTCATTGCAGATAAACAGCAAGACTCGGGCTCTGCTCTTTCCTAGCCTTGCAAACAGCCAAAGAAGTTTGTCTCCCTCGTGAGCGCCAAAATGCTAAAATGAAACGTTGCTCTCTCTCTCCTCCAAGGAAGGTGCTAGGCAGGAATTGTCTTGCTGGTCCTCACTTGCCCTGGCAGTCATTGCAGATAAACAGCAAGACTGGGGCTCTGCTCTTTCCTAGCCTTGCAAACAGCCAAAGCAGTTTGTCTCCCTCGTGAGCGCCAAAATGCTAAAATGAAACGTTGCACTCTCTCTCCTCCAAGGAAGGTGCTAGGCAGGAATTGTCTTGCTGGTCCTCACTTGCCCTGGCAGTCATTGCAGATAAACAGCAAGACTCGGGCTCTGCTCTTTCCTAGCCTTGCAAACAGGCACTCTGCTTTTTCTCACTCTCGCACTCCAAAAAGCAAAATGAAACGTTGCACTCTCTCTCCTCCAAGGAAGGTGCTAGGCAGGAATTGTCTTGCTGGTCCTCGCTTGCCCTGGCAATCATTGCAGATAAACAGCAAGACTCGGGCTCTGCTCTTTCCTAGCCTTGCAAACAGCCAAAGAAGTTTGTCTCGCTCGTGAGCGCCAAAATGCTAAAATGAAACGGTGCACTCTCTCTCCTCCAAGGAAGGTGCTAGGCAGGAATTGTCTTGCTGGTCCTCACTTGCCCTGGCAGTCATTGCAGATAAACAGCAAGACTCGGGCTCTGCTCTTTCCTAGCCTTGCAAACAGCCAAAGCAGTTTGTCTCGCTCGTGAGCGCCAAAATGCTAAAATGAAACGTTGCACTCTCTCTCCTCCAAGGAAGGTGCTAGGCAGGAATTGTCTTGCTGGTCCTCACTTGCCCTGGCAGTCATTGCAGATAAACAGCAAGACCCGGGCTCTGCTCTTTCCTAGCCTTGCAAACAGCCAAAGCAGTTTGTCTCGCTCGTGAGCGCCAAAATGCTAAAATGAAACGTTGCACTCTCTCTCCTCCAAGGAAGGTGCTAGGCAGGAATTGTCTTGCTGGTCCTCACTTGCCCTAGCAGTCAATGCAGATAAACAGCAAGACTCGGGCTCTGCTCTTTCCTACCCTTGCAAAAAGCCAAAGAAGTTTGTCTCCCTCGTGAGCGCCAAAATGCTAAAATGAAACGTTGCACTCTCTCTCCTCCAAGGAAGGTGCTAGGCAGGAATTGTCTTGCTGGTCCTCACTTGCCCTGGCAGTCATTGCAGATAAACAGTAAGACTCGGGCTCTGCTCTTTCCTAGCCTTGCAAACAGCCAAAGCAGTTTGTCTCGCTCGTGAGCGCCAAAATGCTAAAATGAAACGTTGCACTCTCTCTCCTCCAAGGAAGGTGCTAGGCAGGAATTGTCTTGCTGGTCCTCACTTGCCCTGGCAGTCATTGCAGATAAACAGCAAGACTCGGGCTCTGCTCTTTCCTAGCCTTGCAAACAGCCAAAGCAGTTTGTCTCGCTCGTGAGCGCCAAAATGCTAAAATGAAACGGTGCACTCTCTCTCCTCCAAGGAAGGTGCTAGGCAGGAATTGTCTTGCTGGTCCTCACTTACCCTGGCACTCATTGCAGATAAACAGCAAGACTGGGGCTCTGCTCTTTCCTAGCCTTGCAAACAGCCAAAGCAGTTTGTCTCGTTCGTGAGCGCCAAAATGCTAAAATGAAACGTTGCACTCTCTCTCCTCCAAGGAAGGTGCTAGGCAGGAATTGTCTTGCTGGTCCTCACTTGCCCTGGCAGTCATTGCAGATAAACAGCAAGACTGGGGCTCTGCTCTTTCCTAGCCTTGCAAACAGCCAAAGAAGTTTGTCTCGTTCGTGAGCGCCAAAATGCTAAAATGAAACGTTGCACTCTCTCTCCTCCAAAGAAGGTGCTAGGCAGGAATTGTCTTGCTGGTCCTCACTTGCCCTGGCAGTCATTGCAGATAAACAGCAAGACTCGGGCTCTGCTCTTTCCTACCCTTGCAAAAAGCCAAAGAAGTTTGTCTCGCTCATGAGCGCTAAAATGCTAAAATGAAACGTTGCACTCTCACTCCTCCAAGGAAGGTGCTAGGCAGGAATTGTCTTGCTGGTCCTCACTTGCCCTGGCAGTCATTGCAGATGAACAGCAAGACTCGGGCTCTGCTCTTTCCTAGCCTTGCAAACAGCCAAAGCAGTTTTCCTCGCTCGTGAGCGCCAAAATGCTAAAATGAAACGTTGCACTCTCTCTCCTCCAAGGAAGGTGCTAGGCAGGAATTGTCTTGCTGGTCCTCACTTGCCCTGGCAGTCATTGCAGATAAACAGCAAGACTCGGGCTCTGCTCTTTCCTAGCCTTGCAAACAGGCACTCTGCTATTTCTCACTCTCGCACTCCTAAAACCAAAATGAAACGTTGCACTCTCTCTCCTCCAAGGAAGGTGCTAGGCAGGAATTGTCTTGCTGGTCCTCACTTGCCCTGGCAGTCATTTCAGATAAACAGCAAGACTCGGGCTCTGCTCTTTCCTAGCCTTGCAAACAGGCACTCTGCTTTTTCTCACTCTCGCACTCCAAAAAGCAAAATGAAACGTTGCACTCTCTCCTTCAAGGAAGGTGCTAGGCAGGAATTGTCTTGCTGGTCCTCACTTGCCCTGGCAGTCATTGCAGATAAACAGCAAGACTGGGGCTCTGCTCTTTCCTAGCCTTGCAAACAGCCAAAGCAGTTTGTCTCGCTCGTGAGCGCCAAAATGCTAAAATGAAACGTTGCACTCTCTCTCCTCCAAGGAAGGTGCTAGGCAGGAATTGTCTTGCTGGTCCTCACTTGCCCTGGCAGTCATTGCAGATAAACAGCAAGACTCGGGCTCTGCTCTTTCCTAGCCTTGCAAACAGCCAAAGCAGTTTGTCTCGCTCGTGAGCGCCAAAATGCTAAAATGAAACGTTGCACTCTCTCTCCTCCAAGGAAGGTGCTAGGCAGGAATTGTCTTGCTGGTCCTCACTTGCCCTGGCAGTCATTGCAGATAAACAGCAAGACTGGGGCTCTGCTCTTTCCTAGCCTTGCAAACAGCCAAAGCAATTTGTCTCCCTCGTGAGCGCCAAAATGCTAAAATGAAACGTTGCACTCTCTCTCCTCCAAGGAAGGTGCTAGGCAGGAATTGTCTTGCTGGTCCTCACTTGCCCTGGCAGTCATTGCAGATGAACAGCAAGACTCGGGCTCTGCTCTTTCCTAGCCTTGCAAACAGCCAAAGCAGGTTGTCACGTTCGTGAGCGCCAAAATGCTAAAATGAAACGTTGCACTCTCTCTCCTCCAAGGAAGGTGCTAGGCAGGAATTGTCTTGCTGGTCCTCACTTGCCCTGGCAGTCATTTCAGATAAACAGCAAGACTCGGGCTCTGCTCTTTCCTAGCCTTGCAAACAGGCACTCTGCTTTTTCTCACTCTCGCACTCCAAAAAGCAAAATGAAACGTTGCACTCTCTCTCCTCCAAGGAAGGTGCTAGGCAGGAATTGTCTTGCTGGTCCTCACTTGCCCTGGCAGACATTGCAGATAAACAGCAAGACTGGGGCTCTGCTCTTTCCTAGCCTTGCAAACAGCCAAAGAAGTTTGTCTCCCTCGTGAGCGCCAAAATGCTAAAATGAAACGTTGCACTCTATCTCCTCCAAGGAAGGTGCTAGGTAGGAATTGTCTTGCTGGTCCTCACTTGCCCTGGCAGTCATTGCAGATAAACAGCAAGACTCGGGCTCTGCTCTTTCCTAGCCTTGCAAAAAGCCAAAGCAGTTTGTCTAGCTCGTGAGCGCCAAAATGCTAAAATGAAACGTTGCACTCTCTCTCCTCCAAGGAAGGTGCTAGGCAGGAATTGTCTTGCTGGTCCTCACTTGCCCTGGCAGTCATTGCAGATAAACAGCAAGACTGGCGCTCTGCTCTTTCCTAGCCTTGCAAACAGCCAAAGCAATTTGTCTCCCTCGTGAGCGCCAAAATGCTAAAATGAAACGTTGCACTCTCTCTCCTCCAAGGAAGGTGCTAGGCAGGAATTGTCTTGCTGGTCCTCACTTGCCCTGGCAGTCATTGCAGATAAACAGTAAGACTCGGGCTCTGCTCTTTCCTAGCCTTGCAAACAGCCAAAGCAGGTTGTCACGTTCGTGAGCGCCAAAATGCTAAAATGAAACGGTGCACTCTCTCTCCTCCAAGGAAGGTGCTAGGCAGGAATTGTCTTGCTGGTCCTCACTTGCCCTGGCAGTCATTGCAGATAAACAGCAAGACTGGGGCTCTGCTCTTTCCTAGCCTTGCAAACAGCCAAAGCAATTTGTCTCCCTCGTGAGCGCCAAAATGCTAAAATGAAACGTTGCACTCTCTCTCCTCCAAGGAAGGTGCTAGGCAGGAATTGTCTTGCTGGTCCTCACTTGCCCTGGCAGTCATTGCAGATAAACAGTAAGACTCGGGCTCTGCTCTTTCCTAGCCTTGCAAACAGCCAAAGCAGGTTGTCACGTTCGTGAGCGCCAAAATGCTAAAATGAAACGTTGCACACTCTCTCCTCCAAGGAAGGTGCTAGGCAGGAATTGTCTTGCTGGTCCTCACCTGCCCTGGCAGTCATTGCAGATAAACAGCAAGACTCGGGCTCTGCTCTTTCCTAGCCTTGCAAACAGGCACTCTGCTATTTCTCACTCTTGCACTCCTAAAACCAAAATGAAACGTTGCACTCTCTCTCCTCCAAGGAAGGTGCTAGGCAGGAATTGTCTTGCTGGTCCTCACTTGCCCTGGCAGTCATTTCAGATAAACAGCAAGACTCGGGCTCTGCTCTTTCCTAGCCTTGCAAACAGGCACTCTGCTATTTCTCACTCTCGCACTCCAAAAACCAAAATGAAACGTTGCACTGTCTCTCCTCCAAGGAAGGTGCTAGGCAGGAATTGTCTTGCTGGTCCTCACTTGCCCTGGCAGTCATTTCAGATAAACAGCAAGACTCGGGCTCTGCTCTTTCCTAGCCTTGCAAACAGGCACTCTGCTTTTTCTCACTCTCGCACTCCAAAAAGCAAAATGAAACGTTGCACTCTCTCTCCTCCAAGGAAGGTGCTAGGCAGGAATTGTCTTGCTGGTCCTCACTTGCCCTGGCAGACATTGCAGATAAACAGCAAGACTGGGGCTCTGCTCTTTCCTAGCCTTGCAAACAGCCAAAGAAGTTTGTCTCCCTCGTGAGCGCCAAAATGCTAAAATGAAACGTTGCACTCTCTCTCCTCCAAGGAAGGTGCTAGGCAGGAATTGTCTTGCTGGTCCTCACTTGCCCTGGCAGTCATTGCAGATAAACAGGAAGACTCGGGCTCTGCTCTTTCCTACCCTTGCAAAAAGCCAAAGAAGTTTGTCTCCCTCGGGATCGCCAAAATGCTAAAATGAAACGTTGCACTCTCTCTCCTCCAAGGAAGGTGCTAGGCAGGAATTGTCTTGCTGGTCCTCACTTGCCCTGGCAGTCATTGCAGATAAACAGCAAGACTGGGGCTCTGCTCTTTCCTAGCCTTGCAAACAGCCAAAGCAATTTGTCTCCCTCGTGAGCGCCAAAATGCTAAAATGAAACGTTGCACTCTCTCTCCTCCAAGGAAGGTGCTAGGCAGGAATTGTCTTGCTGGTCCTCACTTGCCCTGGCAGTCATTGCAGATAAACAGCAAGACTCGGGCTCTGCTCTTTCCTAGCCTTGCAAACAGCCAAAGCAGGTTGTCACGTTCGTGAGCGCCAAAATGCTAAAATGAAACGTTGCACTCTCTCTCCTCCAAGGAAGGTGCTAGGCAGGAATTGTCTTGCTGGTCCTCACTTGCCCTGGCAGTCATTGCAGATAAACAGCAAGACTGGGGCTCTGCTCTTTCCTAGCCTTGCAAACAGGCACTCTGCTATTTCTCACTCTCGCACTCCTAAAACCAAAATGAAACGTTGCACTCTCTCTCCTCCAAGGAAGGTGCTAGGCAGGAATTGTCTTGCTGGTCCTCACTTGCCCTGGCAGTCATTTCAGATAAACAGCAAGACTCGGGCTCTGCTCTTTCCTAGCCTTGCAAACAGGCACTCTGCTTTTTCTCACTCTCGCACTCCAAAAAGCAAAATGAAACGTTGCACTCTCTCTCCTCCAAGGAAGGTGCTAGGCAGGAATTGTCTTGCTGGTCCTCACTTGCCCTGGCAGACATTGCAGATAAACAGCAAGACTGGGGCTCTGCTCTTTCCTAGCCTTGCAAACAGCCAAAGAAGTTTGTCTCCCTCGTGAGCGCCAAAATGCTAAAATGAAACGTTGCACTCTCTCTCCTCCAAGGAAGGTGCTAGGTAGGAATTGTCTTGCTGGTCCTCACTTGCCCTGGCAGTCATTGCAGATAAACAGCAAGACTCGGGCTCTGCTCTTTCCTAGCCTTGCAAACAGCCAAAGCAGTTTGTCTAGCTCGTGAGCGCCAAAATGCTAAAATGAAACGTTGCACTCTCTCTCCTCCAAGGAAGGTGCTAGGCAGGAATTGTCTTGCTGGTCCTCACTTGCCCTGGCAGTCATTGCAGATAAACAGCAAGACTGGGGCTCTGCTCTTTCCTAGCCTTGCAAACAGCCAAAGCAATTTGTCTCCCTCGTGAGCGCCAAAATGCTAAAATGAAACGGTGCACTCTCTCTCCTCCAAGGAAGGTGCTAGGCAGGAATTGTCTTGCTGGTCCTCACTTGCCCTGGCAGTCATTGCAGATAAACACCAAGACTGGGGCTCTGCTCTTTCCTAGCCTTGCAAACAGCCAAAGCAATTTGTCTCCCTCGTGAGCGCCAAAATGCTAAAATGAAACGTTGCACTCTCTCTCCTCCAAGGAAGGTGCTAGGCAGGAATTGTCTTGCTGGTCCTCACTTGCCCTGGCAGTCATTGCAGATAAACAGTAAGACTCGGGCTCTGCTCTTTCCTAGCCTTGCAAACAGCCAAAGCAGGTTGTCACGTTCGTGAGCGCCAAAATGCTAAAATGAAACGGTGCACTCTCTCTCCTCCAAGGAAGGTGCTAGGCAGGAATTGTCTTGCTGGTCCTCACTTGCCCTGGCAGTCATTGCAGATAAACAGCAAGACTGGGGCTCTGCTCTTTCCTAGCCTTGCAAACAGCCAAAGCAATTTGTCTCCCTCGTGAGCGCCAAAATGCTACAATGAAACGTTGCACTCTCTCTCCTCCAAGGAAGGTGCTAGGCAGGAATTGTCTTGCTGGTCCTCACTTGCCCTGGCAGTCATTGCAGATAAACAGCAAGACTCGGGCTCTGCTCTTTCCTAGCCTTGCAAACAGCCAAAGCAGGTTGTCACGTTCGTGAGCGCCAAAATGCTAAAATGAAACGTTGCACTCTCTCTCCTCCAAGGAAGGTGCTAGGCAGGAATTGTCTTGCTGGTCCTCACTTGCCCTGGCAGTCATTGCAGATAAACAGCAAGACTGGGGCTCTGCTCTTTCCTAGCCTTGCAAACAGGCACTCTGCTATTTCTCACTCTCGCACTCCTAAAACCAAAATGAAACGTTGCACTCTCTCTCCTCCAAGGAAGGTGCTAGGCAGGAATTGTCTTGCTGGTCCTCACTTGCCCTGGCAGTCATTTCAGATAAACAGCAAGACTCGGGCTCTGCTCTTTCCTAGCCTTGCAAACAGGCACTCTGCTTTTTCTCACTCTCGCACTCCAAAAAGCAAAATGAAACGTTGCACTCTCTCTCCTCCAAGGAAGGTGCTAGGCAGGAATTGTCTTGCTGGTCCTCACTTGCCCTGGCAGACATTGCAGATAAACAGCAAGACTGGGGCTCTGCTCTTTCCTAGCCTTGCAAACAGCCAAAGAAGTTTGTCTCCCTCGTGAGCGCCAAAATGCTAAAATGAAACGTTGCACTCTCTCTCCTCCAAGGAAGGTGCTAGGTAGGAATTGTCTTGCTGGTCCTCACTTGCCCTGGCAGTCATTGCAGATAAACAGCAAGACTCGGGCTCTGCTCTTTCCTAGCCTTGCAAACAGCCAAAGCAGTTTGTCTAGCTCGTGAGCGCCAAAATGCTAAAATGAAACGTTGCACTCTCTCTCCTCCAAGGAAGGTGCTAGGCAGGAATTGTCTTGCTGGTCCTCACTTGCCCTGGCAGTCATTGCAGATAAACAGCAAGACTGGGGCTCTGCTCTTTCCTAGCCTTGCAAACAGCCAAAGCAATTTGTCTCCCTCGTGAGCGCCAAAATGCTAAAATGAAACGGTGCACTCTCTCTCCTCCAAGGAAGGTGCTAGGCAGGAATTGTCTTGCTGGTCCTCACTTGCCCTGGCAGTCATTGCAGATAAACACCAAGACTGGGGCTCTGCTCTTTCCTAGCCTTGCAAACAGCCAAAGCAATTTGTCTCCCTCGTGAGCGCCAAAATGCTAAAATGAAACGTTGCACTCTCTCTCCTCCAAGGAAGGTGCTAGGCAGGAATTGTCTTGCTGGTCCTCACTTGCCCTGGCAGTCATTGCAGATAAACAGTAAGACTCGGGCTCTGCTCTTTCCTAGCCTTGCAAACAGCCAAAGCAGGTTGTCACGTTCGTGAGCGCCAAAATGCTAAAATGAAACGGTGCACTCTCTCTCCTCCAAGGAAGGTGCTAGGCAGGAATTGTCTTGCTGGTCCTCACTTGCCCTGGCAGTCATTGCAGATAAACAGCAAGACTGGGGCTCTGCTCTTTCCTAGCCTTGCAAACAGCCAAAGCAATTTGTCTCCCTCGTGAGCGCCAAAATGCTAAAATGAAACGTTGCACTCTCTCTCCTCCAAGGAAGGTGCTAGGCAGGAATTGTCTTGCTGGTCCTCACTTGCCCTGGCAGTCATTGCAGATAAACAGCAAGACTCGGGCTCTGCTCTTTCCTAGCCTTGCAAACAGCCAAAGCAGGTTGTCACGTTCGTGAGCGCCAAAATGCTAAAATGAAACGTTGCACTCTCTCTCCTCCAAGGAAGGTGCTAGGCAGGAATTGTCTTGCTGGTCCTCACTTGCCCTGGCAGTCATTGCAGATAAACAGCAAGACTCGGGCTCTGCTGTTTCCTAGCCTTGCAAACAGGCACTCTGCTATTTCTCACTCTTGCACTCCTAAAACCAAAATGAAACTTTGCACTCTCTCTCCTCCAAGGAAGGTGCTAGGCAGGAATTGTCTTGCTGGTCCTCACTTGCCCTGGCAGTCATTGCAGATAAACAGCAAGACTCGGGCTCTGCTCTTTCCTAGCCTTGCAAACAGGCACTCTGCTATTTCTCACTCTCGCACTCCAAAAACCAAAATGAAACGTTGCACTGTCTCTCCTCCAAGGAAGGTGCTAGGCAGGAATTGTCTTGCTGGTCCTCACTTGCCCTGGCAGTCATTTCAGATAAACAGCAAGACTCGGGCTCTGCTCTTTCCTAGCCTTGCAAACAGGCACTCTGCTTTTTCTCACTCTCGCACTCCAAAAAGCAAAATGAAACGTTGCACTCTCTCTCCTCCAAGGAAGGTGCTAGGCAGGAATTGTCTTGCTGGTCCTCACTTGCCCTGGCAGACATTGCAGATAAACAGCAAGACTGGGGCTCTGCTCTTTCCTAGCCTTGCAAACAGCCAAAGAAGTTTGTCTCCCTCGTGAGCGCCAAAATGCTAAAATGAAACGTTGCACTCTCTCTCCTCCAAGGAAGGTGCTAGGCAGGAATTGTCTTGCTGGTCCTCACTTGCCCTGGCAGTCATTGCAGATAAACAGCAAGACTCGGGCTCTGCTCTTTCCTACCCTTGCAAAAAGCCAAAGAAGTTTGTCTCCCTCGGGAGCGCCAAAATGCTAAAATGAAACGTTGCACTCTCTCTCCTCCAAGGAAGGTGCTAGGCAGGAATTGTCTTGCTGGTCCTCACTTGCCCTGGCAGTCATTGCAGATAAACAGCAAGACTGGGGCTCTGCTCTTTCCTAGCCTTGCAAACAGCCAAAGCAATTTGTCTCCCTCGTGAGCGCCAAAATGCTAAAATGAAACGTTGCACTCTCTCTCCTCCAAGGAAGGTGCTAGGCAGGAATTGTCTTGCTGGTCCTCACTTGCCCTGGCAGTCATTGCAGATAAACAGCAAGACTCGGGCTCTGCTCTTTCCTAGCCTTGCAAACAGGCACTCTGCTATTTCTCACTCTCGCACTCCTAAAACCAAAATGAAACGTTGCACTCTCTCTCCTCCAAGGAAGGTGCTAGGCAGGAATTGTCTTGCTGGTCCTCACTTGCCCTGGCAGTCATTTCAGATAAACAGCAAGACTCGGGCTCTGCTCTTTCCTAGCCTTGCAAACAGGCACTCTGCTTTTTCTCACTCTCGCACTCCAAAAAGCAAAATGAAACGTTGCACTCTCTCTCCTCCAAGGAAGGTGCTAGGCAGGAATTGTCTTGCTGGTCCTCACTTGCCCTGGCAGACATTGCAGATAAACAGCAAGACTGGGGCTCTGCTCTTTCCTAGCCTTGCAAACAGCCAAAGCAGTTTGTCTCGCTCGTGAGCGCCAAAATGCTAAAATGAAACGTTGCACTCTCTCTCCTCCAAGGAAGGTGCTAGGCAGGAATTGTCTTGCTGGTCCTCACTTGCCCTGGCAGTCATTGCAGATAAACAGCAAGACTGGGGCTCTGCTCTTTCCTAGCCTTGCAAACAGCCAAAGCAATTTGTCTCCCTCGTGAGCGCCAAAATGCTAAAATGAAACGTTGCACTCTCTCTCCTCCAAGGAAGGTGCTAGGCAGGAATTGTCTTGCTGGTCCTCACTTGCCCTGGCAGTCATTGCAGATAAACAGCAAGACTCGGGCTCTGCTCTTTCCTAGCCTTGCAAACAGCCAAAGCAGGTTGTCACGTTCGTGAGTGCCAAAATGCTAAAATGAAACGTTGCACTCTCTCTCCTCCAAGGAAGGTGCTAGGCAGGAATTGTCTTGCTGGTCCTCACTTGCCCTGGCAGTCATTGCAGATAAACAGCAAGACTCGGGCTCTGCTCTTTCCTAGCCTTGCAAACAGGCACTCTGCTATTTCTCACTCTCGCACTCCTAAAACCAAAATGAAACGTTGCACTCTCTCTCCTCCAAGGAAGGTGCTAGGCAGGAATTGTCTTGCTGGTCCTCACTTGCCCTGGCAGTCATTGCAGATAAACAGCAAGACTCGGGCTCTGCTCTTTCCTAGCCTTGCAAACAGGCACTCTGCTTTTTCTCACTCTCGCACTCCAAAAAGCAAAATGAAACGTTGCACTCTCTCTCCTCCAAGGAAGGTGCTAGGCAGGAATTGTCTTGCTGGTCCTCACTTGCCCTGGCAGACATTGCAGATAAACAGCAAGACTGGGGCTCTGCTCTTTCCTAGCCTTGCAAACAGCCAAAGAAGTTTGTCTCCCTCGTGAGCGCCAAAATGCTAAAATGAAACGTTGCACTCTCTCTCCTCCAAGGAAGGTGCTAGGTAGGAATTGTCTTGCTGGTCCTCACTTGCCCTGGCAGTCATTGCAGATAAACAGCAAGACTCGGGCTCTGCTCTTTCCTAGCCTTGCAAACAGCCAAAGCAGTTTGTCTAGCTCGTGAGCGCCAAAATGCTAAAATGAAACGTTGCACTCTCTCTCCTCCAAGGAAGGTGCTAGGCAGGAATTGTCTTGCTGGTCCTCACTTGCCCTGGCAGTCATTGCAGATAAACAGCAAGACTGGGGCTCTGCTCTTTCCTAGCCTTGCAAACAGCCAAAGCAATTTGTCTCCCTCGTGAGCGCCAAAATGCTAAAATGAAACGGTGCACTCTCTCTCCTCCAAGGAAGGTGCTAGGCAGGAATTGTCTTGCTGGTCCTCACTTGCCCTGGCAGTCATTGCAGATAAACAGCAAGACTGGGGCTCTGCTCTTTCCTAGCCTTGCAAACAGCCAAAGCAATTTGTCTCCCTCGTGAGCGCCAAAATGCTAAAATGAAACGTGTCACTCTCTCTCCTCCAAGGAAGGTGCTAGGCAGGAATTGTCTTGCTGGTCCTCACTTGCCCTGGCAGTCATTGCAGATAAACAGTAAGACTCGGGCTCTGCTCTTTCCTAGCCTTGCAAACAGCCAAAGCAGGTTGTCACGTTCGTGAGCGCCAAAATGCTAAAATGAAACGTTGCACTCTCTCTCCTCCAAGGAAGGTGCTAGGCAGGAATTGTCTTGCTGGTCCTCACTTGCCCTGGCAGTCATTGCAGATAAACAGTAAGACTCGGGCTCTGCTCTTTCCTAGCCTTGCAAACAGCCAAAGCAGGTTGTCACGTTCGTGAGCGCCAAAATGCTAAAATGAAACGTTGCACTCTCTCTCCTCCAAGGAAGGTGCTAGGCAGGAATTGTCTTGCTGGTCCTCACTTGCCCTGGCAGTCATTGCAGATAAACAGTAAGACTCGGGCTCTGCTCTTTCCTAGCCTTGCAAACAGGCACTCTGCTATTTCTCACTCTTGCACTCCTAAAACCAAAATGAAACGTTGCACTCTCTCTCCTCCAAGGAAGGTGCTAGGCAGGAATTGTCTTGCTGGTCCTCACTTGCCCTGGCAGTCATTGCAGATAAACAGCAAGACTCGGGCTCTGCTCTTTCCTAGCCTTGCAAACAGGCACTCTGCTATTTCTCACTCTCGCACTCCAAAAACCAAAATGAAACGTTGCACTGTCTCTCCTCCAAGGAAGGTGCTAGGCAGGAATTGTCTTGCTGGTCCTCACTTGCCCTGGCAGTCATTTCAGATAAACAGCAAGACTCGGGCTCTGCTCTTTCCTAGCCTTGCAAACAGGCACTCTGCTTTTTCTCACTCTCGCACTCCAAAAAGCAAAATGAAACGTTGCACTCTCTCTCCTCCAAGGAAGGTGCTAGGCAGGAATTGTCTTGCTGGTCCTCACTTGCCCTGGCAGACATTGCAGATAAACAGCAAGACTGGGGCTCTGCTCTTTCCTAGCCTTGCAAACAGCCAAAGAAGTTTGTCTCCCTCGTGAGCGCCAAAATGCTAAAATGAAACGTTGCACTCTCTCTCCTCCAAGGAAGGTGCTAGGCAGGAATTGTCTTGCTGGTCCTCACTTGCCCTGGCAGTCATTTCAGATAAACAGCAAGACTCGGGCTCTGCTCTTTCCTAGCCTTGAAACAGGCACTCTGCTTTTTCTCACTCTCGCTCTCCAAAAAGCAAAATGAAACGTTGCACTCTCTCTCCTCCAAGGAAGGTGCTAGGCAGGAATTGTCTTGCTGGTCCTCACTTGCCCTGGCAGTCATTGCAGATAAACAGCAAGACTCGGGCTCTGCTCTTTCCTACCCTTGCAAAAAGCCAAAGAAGTTTGTATCGCTCATGAGCGCTAAAATGCTAAAATGCAACGTTGCACTCTCACTCCTCCAAGGAAGGTGCTAGGCAGGAATTGTCTTGCTGGTCCTCACTTGCCCTGGCAGTCATTGCAGATGAACAGCAAGACTCGGGCTCTGCTCTTTCCTAGCCTTGCAAACAGCCAAAGCAGTTTTCCTCGCTCGTGAGCGCCAAAATGCTAAAATGAAACGTTGCACTCTCTCTCCTCCAAGGAAGGTGCTAGGCAGGAATTGTCTTGCTGGTCCTCACTTGCCCTGGCAGTCATTGCAGATAAACAGCAAGACTCGGGCTCTGCTCTTTCCTAGCCTTGCAAACAGCCAAAGCAATTTGTCTCCCTCGTGAGCGCCAAAATGCTAAAATGAAACGTTGCACTCTCTCTCCTCCAAGGAAGGTGCTAGGCAGGAATTGTCTTGCTGGTCCTCACTTGCCCTGGCAGTCATTGCAGATAAACAGTAAGACTCGGGCTCTGCTCTTTCCTAGCCTTGCAAACAGCCAAAGCAGGTTGTCACGTTCGTGAGCGCCAAAATGCTAAAATGAAACGTTGCACTCTCTCTCCTCCAAGGAAGGTGCTAGGCAGGAATTGTCTTGCTGGTCCTCACTTGCCCTGGCAGTCATTGCAGATAAACAGTAAGACTCGGGCTCTGCTCTTTCCTAGCCTTGCAAACAGGCACTCTGCTATTTCTCACTCTTGCACTCCTAAAACCAAAATGAAACGTTGCACTCTCTCTCCTCCAAGGAAGGTGCTAGGCAGGAATTGTCTTGCTGGTCCTCACTTGCCCTGGCAGTCATTGCAGATAAACAGCAAGACTCGGGCTCTGCTCTTTCCTAGCCTTGCAAACAGGCACTCTGCTATTTCTCACTCTCGCACTCCAAAAACCAAAATGAAACGTTGCACTGTCTCTCCTCCAAGGAAGGTGCTAGGCAGGAATTGTCTTGCTGGTCCTCACTTGCCCTGGCAGTCATTTCAGATAAACAGCAAGACTCGGGCTCTGCTCTTTCCTAGCCTTGCAAACAGGCACTCTGCTTTTTCTCACTCTCGCACTCCAAAAAGCAAAATGAAACGTTGCACTCTCTCTCCTCCAAGGAAGGTGCTAGGCAGGAATTGTCTTGCTGGTCCTCACTTGCCCTGGCAGACATTGCAGATAAACAGCAAGACTGGGGCTCTGCTCTTTCCTAGCCTTGCAAACAGCCAAAGAAGTTTGTCTCCCTCGTGAGCGCCAAAATGCTAAAATGAAACGTTGCACTCTCTCTCCTCCAAGGAAGGTGCTAGGCAGGAATTGTCTTGCTGGTCCTCACTTGCCCTGGCAGTCATTTCAGATAAACAGCAAGACTCGGGCTCTGCTCTTTCCTAGCCTTGAAACAGGCACTCTGCTTTTTCTCACTCTCGCTCTCCAAAAAGCAAAATGAAACGTTGCACTCTCTCTCCTCCAAGGAAGGTGCTAGGCAGGAATTGTCTTGCTGGTCCTCACTTGCCCTGGCAGTCATTGCAGATAAACAGCAAGACTCGGGCTCTGCTCTTTCCTACCCTTGCAAAAAGCCAAAGAAGTTTGTCTCGCTCATGAGCGCTAAAATGCTAAAATGAAACGTTGCACTCTCACTCCTCCAAGGAAGGTGCTAGGCAGGAATTGTCTTGCTGGTCCTCACTTGCCCTGGCAGTCATTGCAGATAAACAGCAAGACTCGGGCTCTGCTCTTTCCTAGCCTTGCAAACAGCCAAAGCAGTTTTCCTCGCTCGTGAGCGCCAAAATGCTAAAATGAAACGTTGCACTCTCTCTCCTCCAAGGAAGGTGCTAGGCAGGAATTGTCTTGCTGGTCCTCACTTGCCCTGGCAGTCATTGCAGATAAACAGCAAGACTCGGGCTCTGCTCTTTCCTAGCCTTGCAAACAGCCAAAGCAATTTGTCTCCCTCGTGAGCGCCAAAATGCTAAAATGAAACGTTGCACTCTCTCTCCTCCAAGGAAGGTGCTAGGCAGGAATTGTCTTGCTGGTCCTCACTTGCCCTGGCAGTCATTGCAGATAAACAGTAAGACTCGGGCTCTGCTCTTTCCTACCCTTGCAAAAAGCCAAAGAAGTTTGTCTCCCTCGTGAGCGCCAAAATGCTAAAATGAAACGTTGCACTCTCTCTCCTCCAAGGAAGGTGCTAGGCAGGAATTGTCTTGCTGGTCCTCACTTGCCCTGGCAGTCATTGCAGATAAACAGTAAGACTCGGGCTCTGCTCTTTCCTAGCCTTGCAAACAGCCAAAGCAGTTTGTCTCGCTCGTGAGCGCCAAAATGCTAAAATGAAACGTTGCACTCTCTCTCCTCCAAGGAAGGTGCTAGGCAGGAATTGTCTTGCTGGTCCTCACTTGCCCTGGCAGTCATTGCAGATAAACAGCAAGACTCGGGCTCTGCTCTTTCCTAGCCTTGCAAACAGCCAAAGCAGTTTGTCTCGCTCGTGAGCGCCAAAATGCTAAAATGAAACGGTGCACTCTCTCTCCTCCAAGGAAGGTGCTAGGCAGGAATTGTCTTGCTGGTCCTCACTTACCCTGGCACTCATTGCAGATAAACAGCAAGACTGGGGCTCTGCTCTTTCCTAGCCTTGCAAACAGCCAAAGCAGTTTGTCTCGTTCGTGAGCGCCAAAATGCTAAAATGAAACGTTGCACTCTCTCTCCTCCAAGGAAGGTGCTAGGCAGGAATTGTCTTGCTGGTCCTCACTTGCCCTGGCAGTCATTGCAGATAAACAGCAAGACTGGGGCTCTGCTCTTTCCTAGCCTTGCAAACAGCCAAAGAAGTTTGTCTCGTTCGTGAGCGCCAAAATGCTAAAATGAAACGTTGCACTCTCTCTCCTCCAAAGAAGGTGCTAGGCAGGAATTGTCTTGCTGGTCCTCACTTGCCCTGGCAGTCATTGCAGATAAACAGCAAGACTCGGGCTCTGCTCTTTCCTACCCTTGCAAAAAGCCAAAGAAGTTTGTCTCGCTCATGAGCGCTAAAATGCTAAAATGAAACGTTGCACTCTCACTCCTCCAAGGAAGGTGCTAGGCAGGAATTGTCTTGCTGGTCCTCACTTGCCCTGGCAGTCATTGCAGATGAACAGCAAGACTCGGGCTCTGCTCTTTCCTAGCCTTGCAAACAGCCAAAGCAGTTTTCCTCGCTCGTGAGCGCCAAAATGCTAAAATGAAACGTTGCACTCTCTCTCCTCCAAGGAAGGTGCTAGGCAGGAATTGTCTTGCTGGTCCTCACTTGCCCTGGCAGTCATTGCAGATAAACAGCAAGACTCGGGCTCTGCTCTTTCCTAGCCTTGCAAACAGGCACTCTGCTTTTTCTCACTCTCGCACTCCTAAAACCAAAATGAAACGTTGCACTCTCTCTCCTCCAAGGAAGGTGCTAGGCAGGAATTGTCTTGCTGGTCCTCACTTGCCCTGGCAGTCATTTCAGATAAACAGCAAGACTCGGGCTCTGCTCTTTCCTAGCCTTGCAAACAGGCACTCTGCTTTTTCTCACTCTCGCACTCCAAAAAGCAAAATGAAACGTTGCACTCTCTCCTTCAAGGAAGGTGCTAGGCAGGAATTGTCTTGCTGGTCCTCACTTGCCCTGGCAGTCATTGCAGATAAACAGCAAGACTGGGGCTCTGCTCTTTCCTAGCCTTGCAAACAGCCAAAGCAGTTTGTCTCGCTCGTGAGCGCCAAAATGCTAAAATGAAACGTTGCACTCTCTCTCCTCCAAGGAAGGTGCTAGGCAGGAATTGTCTTGCTGGTCCTCACTTGCCCTGGCAGTCATTGCAGATAAACAGCAAGACTCGGGCTCTGCTCTTTCCTAGCCTTGCAAACAGCCAAAGCAGTTTGTCTCGCTCGTGAGCGCCAAAATGCTAAAATGAAACGTTGCACTCTCTCTCCTCCAAGGAAGGTGCTAGGCAGGAATTGTCTTGCTGGTCCTCACTTGCCCTGGCAGTCATTGCAGATAAACAGCAAGACTGGGGCTCTGCTCTTTCCTAGCCTTGCAAACAGCCAAAGCAATTTGTCTCCCTCGTGAGCGCCAAAATGCTAAAATGAAACGTTGCACTCTCTCTCCTCCAAGGAAGGTGCTAGGCAGGAATTGTCTTGCTGGTCCTCACTTGCCCTGGCAGTCATTGCAGATGAACAGCAAGACTCGGGCTCTGCTCTTTCCTAGCCTTGCAAACAGCCAAAGCAGGTTGTCACGTTCGTGAGCGCCAAAATGCTAAAATGAAACGTTGCACTCTCTCTCCTCCAAGGAAGGTGCTAGGCAGGAATTGTCTTGCTGGTCCTCACTTGCCCTGGCAGTCATTTCAGATAAACAGCAAGACTCGGGCTCTGCTCTTTCCTAGCCTTGCAAACAGGCACTCTGCTTTTTCTCACTCTCGCACTCCAAAAAGCAAAATGAAACGTTGCACTCTCTCTCCTCCAAGGAAGGTGCTAGGCAGGAATTGTCTTGCTGGTCCTCACTTGCCCTGGCAGACATTGCAGATAAACAGCAAGACTGGGGCTCTGCTCTTTCCTAGCCTTGCAAACAGCCAAAGAAGTTTGTCTCCCTCGTGAGCGCCAAAATGCTAAAATGAAACGTTGCACTCTCTCTCCTCCAAGGAAGGTGCTAGGTAGGAATTGTCTTGCTGGTCCTCACTTGCCCTGGCAGTCATTGCAGATAAACAGCAAGACTCGGGCTCTGCTCTTTCCTAGCCTTGCAAAAAGCCAAAGCAGTTTGTCTAGCTCGTGAGCGCCAAAATGCTAAAATGAAACGTTGCACTCTCTCTCCTCCAAGGAAGGTGCTAGGCAGGAATTGTCTTGCTGGTCCTCACTTGCCCTGGCAGTCATTGCAGATAAACAGCAAGACTGGCGCTCTGCTCTTTCCTAGCCTTGCAAACAGCCAAAGCAATTTGTCTCCCTCGTGAGCGCCAAAATGCTAAAATGAAACGTTGCACTCTCTCTCCTCCAAGGAAGGTGCTAGGCAGGAATTGTCTTACTGGTCCTCACTTGCCCTGGCAGTCATTGCAGATAAACAGTAAGACTCGGGCTCTGCTCTTTCCTAGCCTTGCAAACAGCCAAAGCAGGTTGTCACGTTCGTGAGCGCCAAAATGCTAAAATGAAACGGTGCACTCTCTCTCCTCCAAGGAAGGTGCTAGGCAGGAATTGTCTTGCTGGTCCTCACTTGCCCTGGCAGTCATTGCAGATAAACAGCAAGACTGGGGCTCTGCTCTTTCCTAGCCTTGCAAACAGCCAAAGCAATTTGTCTCCCTCGTGAGCGCCAAAATGCTAAAATGAAACGTTGCACTCTCTCTCCTCCAAGGAAGGTGCTAGGCAGGAATTGTCTTGCTGGTCCTCACTTGCCCTGGCAGTCATTGCAGATAAACAGTAAGACTCGGGCTCTGCTCTTTCCTAGCCTTGCAAACAGCCAAAGCAGGTTGTCACGTTCGTGAGCGCCAAAATGCTAAAATGAAACGTTGCACACTCTCTCCTCCAAGGAAGGTGCTAGGCAGGAATTGTCTTGCTGGTCCTCACCTGCCCTGGCAGTCATTGCAGATAAACAGCAAGACTCGGGCTCTGCTCTTTCCTAGCCTTGCAAACAGGCACTCTGCTATTTCTCTCTCTTGCACTCCTAAAACCAAAATGAAACGTTGCACTCTCTCTCCTCCAAGGAAGGTGCTAGGCAGGAATTGTCTTGCTGGTCCTCACTTGCCCTGGCAGTCATTGCAGATAAACAGCAAGACTCGGGCTCTGCTCTTTCCTAGCCTTGCAAACAGGCACTCTGCTATTTCTCACTCTCGCACTCCAAAAACCAAAATGAAACGTTGCACTGTCTCTCCTCCAAGGAAGGTGCTAGGCAGGAATTGTCTTGCTGGTCCTCACTTGCCCTGGCAGTCATTGCAGATAAACAGCAAGACTGGCGCTCTGCTCTTTCCTAGCCTTGCAAACAGCCAAAGCAATTTGTCTCCCTCGTGAGCGCCAAAATGCTAAAATGAAACGTTGCACTCTCTCTCCTCCAAGGAAGGTGCTAGGCAGGAATTGTCTTACTGGTCCTCACTTGCCCTGGCAGTCATTGCAGATAAACAGTAAGACTCGGGCTCTGCTCTTTCCTAGCCTTGCAAACAGCCAAAGCAGGTTGTCACGTTCGTGAGCGCCAAAATGCTAAAATGAAACGGTGCACTCTCTCTCCTCCAAGGAAGGTGCTAGGCAGGAATTGTCTTGCTGGTCCTCACTTGCCCTGGCAGTCATTGCAGATAAACAGCAAGACTGGGGCTCTGCTCTTTCCTAGCCTTGCAAACAGCCAAAGCAATTTGTCTCCCTCGTGAGCGCCAAAATGCTAAAATGAAACGTTGCACTCTCTCTCCTCCAAGGAAGGTGCTAGGCAGGAATTGTCTTGCTGGTCCTCACTTGCCCTGGCAGTCATTGCAGATAAACAGTAAGACTCGGGCTCTGCTCTTTCCTAGCCTTGCAAACAGCCAAAGCAGGTTGTCACGTTCGTGAGCGCCAAAATGCTAAAATGAAACGTTGCACACTCTCTCCTCCAAGGAAGGTGCTAGGCAGGAATTGTCTTGCTGGTCCTCACCTGCCCTGGCAGTCATTGCAGATAAACAGCAAGACTCGGGCTCTGCTCTTTCCTAGCCTTGCAAACAGGCACTCTGCTATTTCTCTCTCTTGCACTCCTAAAACCAAAATGAAACGTTGCACTCTCTCTCCTCCAAGGAAGGTGCTAGGCAGGAATTGTCTTGCTGGTCCTCACTTGCCCTGGCAGTCATTGCAGATAAACAGCAAGACTCGGGCTCTGCTCTTTCCTAGCCTTGCAAACAGGCACTCTGCTATTTCTCACTCTCGCACTCCAAAAACCAAAATGAAACGTTGCACTGTCTCTCCTCCAAGGAAGGTGCTAGGCAGGAATTGTCTTGCTGGTCCTCACTTGCCCTGGCAGTCATTTCAGATAAACAGCAAGACTCGGGCTCTGCTCTTTCCTAGCCTTGCAAACAGGCACTCTGCTTTTTCTCACTCTCGCACTCCAAAAAGCAAAATGAAACGTTGCACTCTCTCTCCTCCAAGGAAGGTGCTAGGCAGGAATTGTCTTGCTGGTCCTCACTTGCCCTGGCAGACATTGCAGATAAACAGCAAGACTGGGGCTCTGCTCTTTCCTAGCCTTGCAAACAGCCAAAGAAGTTTGTCTCCCTCGTGAGCGCCAAAATGCTAAAATGAAACGTTGCACTCTCTCTCCTCCAAGGAAGGTGCTAGGCAGGAATTGTCTTGCTGGTCCTCACTTGCCCTGGCAGTCATTGCAGATAAACAGGAAGACTCGGGCTCTGCTCTTTCCTACCCTTGCAAAAAGCCAAAGAAGTTTGTCTCCCTCGGGATCGCCAAAATGCTAAAATGAAACGTTGCACTCTCTCTCCTCCAAGGAAGGTGCTAGGCAGGAATTGTCTTGCTGGTCCTCACTTGCCCTGGCAGTCATTGCAGATAAACAGCAAGACTGGGGCTCTGCTCTTTCCTAGCCTTGCAAACAGCCAAAGCAATTTGTCTCCCTCGTGAGCGCCAAAATGCTAAAATGAAACGTTGCACTCTCTCTCCTCCAAGGAAGGTGCTAGGCAGGAATTGTCTTGCTGGTCCTCACTTGCCCTGGCAGTCATTGCAGATAAACAGCAAGACTCGGGCTCTGCTCTTTCCTAGCCTTGCAAACAGCCAAAGCAGGTTGTCACGTTCGTGAGCGCCAAAATGCTAAAATGAAACGTTGCACTCTCTCTCCTCCAAGGAAGGTGCTAGGCAGGAATTGTCTTGCTGGTCCTCACTTGCCCTGGCAGTCATTGCAGATAAACAGCAAGACTGGGGCTCTGCTCTTTCCTAGCCTTGCAAACAGGCACTCTGCTATTTCTCACTCTCGCACTCCTAAAACCAAAATGAAACGTTGCACTCTCTCTCCTCCAAGGAAGGTGCTAGGCAGGAATTGTCTTGCTGGTCCTCACTTGCCCTGGCAGTCATTTCAGATAAACAGCAAGACTCGGGCTCTGCTCTTTCCTAGCCTTGCAAACAGGCACTCTGCTTTTTCTCACTCTCGCACTCCAAAAAGCAAAATGAAACGTTGCACTCTCTCTCCTCCAAGGAAGGTGCTAGGCAGGAATTGTCTTGCTGGTCCTCACTTGCCCTGGCAGTCATTGCAGATAAACACCAAGACTGGGGCTCTGCTCTTTCCTAGCCTTGCAAACAGCCAAAGCAATTTGTCTCCCTCGTGAGCGCCAAAATGCTAAAATGAAACGTTGCACTCTCTCTCCTCCAAGGAAGGTGCTAGGCAGGAATTGTCTTGCTGGTCCTCACTTGCCCTGGCAGTCATTGCAGATAAACAGTAAGACTCGGGCTCTGCTCTTTCCTAGCCTTGCAAACAGCCAAAGCAGGTTGTCACGTTCGTGAGCGCCAAAATGCTAAAATGAAACGGTGCACTCTCTCTCCTCCAAGGAAGGTGCTAGGCAGGAATTGTCTTGCTGGTCCTCACTTGCCCTGGCAGTCATTGCAGATAAACAGCAAGACTGGGGCTCTGCTCTTTCCTAGCCTTGCAAACAGCCAAAGCAATTTGTCTCCCTCGTGAGCGCCAAAATGCTACAATGAAACGTTGCACTCTCTCTCCTCCAAGGAAGGTGCTAGGCAGGAATTGTCTTGCTGGTCCTCACTTGCCCTGGCAGTCATTGCAGATAAACAGCAAGACTCGGGCTCTGCTCTTTCCTAGCCTTGCAAACAGCCAAAGCAGGTTGTCACGTTCGTGAGCGCCAAAATGCTAAAATGAAACGTTGCACTCTCTCTCCTCCAAGGAAGGTGCTAGGCAGGAATTGTCTTGCTGGTCCTCACTTGCCCTGGCAGTCATTGCAGATAAACAGCAAGACTCGGGCTCTGCTGTTTCCTAGCCTTGCAAACAGGCACTCTGCTATTTCTCACTCTTGCACTCCTAAAACCAAAATGAAACTTTGCACTCTCTCTCCTCCAAGGAAGGTGCTAGGCAGGAATTGTCTTGCTGGTCCTCACTTGCCCTGGCAGTCATTGCAGATAAACAGCAAGACTCGGGCTCTGCTCTTTCCTAGCCTTGCAAACAGGCACTCTGCTATTTCTCACTCTCGCACTCCAAAAACCAAAATGAAACGTTGCACTCTCTCTCCTCCAAGGAAGGTGCTAGGCAGGAATTGTCTTGCTGGTCCTCACTTGCCCTGGCAGTCATTTCAGATAAACAGCAAGACTCGGGCTCTGCTCTTTCCTAGCCTTGCAAACAGGCACTCTGCTTTTTCTCACTCTCGCACTCCAAAAAGCAAAATGAAACGTTGCACTCTCTCTCCTCCAAGGAAGGTGCTAGGCAGGAATTGTCTTGCTGGTCCTCACTTGCCCTGGCAGACATTGCAGATAAACAGCAAGACTGGGGCTCTGCTCTTTCCTAGCCTTGCAAACAGCCAAAGAAGTTTGTCTCCCTCGTGAGCGCCAAAATGCTAAAATGAAACGTTGCACTCTCTCTCCTCCAAGGAAGGTGCTAGGCAGGAATTGTCTTGCTGGTCCTCACTTGCCCTGGCAGTCATTGCAGATAAACAGCAAGACTCGGGCTCTGCTCTTTCCTACCCTTGCAAAAAGCCAAAGAAGTTTGTCTCCCTCGGGAGCGCCAAAATGCTAAAATGAAACGTTGCACTCTCTCTCCTCCAAGGAAGGTGCTAGGCAGGAATTGTCTTGCTGGTCCTCACTTGCCCTGGCAGTCATTGCAGATAAACAGCAAGACTGGGGCTCTGCTCTTTCCTAGCCTTGCAAACAGCCAAAGCAATTTGTCTCCCTCGTGAGCGCCAAAATGCTAAAATGAAACGTTGCACTCTCTCTCCTCCAAGGAAGGTGCTAGGCAGGAATTGTCTTGCTGGTCCTCACTTGCCCTGGCAGTCATTGCAGATAAACAGCAAGACTCGGGCTCTGCTCTTTCCTAGCCTTGCAAACAGGCACTCTGCTATTTCTCACTCTCGCACTCCTAAAACCAAAATGAAACGTTGCACTCTCTCTCCTCCAAGGAAGGTGCTAGGCAGGAATTGTCTTGCTGGTCCTCACTTGCCCTGGCAGTCATTTCAGATAAACAGCAAGACTCGGGCTCTGCTCTTTCCTAGCCTTGCAAACAGGCACTCTGCTTTTTCTCACTCTCGCACTCCAAAAAGCAAAATGAAACGTTGCACTCTCTCTCCTCCAAGGAAGGTGCTAGGCAGGAATTGTCTTGCTGGTCCTCACTTGCCCTGGCAGACATTGCAGATAAACAGCAAGACTGGGGCTCTGCTCTTTCCTAGCCTTGCAAACAGCCAAAGCAGTTTGTCTAGCTCGTGAGCGCCAAAATGCTAAAATGAAACGTTGCACTCTCTCTCCTCCAAGGAAGGTGCTAGGCAGGAATTGTCTTGCTGGTCCTCACTTGCCCTGGCAGTCATTGCAGATAAACAGCAAGACTGGGGCTCTGCTCTTTCCTAGCCTTGCAAACAGCCAAAGCAATTTGTCTCCCTCGTGAGCGCCAAAATGCTAAAATGAAACGTTGCACTCTCTCTCCTCCAAGGAAGGTGCTAGGCAGGAATTGTCTTGCTGGTCCTCACTTGCCCTGGCAGTCATTGCAGATAAACAGCAAGACTCGGGCTCTGCTCTTTCCTAGCCTTGCAAACAGGCACTCTGCTATTTCTCACTCTCGCACTCCTAAAACCAAAATGAAACGTTGCACTCTCTCTCCTCCAAGGAAGGTGCTAGGCAGGAATTGTCTTGCTGGTCCTCACTTGCCCTGGCAGTCATTTCAGATAAACAGCAAGACTCGGGCTCTGCTCTTTCCTAGCCTTGCAAACAGGCACTCTGCTTTTTCTCACTCTCGCACTCCAAAAAGCAAAATGAAACGTTGCACTCTCTCTCCTCCAAGGAAGGTGCTAGGCAGGAATTGTCTTGCTGGTCCTCACTTGCCCTGGCAGACATTGCAGATAAACAGCAAGACTGGGGCTCTGCTCTTTCCTAGCCTTGCAAACAGCCAAAGAAGTTTGTCTCCGTCGTGAGCGCCAAAATGCTAAAATGAAACGTTGCACTCTCTCTCCTCTAAGGAAGGTGCTAGGTAGGAATTGTCTTGCTGGTCCTCACTTGCCCTGGCAGTCATTGCAGATAAACAGCAAGACTGGGGCTCTGCTCTTTCCTAGCCTTGCAAACAGCCAAAGCAATTTGTCTCGCTCGTGAGCGCCAAAATGCTAAAATGAAACGTTGCACTCTCTCTCCTCCAAGGAAGGTGCTAGGCAGGAATTGTCTTGCTGGTCCTCACTTGCCCTGGCAGTCATTGCAGATAAACAGCAAGACTCGGGCTCTGCTCTTTCCTAGCCTTGCAAACAGGCACTCTGCTATTTCTCACTCTCGCACTCCTAAAACCAAAATGAAACGTTGCACTCTCTCTCCTCCAAGGAAGGTGCTAGGCAGGAATTGTCTTGCTGGTCCTCACTTGCCCTGGCAGTCATTTCAGATAAACAGCAAGACTCGGGCTCTGCTCTTTCCTAGCCTTGCAAACAGGCACTCTGCTTTTTCTCACTCTCGCACTCCAAAAAGCAAAATGAAACGTTGCACTCTCTCTCCTCCAAGGAAGGTGCTAGGCAGGAATTGTCTTGCTGGTCCTCACTTGCCCTGGCAGACATTGCAGATAAACAGCAAGACTGGGGCTCTGCTCTTTCCTAGCCTTGCAAACAGCCAAAGAAGTTTGTCTCCCTCGTGAGCGCCAAAATGCTAAAATGAAACGTTGCACTCTCTCTCCTCTAAGGAATGTGCTAGGTAGGAATTGTCTTGCTGGTCCTCACTTGCCCTGGCAGTCATTGCAGATAAACAGCAAGACTCGGGCTCTGCTCTTTCCTAGCCTTGCAAACAGCCAAAGCAGTTTGTCTAGCTCGTGAGCGCCAAAATGCTAAAATGAAACGTTGCACTCTCTCTCCTCCAAGGAAGGTGCTAGGCAGGAATTGTCTTGCTGGTCCTCACTTGCCCTGGCAGTCATTGCAGATAAACAGCAAGACTGGGGCTCTGCTCTTTCCTAGCCTTGCAAACAGCCAAAGCAATTTGTCTCCCTCGTGAGCGCCAAAATGCTAAAATGAAACGGTGCACTCTCTCTCCTCCAAGGAAGGTGCTAGGCAGGAATTGTCTTGCTGGTCCTCACTTGCCCTGGCAGTCATTGCAGATAAACAGCAAGACTGGGGCTCTGCTCTTTCCTAGCCTTGCAAACAGCCAAAGCAGTTTGTCTCGTTCGTGAGCGCCAAAATGCTAAAATGAAACGTTGCACTCTCTCTCCTCCAAGGAAGGTGCTAGGCAGGAATTGTCTTGCTGGTCCTCACTTGCCCTGGCAGTCATTGCAGATAAACAGCAAGACTCGGGCTCTGCTCTTTCCTAGCCTTGGAAACAGCCAAAGCAGGTTGTCACGTTCGTGAGCGCCAAAATGCTAAAATGAAACGGTGCACTCTCTCTCCTCCAAGGAAGGTGCTAGGCAGGAATTGTCTTGCTGGTCCTCACTTGCCCTGGCAGTCATTGCAGATAAACAGCAAGACTGGGGCTCTGCTCTTTCCTAGCCTTGCAAACAGCCAAAGCAATTTGTCTCCCTCGGGAGCGCCAAAATGCTAAAATGAAACGTTGCACTCTCTCTCCTCCAAGGAAGGTGCTAGGCAGGAATTGTCTTGCTGGTCCTCACTTGCCCTGGCAGTCATTGCAGATAAACAGTAAGACTGGGGCTCTGCTCTTTCCTAGCCTTGCAAACAGCCAAAGCAGTTTGTCACGTTCGTGAGCGCCAAAATGCTAAAATGAAACGTTGCACTCTCTCTCCTCCAAGGAAGGTGCTAGGCAGGAATTGTCTTGCTGGTCCTCACTTGCCCTGGCAGTCATTGCAGATAAACAGCAAGACTCGGGCTCTGCTCTTTCCTAGCCTTGCAAACAGGCACTCTGCTATTTCTCACTCTTGCACTCCTAAAACCAAAATGAAACGTTGCACTCTCTCTCCTCCAAGGAAGGTGCTAGGCAGGAATTGTCTTGCTGGTCCTCACTTGCCCTGGCAGTCATTTCAGATAAACAGCAAGACTCGGGCTCTGCTCTTTCCTAGCCTTGCAAACAGGCACTCTGCTTTTTCTCACTCTCGCACTCCAAAAAGCAAAATGAAACGTTGCACTCTCTCTCCTCCAAGGAAGGTGCTAGGCAGGAATTGTCTTGCTGGTCCTCACTTGCCCTGGCAGTCATTGCAGATAAACAGCAAGACTCGGGCTCTGCTCTTTCCTAGCCTTGCAAACAGCCAAAGCAGTTTGTCTCGCTCGTGAGCGCCAAAATGCTAAAATGAAACGTTGCACTCTCTCTCCTCCAAGGAAGGTGCTAGGCAGGAATTGTCTTGCTGGTCCTCACTTGCCCTGGCAGTCATTGCAGATAAACAGCAAGACTGGGGCTCTGCTCTTTCCTAGCCTTGCAAACAGCCAAAGCAGTTTGTCTCGCTCGTGAGCGCCAAAATGCTAAAATGAAACGTTGCACTCTCTCTCCTCCAAGGAAGGTGCTAGGCAGGAATTGTCTTGCTGGTCCTCACTTGCCCTGGCAGTCATTGCATATAAACAGCAAGACTGGGGCTCTGCTTTCCTAGCCTTGCAAACAGCCAAAGCAATTTGTCTCCCTCGTGAGCGCCAAAATGCTAAAATGAAACGTTGCACTCTCTCTCCTCCAAGGAAGGTGCTAGGCAGGAATTGTCTTGCTGGTCCTCACTTGCCCTGGCAGTCATTGCAGATAAACAGTAAGACTCGGGCTCTGCTCTTTCCTAGCCTTGCAAACAGCCAAAGCAGGTTGTCACGTTCGTGAGCGCCAAAATGCTAAAGTGAAACGTTGCACTCTCTCTCCTCCAAGGAAGGTGCTAGGCAGGAATTGTCTTGCTGGTCCTCACTTGCCCTGGCAGTCATTGCAGATAAACAGCAAGACTCGGGCTCTGCTCTTTCCTAGCCTTGCAAACAGACAAAGCAGTTTGTCTCGCTCGTGAGCGCCAAAATGCTAAAATGAAACGTTGCACTCTCTCTCCTCCAAGGAAGGTGCTAGGCAGGAATTGTCTTGCTGGTCCTCACTTGCCCTGGCAGTCATTGCAGATAAACAGCAAGACTCGGGCTCTGCTCTTTCCTAGCCTTGCAAACAGCCAAAGCAGTTTGTCTCGCTCGTGAGCGCCAAAATGCTAAAATGAAACGTTGCACTCTCTCTCCTCCAAGGAAGGTGCTAGGCAGGAATTGTCTTGCTGGTCCTCACTTGCCCTGGCAGTCATTGCAGATAAACAGCAAGACTGGGGCTCTGCTCTTTCCTAGCCTTGCAAACAGCCAAAGCAATTTGTCTCCCTCGTGAGCGCCAAAATGCTAAAATGAAACGTTGCACTCTCCTCCAAGGAAGGTGCTAGGCAGGAATTGTCTTGCTGGTCCTCACTTGCCCTGGCAGTCATTGCAGATAAACAGCAAGACTCGGGCTCTGCTCTTTCCTAGCCTTGCAAACAGCCAAAGCAGGTTGTCACGTTCGTGAGCGCCAAAATGCTAAAATGAAACGTTGCACTCTCTCTCCTCCAAGGAAGGTGCTAGGCAGGAATTGTCTTGCTGGTCCTCACTTGCCCTGGCAGTCATTGCAGATAAACAGCAAGACTCGGGCTCTGCTCTTTCCTAGCCTTGCAAACAGGCACTCTGCTATTTCTCACTCTCGCACTCCTAAAACCAAAATGAAACGTTGCACTCTCTCTCCTCCAAGGAAGGTGCTAGGCAGGAATTGTCTTGCTGGTCCTCACTTGCCCTGGCAGTCATTGCAGATAAACAGCAAGACTCGGGCTCTGCTCTTTCCTAGCCTTGCAAACAGGCACTCTGCTTTTTCTCACTCTCGCACTCCAAAAAGCAAAATGAAACGTTGCACTCTCTCTCCTCCAAGGAAGGTGCTAGGCAGGAATTGTCTTGCTGGTCCTCACTTGCCCTGGCAGACATTGCAGATAAACAGCAAGACTGGGGCTCTGCTCTTTCCTAGCCTTGCAAACAGCCAAAGAAGTTTGTCTCCCTCGTGAGCGCCAAAATGCTAAAATGAAACGTTGCACTCTCTCTCCTCCAAGGAAGGTGCTAGGTAGGAATTGTCTTGCTGGTCCTCACTTGCCCTGGCAGTCATTGCAGATAAACAGCAAGACTCGGGCTCTGCTCTTTCCTAGCCTTGCAAACAGCCAAAGCAGTTTGTCTAGCTCGTGAGCGCCAAAATGCTAAAATGAAACGTTGCACTCTCTCTCCTCCAAGGAAGGTGCTAGGCAGGAATTGTCTTGCTGGTCCTCACTTGCCCTGGCAGTCATTGCAGATAAACAGCAAGACTGGGGCTCTGCTCTTTCCTAGCCTTGCAAACAGCCAAAGCAATTTGTCTCCCTCGTGAGCGCCAAAATGCTAAAATGAAACGGTGCACTCTCTCTCCTCCAAGGAAGGTGCTAGGCAGGAATTGTCTTGCTGGTCCTCACTTGCCCTGGCAGTCATTGCAGATAAACAGCAAGACTGGGGCTCTGCTCTTTCCTAGCCTTGCAAACAGCCAAAGCAATTTGTCTCCCTCGTGAGCGCCAAAATGCTAAAATGAAACGTGTCACTCTCTCTCCTCCAAGGAAGGTCCTAGGCAGGAATTGTCTTGCTGGTCCTCACTTGCCCTGGCAGTCATTGCAGATAAACAGTAAGACTCGGGCTCTGCTCTTTCCTAGCCTTGCAAACAGCCAAAGCAGGTTGTCACGTTCGTGAGCGCCAAAATGCTAAAATGAAACGTTGCACTCTCTCTCCTCCAAGGAAGGTGCTAGGCAGGAATTGTCTTGCTGGTCCTCACTTGCCCTGGCAGTCATTGCAGATAAACAGTAAGACTCGGGCTCTGCTCTTTCCTAGCCTTGCAAACAGCCAAAGCAGGTTGTCACGTTCGTGAGCGCCAAAATGCTAAAATGAAACGTTGCACTCTCTCTCCTCCAAGGAAGGTGCTAGGCAGGAATTGTCTTGCTGGTCCTCACTTGCCCTGGCAGTCATTGCAGATAAACAGTAAGACTCGGGCTCTGCTCTTTCCTAGCCTTGCAAACAGGCACTCTGCTATTTCTCACTCTTGCACTCCTAAAACCAAAATGAAACGTTGCACTCTCTCTCCTCCAAGGAAGGTGCTAGGCAGGAATTGTCTTGCTGGTCCTCACTTGCCCTGGCAGTCATTGCAGATAAACAGCAAGACTCGGGCTCTGCTCTTTCCTAGCCTTGCAAACAGGCACTCTGCTATTTCTCACTCTCGCACTCCAAAAACCAAAATGAAACGTTGCACTGTCTCTCCTCCAAGGAAGGTGCTAGGCAGGAATTGTCTTGCTGGTCCTCACTTGCCCTGGCAGTCATTTCAGATAAACAGCAAGACTCGGGCTCTGCTCTTTCCTAGCCTTGCAAACAGGCACTCTGCTTTTTCTCACTCTCGCACTCCAAAAAGCAAAATGAAACGTTGCACTCTCTCTCCTCCAAGGAAGGTGCTAGGCAGGAATTGTCTTGCTGGTCCTCACTTGCCCTGGCAGACATTGCAGATAAACAGCAAGACTGGGGCTCTGCTCTTTCCTAGCCTTGCAAACAGCCAAAGAAGTTTGTCTCCCTCGTGAGCGCCAAAATGCTAAAATGAAACGTTGCACTCTCTCTCCTCCAAGGAAGGTGCTAGGCAGGAATTGTCTTGCTGGTCCTCACTTGCCCTGGCAGACATTGCAGATAAACAGCAAGACTCGGGCTCTGCTCTTTCCTAGCCTTGAAACAGGCACTCTGCTTTTTCTCACTCTCGCTCTCCAAAAAGCAAAATGAAACGTTGCACTCTCTCTCCTCCAAGGAAGGTGCTAGGCAGGAATTGTCTTGCTGGTCCTCACTTGCCCTGGCAGTCATTGCAGATAAACAGCAAGACTCGGGCTCTGCTCTTTCCTACCCTTGCAAAAAGCCAAAGAAGTTTGTCTCGCTCATGAGCGCTAAAATGCTAAAATGCAACGTTGCACTCTCACTCCTCCAAGGAAGGTGCTAGGCAGGAATTGTCTTGCTGGTCCTCACTTGCCCTGGCAGTCATTGCAGATGAACAGCAAGACTCGGGCTCTGCTCTTTCCTAGCCTTGCAAACAGCCAAAGCAATTTGTCTCCCTCGTGAGCGCCAAAATGCTAAAATGAAACGTTGCACTCTCTCTCCTCCAAGGAAGGTGCTAGGCAGGAATTGTCTTGCTGGTCCTCACTTGCCCTGGCAGTCATTGCAGATAAACAGCAAGACTCGGGCTCTGCTCTTTCCTAGCCTTGCAAACAGCCAAAGCAATTTGTCTCCCTCGTGAGCGCCAAAATGCTAAAATGAAACGTTGCACTCTCTCTCCTCCAAGGAAGGTGCTAGGCAGGAATTGTCTTGCTGGTCCTCACTTGCCCTGGCAGTCATTGCAGATAAACAGTAAGACTCGGGCTCTGCTCTTTCCTAGCCTTGCAAACAGCCAAAGCAGGTTGTCACGTTCGTGAGCGCCAAAATGCTAAAATGAAACGTTGCACTCTCTCTCCTCCAAGGAAGGTGCTAGGCAGGAATTGTCTTGCTGGTCCTCACTTGCCCTGGCAGTCATTGCAGATAAACAGTAAGACTCGGGCTCTGCTCTTTCCTAGCCTTGCAAACAGGCACTCTGCTATTTCTCACTCTTGCACTCCTAAAACCAAAATGAAACGTTGCACTCTCTCTCCTCCAAGGAAGGTGCTAGGCAGGAATTGTCTTGCTGGTCCTCACTTGCCCTGGCAGTCATTGCAGATAAACAGCAAGACTCGGGCTCTGCTCTTTCCTAGCCTTGCAAACAGGCACTCTGCTATTTCTCACTCTCGCACTCCAAAAACCAAAATGAAACGTTGCACTGTCTCTCCTCCAAGGAAGGTGCTAGGCAGGAATTGTCTTGCTGGTCCTCACTTGCCCTGGCAGTCATTTCAGATAAACAGCAAGACTCGGGCTCTGCTCTTTCCTAGCCTTGCAAACAGGCACTCTGCTTTTTCTCACTCTCGCACTCCAAAAAGCAAAATGAAACGTTGCACTCTCTCTCCTCCAAGGAAGGTGCTAGGCAGGAATTGTCTTGCTGGTCCTCACTTGCCCTGGCAGACATTGCAGATAAACAGCAAGACTGGGGCTCTGCTCTTTCCTAGCCTTGCAAACAGCCAAAGAAGTTTGTCTCCCTCGTGAGCGCCAAAATGCTAAAATGAAACGTTGCACTCTCTCTCCTCCAAGGAAGGTGCTAGGCAGGAATTGTCTTGCTGGTCCTCACTTGCCCTGGCAGTCATTTCAGATAAACAGCAAGACTCGGGCTCTGCTCTTTCCTAGCCTTGAAACAGGCACTCTGCTTTTTCTCACTCTCGCTCTCCAAAAAGCAAAATGAAACGTTGCACTCTCTCTCCTCCAAGGAAGGTGCTAGGCAGGAATTGTCTTGCTGGTCCTCACTTGCCCTGGCAGTCATTGCAGATAAACAGCAAGACTCGGGCTCTGCTCTTTCCTACCCTTGCAAAAAGCCAAAGAAGTTTGTCTCGCTCATGAGCGCTAAAATGCTAAAATGAAACGTTGCACTCTCACTCCTCCAAGGAAGGTGCTAGGCAGGAATTGTCTTGCTGGTCCTCACTTGCCCTGGCAGTCATTGCAGATGAACAGCAAGACTCGGGCTCTGCTCTTTCCTAGCCTTGCAAACAGCCAAAGCAGTTTTCCTCGCTCGTGAGCGCCAAAATGCTAAAATGAAACGTTGCACTCTCTCTCCTCCAAGGAAGGTGCTAGGCAGGAATTGTCTTGCTGGTCCTCACTTGCCCTGGCAGTCATTGCAGATAAACAGCAAGACTCGGGCTCTGCTCTTTCCTAGCCTTGCAAACAGCCAAAGCAATTTGTCTCCCTCGTGAGCGCCAAAATGCTAAAATGAAACGTTGCACTCTCTCTCCTCCAAGGAAGGTGCTAGGCAGGAATTGTCTTGCTGGTCCTCACTTGCCCTGGCAGTCATTGCAGATAAACAGTAAGACTCGGGCTCTGCTCTTTCCTAGCCTTGCAAACAGCCAAAGCAGGTTGTCACGTTCGTGAGCGCCAAAATGCTAAAATGAAACGTTGCACTCTCTCTCCTCCAAGGAAGGTGCTAGGCAGGAATTGTCTTGCTGGTCCTCACTTGCCCTGGCAGTCATTGCAGATAAACAGTAAGACTCGGGCTCTGCTCTTTCCTAGCCTTGCAAACAGGCACTCTGCTATTTCTCACTCTTGCACTCCTAAAACCAAAATGAAACGTTGCACTCTCTCTCCTCCAAGGAAGGTGCTAGGCAGGAATTGTCTTGCTGGTCCTCACTTGCCCTGGCAGTCATTGCAGATAAACAGCAAGACTCGGGCTCTGCTCTTTCCTAGCCTTGCAAACAGGCACTCTGCTATTTCTCATTCTCGCACTCCAAAAACCAAAATGAAACGTTGCACTGTCTCTCCTCCAAGGAAGGTGCTAGGCAGGAATTGTCTTGCTGGTCCTCACTTGCCCTGGCAGTCATTTCAGATAAACAGCAAGACTCGGGCTCTGCTCTTTCCTAGCCTTGCAAACAGGCACTCTGCTTTTTCTCACTCTCGCACTCCAAAAAGCAAAATGAAACGTTGCACTCTCTCTCCTCCAAGGAAGGTGCTAGGCAGGAATTGTCTTGCTGGTCCTCACTTGCCCTGGCAGACATTGCAGATAAACAGCAAGACTGGGGCTCTGCTCTTTCCTAGCCTTGCAAACAGCCAAAGAAGTTTGTCTCCCTCGTGAGCGCCAAAATGCTAAAATGAAACGTTGCACTCTCTCTCCTCCAAGGAAGGTGCTAGGCAGGAATTGTCTTGCTGGTCCTCACTTGCCCTGGCAGTCATTGCAGATAAACAGCAAGACTCGGGCTCTGCTCTTTCCTACCCTTGCAAAAAGCCAAAGAAGTTTGTCTCCCTCGGGATCGCCAAAATGCTAAAATGAAACGTTGCACTCTCTCTCCTCCAAGGAAGGTGCTAGGCAGGAATTGTCTTGCTGGTCCTCACTTGCCCTGGCAGTCATTGCAGATAAACAGCAAGACTGGGGCTCTGCTCTTTCCTAGGCTTGCAAACAGCCAAAGCAATTTGTCTCCCTCGTGAGCGCCAAAATGCTAAAATGAAACGTTGCACTCTCTCTCCTCCAAGGAAGGTGCTAGGCAGGAATTGTCTTGCTGGTCCTCACTTGCCCTGGCAGTCATTGCAGATAAACAGCAAGACTCGGGCTCTGCTCTTTCCTAGCCTTGCAAACAGCCAAAGCAGTTTGTCTCGCTCGTGAGCGCCAAAATGCTAAAATGAAACGTTGCACTCTCTCTCCTCCAAGGAAGGTGCTAGGCAGGAATTGTCTTGCTGGTCCTCACTTGCCCTGGCAGTCATTGCAGATAAACAGCAAGACTCGGGCTCTGCTCTTTCCTAGCCTTGCAAACAGGCACTCTGCTATTTCTCACTCTCGCACTCCTAAAACCAAAATGAAACGTTGCACTCTCTCTCCTCCAAGGAAGGTGCTAGGCAGGAATTGTCTTGCTGGTCCTCACTTGCCCTGGCAGTCATTTCAGATAAACAGCAAGACTCGGGCTCTGCTCTTTCCTAGCCTTGCAAACAGGCACTCTGCTTTTTCTCACTCTCGCTCTCCAAAAAGCAAAATGAAACGTTGCACTCTCTCTCCTCCAAGGAAGGTGCTAGGCAGGAATTGTCTTGCTGGTCCTCACTTGCCCTGGCAGTCATTGCAGATAAACAGCAAGACTCGGGCTCTGCTCTTTCCTACCCTTGCAAAAAGCCAAAGAAGTTTGTCTCGCTCATGAGCGCTAAAATGCTAAAATGAAACGTTGCACTCTCACTCCTCCAAGGAAGGTGCTAGGCAGGAATTGTCTTGCTGGTTCTCACTTGCCCTGGCAGTCATTGCAGATGAACAGCAAGACTCGGGCTCTGCTCTTTCCTAGCCTTGCAAACAGCCAAAGCAGTTTTCCTCGCTCGTGAGCGCCAAAATGCTAAAATGAAACGTTGCACTCTCTCTCCTCCAAGGAAGGTGCTAGGCAGGAATTGTCTTGCTGGTCCTCACTTGCCCTGGCAGTCATTGCAGATAAACAGCAAGACTCGGGCTCTGCTCTTTCCTAGCCTTGCAAACAGCCAAAGCAATTTGTCTCCCTCGTGAGCGCCAAAATGCTAAAATGAAACGTTGCACTCTCTCTCCTCCAAGGAAGGTGCTAGGCAGGAATTGTCTTGCTGGTCCTCACTTGCCCTGGCAGTCATTGCAGATAAACAGCAAGACTCGGGCTCTGCTCTTTCCTAGCCTTGCAAACAGCCAAAGCAGGTTGTCACGTTCGTGAGCGCCAAAATGCTAAAATGAAACGTTGCACTCTCTCTCCTCCAAGGAAGGTGCTAGGCAGGAATTGTCTTGCTGGTCCTCACTTGCCCTGGCAGTCATTGCAGATAAACAGCAAGACTCGGGCTCTGCTCTTTCCTAGCCTTGCAAACAGGCACTCTGCTTTTTCTCACTCTCGCACTCCAAAAAGCAAAATGAAACGTTGCACTCTCTCTCCTCCAAGGAAGGTGCTAGGCAGGAATTGTCTTGCTGGTCCTCACTTGCCCTGGCAGTCATTGCAGATAAACAGCAAGACTCGGGCTCTGCTCTTTCCTACCCTTGCAAAAAGCCAAAGAAGTTTGTCTCCCTCGTGAGCGCCAAAATGCTAAAATGAAACGTTGCACTCTCTCTCCTCCAAGGAAGGTGCTAGGCAGGAATTGTCTTGCTGGTCCTCACTTGCCCTGGCAGTCATTGCAGATAAACAGCAAGACTCGGGCTCTGCTCTTTCCTAGCCTTGCAAACAGGCACTCTGCTTTTTCTCACTCTCGCTCTCCAAAAAGCAAAATGAAACGTTGCACTCTCTCTCCTCCAAGGAAGGTGCTAGGCAGGAATTGTCTTGCTGGTCCTCACTTGCCCTGGCAGTCATTGCAGATAAACAGCAAGACTCGGGCTCTGCTCTTTCCTACCCTTGCAAAAAGCCAAAGAAGTTTGTCTCGCTCATGAGCGCTAAAATGCTAAAATGAAACGTTGCACTCTCACTCCTCCAAGGAAGGTGCTAGGCAGGAATTGTCTTGCTGGTCCTCACTTGCCCTGGCAGTCATTGCAGATGAACAGCAAGACTCGGGCTCTGCTCTTTCCTAGCCTTGCAAACAGCCAAAGCAGTTTTCCTCGCTCGTGAGCGCCAAAATGCTAAAATGAAACGTTGCACTCCCTCTCCTCCAAGGAAGGTGCTAGGCAGGAATTGTCTTGCTGGTCCTCACTTGCCCTGGCAGTCATTGCAGATAAACAGCAAGACTCGGGCTCTGCTCTTTCCTAGCCTTGCAAACAGCCAAAGCAATTTGTCTCCCTCGTGAGCGCCAAAATGCTAAAATGAAACGTTGCACTCTCTCTCCTCCAAGGAAGGTGCTAGGCAGGAATTGTCTTGCTGGTCCTCACTTGCCCTGGCAGTCATTGCAGATAAACAGCAAGACTCGGGCTCTGCTCTTTCCTAGCCTTGCAAGCAGCCAAAGCAGGTTGTCACGTTCGTGAGCGCCAAAATGCTAAAATGAAACGTTGCACTCTCTCTCCTCCAAGGAAGGTGCTAGGCAGGAATTGTCTTGCTGGTCCTCACTTGCCCTGGCAGTCATTGCAGATAAACAGCAAGACTGGGGCTCTGCTCTTTCCTACCCTTGCAAACAGCCAAAGCAGTTTGTCTCCCTCGTGAGCGCCAAAATGCTAAAATGAAACGTTGCACTCTCTCTCCTCCAAGGAAGGTGCTAGGCAGGAATTGTCTTGCTGGTCCTCACTTGCCCTGGCAGTCATTGCAGATAAACAGCAAGACTCGGGCTCTGCTCTTTCCTAGCCTTGCAAACAGGCACTCTGCTTTTTCTCACTCTCGCTCTCCAAAAAGCAAAATGAAACGTTGCACTCTCTCTCCTCCAAGGAAGGTGCTAGGCAGGAATTGTCTTGCTGGTCCTCACTTGCCCTGGCAGTCATTGCAGATAAACAGCAAGACTCGGGCTCTGCTCTTTCCTACCCTTGCAAAAAGCCAAAGAAGTTTGTCTCGCTCATGAGCGCTAAAATGCTAAAATGAAACGTTGCACTCTCACTCCTCCAAGGAAGGTGCTAGGCAGGAATTGTCTTGCTGGTCCTCACTTGCCCTGGCAGTCATTGCAGATGAACAGCAAGACTCGGGCTCTGCTCTTTCCTAGCCTTGCAAACAGCCAAAGCAGTTTTCCTCGCTCGTGAGCGCCAAAATGCTAAAATGAAACGTTGCACTCTCTCTCCTCCAAGGAAGGTGCTAGGCAGGAATTGTCTTGCTGGTCCTCACTTGCTCTGGCAGTCATTGCAGATAAACAGCAAGACTCGGGCTCTGCTCTTTCCTAGCCTTGCAAACAGCCAAAGCAATTTGTCTCCCTCGTGAGCGCCAAAATGCTAAAATGAAACGTTGCACTCTCTCTCCTCCAAGGAAGGTGCTAGGCAGGAATTGTCTTGCTGGTCCTCACTTGCCCTGGCAGTCATTGCAGATAAACAGCAAGACTCGGGCTCTGCTCTTTCCTAGCCTTGCAAACAGCCAAAGCAGGTTGTCACGTTCGTGAGCGCCAAAATGCTAAAATGAAACGTTGCACTCTCTCTCCTCCAAGGAAGGTGCTAGGCAGGAATTGTCTTGCTGGTCCTCACTTGCCCTGGCAGTCATTGCAGATAAACAGCAAGACTCGGGCTCTGCTCTTTCCTAGCCTTGCAAACAGCCAAAGCAGGTTGTCACGTTCGTGAGCGCCAAAATGCTAAAATGAAACGTTGCACTCTCTCTCCTCCAAGGAAGGTGCTAGGCAGGAATTGTCTTGCTGGTCCTCACTTGCCCTGGCAGTCATTGCAGATAAACAGTAAGACTCGGGCTCTGCTCTTTCCTAGCCTTGCAAACAGGCACTCTGCTATTTCTCACTCTTGCACTCCTAAAACCAAAATGAAACGTTGCACTCTCTCTCCTCCAAGGAAGGTGCTAGGCAGGAATTGTATTGCTGGTCCTCACTTGCCCTGGCAGTCATTGCAGATAAACAGCAAGACTCGGGCTCTGCTCTTTCCTAGCCTTGCAAACAGGCACTCTGCTATTTCTCACTCTCGCACTCCAAAAACCAAAATGAAACGTTGCACTGTCTCTCCTCCAAGGAAGGTGCTAGGCAGGAATTGTCTTGCTGGTCCTCACTTGCCCTGGCAGTCATTTCAGATAAACAGCAAGACTCGGGCTCTGCTCTTTCCTAGCCTTGCAAACAGGCACTCTGCTTTTTCTCACTCTCGCACTCCAAAAAGCAAAATGAAACGTTGCACTCTCTCTCCTCCAAGGAAGGTGCTAGGCAGGAATTGTCTTGCTGGTCCTCACTTGCCCTGGCAGACATTGCAGATAAACAGCAAGACTGGGGCTCTGCTCTTTCCTAGCCTTGCAAACAGCCAAAGAAGTTTGTCTCCCTCGTGAGCGCCAAAATGCTAAAATGAAACGTTGCACTCTCTCTCCTCCAAGGAAGGTGCTAGGCAGGAATTGTCTTGCTGGTCCTCACTTGCCCTGGCAGTCATTTCAGATAAACAGCAAGACTCGGGCTCTGCTCTTTCCTAGCCTTGAAACAGGTACTCTGCTTTTTCTCACTCTCGCTCTCCAAAAAGCAAAATGAAACGTTGCACTCTCTCTCCTCCAAGGAAGGTGCTAGGCAGGAATTGTCTTGCTGGTCCTCACTTGCCCTGGCAGTCATTGCAGATAAACAGCAAGACTCGGGCTCTGCTCTTTCCTACCCTTGCAAAAAGCCAAAGAAGTTTGTCTCGCTCATGAGCGCTAAAATGCTAAAATGAAACGTTGCACTCTCACTCCTCCAAGGAAGGTGCTAGGCAGGAATTGTCTTGCTGGTCCTCACTTGCCCTGGCAGTCATTGCAGATGAACAGCAAGACTCGGGCTCTGCTCTTTCCTAGCCTTGCAAACAGCCAAAGCAGTTTTCCTCGCTCGTGAGCGCCAAAATGCTAAAATGAAACGTTGCACTCTCTCTCCTCCAAGGAAGGTGCTAGGCAGGAATTGTCTTGCTGGTCCTCACTTGCCCTGGCAGTCATTGCAGATAAACAGCAAGACTCGGGCTCTGCTCTTTCCTAGCCTTGCAAACAGCCAAAGCAATTTGTCTCCCTCGTGAGCGCCAAAATGCTAAAATGAAACGTTGCACTCTCTCTCCTCCAAGGAAGGTGCTAGGCAGGAATTGTCTTGCTGGTCCTCACTTGCCCTGGCAGTCATTGCAGATAAACAGTAAGACTCGGGCTCTGCTCTTTCCTAGCCTTGCAAACAGCCAAAGCAGGTTGTCACGTTCGTGAGCGCCAAAATGCTAAAATGAAACGTTGCACTCTCTCTCCTCCAAGGAAGGTGCTAGGCAGGAATTGTCTTGCTGGTCCTCACTTGCCCTGGCAGTCATTGCAGATAAACAGTAAGACTCGGGCTCTGCTCTTTCCTAGCCTTGCAAACAGGCACTCTGCTATTTCTCACTCTTGTACTCCTAAAACCAAAATGAAACGTTGCACTCTCTCTCCTCCAAGGAAGGTGCTAGGCAGGAATTGTCTTGCTGGTCCTCACTTGCCCTGGCAGTCATTGCAGATAAACAGCAAGACTCGGGCTCTGCTCTTTCCTAGCCTTGCAAACAGGCACTCTGCTATTTCTCACTCTCGCACTCCAAAAACCAAAATGAAACGTTGCACTGTCTCTCCTCCAAGGAAGGTGCTAGGCAGGAATTGTCTTGCTGGTCCTCACTTGCCCTGGCAGTCATTTCAGATAAACAGCAAGACTCGGGCTCTGCTCTTTCCTAGCCTTGCAAACAGGCACTCTGCTTTTTCTCACTCTCGCACTCCAAAAAGCAAAATGAAACGTTGCACTCTCTCTCCTCCAAGGAAGGTGCTAGGCAGGAATTGTCTTGCTGGTCCTCACTTGCCCTGGCAGTCATTTCAGATAAACAGCAAGACTCGGGCTCTGCTCTTTCCTAGCCTTGAAACAGGCACTCTGCTTTTTCTCACTCTCGCTCTCCAAAAAGCAAAATGAAACGTTGCACTCTCTCTCCTCCAAGGAAGGTGCTAGGCAGGAATTGTCTTGCTGGTCCTCACTTGCCCTGGCAGTCATTGCAGATAAACAGCAAGACTCGGGCTCTGCTCTTTCCTACCCTTGCAAAAAGCCAAAGAAGTTTGTCTCGCTCATGAGCGCTAAAATGCTAAAATGAAACGTTGCACTCTCACTCCTCCAAGGAAGGTGCTAGGCAGGAATTGTCTTGCTGGTCCTCACTTGCCCTGGCAGTCATTGCAGATGAACAGCAAGACTCGGGCTCTGCTCTTTCCTAGCCTTGCAAACAGCCAAAGCAGTTTTCCTCGCTCGTGAGCGCCAAAATGCTAAAATGAAACGTTGCACTCTCTCTCCTCCAAGGAAGGTGCTAGGCAGGAATTGTCTTGCTGGTCCTCACTTGCCCTGGCAGTCATTGCAGATAAACAGCAAGACTGGGGCTCTGCTCTTTCCTAGCCTTGCAAACAGCCAAAGCAATTTGTCTCCCTCGTGAGCGCCAAAATGCTAAAATGAAACGTTGCACTCTCTCTCCTCCAAGGAAGGTGCTAGGCAGGAATTGTCTTGCTGGTCCTCACTTGCCCTGGCAGTCATTGCAGATAAACAGTAAGACTCGGGCTCTGCTCTTTCCTAGCCTTGCAAACAGCCAAAGCAGGTTGTCACGTTCGTGAGCGCCAAAATGCTAAAATGAAACGTTGCACTCTCTCTCCTCCAAGGAAGGTGCTAGGCAGGAATTGTCTTGCTGGTCCTCACTTGCCCTGGCAGTCATTGCAGATAAACAGTAAGACTCGGGCTCTGCTCTTTCCTAGCCTTGCAAACAGGCACTCTGCTATTTCTCACTCTTGCACTCCTAAAACCAAAATGAAACGTTGCACTCTCTCTCCTCCAAGGAAGGTGCTAGGCAGGAATTGTCTTGCTGGTCCTCACTTGCCCTGGCAGTCATTGCAGATAAACAGCAAGACTCGGGCTCTGCTCTTTCCTAGCCTTGCAAACAGGCACTCTGCTATTTCTCATTCTCGCACTCCAAAAACCAAAATGAAACGTTGCACTGTCTCTCCTCCAAGGAAGGTGCTAGGCAGGAATTGTCTTGCTGGTCCTCACTTGCCCTGGCAGTCATTTCAGATAAACAGCAAGACTCGGGCTCTGCTCTTTCCTAGCCTTGCAAACAGGCACTCTGCTTTTTCTCACTCTCGCACTCCAAAAAGCAAAATGAAACGTTGCACTCTCTCTCCTCCAAGGAAGGTGCTAGGCAGGAATTGTCTTGCTGGTCCTCACTTGCCCTGGCAGACATTGCAGATAAACAGCAAGACTGGGGCTCTGCTCTTTCCTAGCCTTGCAAACAGCCAAAGAAGTTTGTCTCCCTCGTGAGCGCCAAAATGCTAAAATGAAACGTTGCACTCTCTCTCCTCCAAGGAAGGTGCTAGGCAGGAATTGTCTTGCTGGTCCTCACTTGCCCTGGCAGTCATTGCAGATAAACAGCAAGACTCGGGCTCTGCTCTTTCCTACCCTTGCAAAAAGCCAAAGAAGTTTGTCTCCCTCGGGATCGCCAAAATGCTAAAATGAAACGTTGCACTCTCTCTCCTCCAAGGAAGGTGCTAGGCAGGAATTGTCTTGCTGGTCCTCACTTGCCCTGGCAGTCATTGCAGATAAACAGCAAGACTGGGGCTCTGCTCTTTCCTAGGCTTGCAAACAGCCAAAGCAATTTGTCTCCCTCGTGAGCGCCAAAATGCTAAAATGAAACGTTGCACTCTCTCTCCTCCAAGGAAGGTGCTAGGCAGGAATTGTCTTGCTGGTCCTCACTTGCCCTGGCAGTCATTGCAGATAAACAGCAAGACTCGGGCTCTGCTCTTTCCTAGCCTTGCAAACAGCCAAAGCAGTTTGTCTCGCTCGTGAGCGCCAAAATGCTAAAATGAAACGTTGCACTCTCTCTCCTCCAAGGAAGGTGCTAGGCAGGAATTGTCTTGCTGGTCCTCACTTGCCCTGGCAGTCATTGCAGATAAACAGCAAGACTCGGGCTCTGCTCTTTCCTAGCCTTGCAAACAGGCACTCTGCTATTTCTCACTCTCGCACTCCTAAAACCAAAATGAAACGTTGCACTCTCTCTCCTCCAAGGAAGGTGCTAGGCAGGAATTGTCTTGCTGGTCCTCACTTGCCCTGGCAGTCATTTCAGATAAACAGCAAGACTCGGGCTCTGCTCTTTCCTAGCCTTGCAAACAGGCACTCTGCTTTTTCTCACTCTCGCTCTCCAAAAAGCAAAATGAAACGTTGCACTCTCTCTCCTCCAAGGAAGGTGCTAGGCAGGAATTGTCTTGCTGGTCCTCACTTGCCCTGGCAGTCATTGCAGATAAACAGCAAGACTCGGGCTCTGCTCTTTCCTACCCTTGCAAAAAGCCAAAGAAGTTTGTCTCGCTCATGAGCGCTAAAATGCTAAAATGAAACGTTGCACTCTCACTCCTCCAAGGAAGGTGCTAGGCAGGAATTGTCTTGCTGGTCCTCACTTGCCCTGGCAGTCATTGCAGATGAACAGCAAGACTCGGGCTCTGCTCTTTCCTAGCCTTGCAAACAGCCAAAGCAGTTTTCCTCGCTCGTGAGCGCCAAAATGCTAAAATGAAACGTTGCACTCTCTCTCCTCCAAGGAAGGTGCTAGGCAGGAATTGTCTTGCTGGTCCTCACTTGCCCTGGCAGTCATTGCAGATAAACAGCAAGACTCGGGCTCTGCTCTTTCATAGCCTTGCAAACAGCCAAAGCAATTTGTCTCCCTCGTGAGCGCCAAAATGCTGAAATGAAACGTTGCACTCTCTCTCCTCCAAGGAAGGTGCTAGGCAGGAATTGTCTTGCTGGTCCTCACTTGCCCTGGCAGTCATTGCAGATAAACAGCAAGACTCGGGCTCTGCTCTTTCCTAGCCTTGCAAACAGCCAAAGCAGGTTGTCACGTTCGTGAGCGCCAAAATGCTAAAATGAAACGTTGCACTCTCTCTCCTCCAAGGAAGGTGCTAGGCAGGAATTGTCTTGCTGATCCTCACTTGCCCTGGCAGTCATTGCAGATAAACAGCAAGACTCGGGCTCTGCTCTTTCCTAGCCTTGCAAACAGGCACTCTGCTATTTCTCACTCTCGCACTCCTAAAACCAAAATGAAACGTTGCACTCTCTCTCCTCCAAGGAAGGTGCTAGGCAGGAATTGTCTTGCTGGTCCTCACTTGCCCTGGCAGACATTGCAGATAAACAGCAAGACTGGGGCTCTGCTCTTTCCTAGCCTTGCAAACAGCCAAAGAAGTTTGTCTCCCTCGTGAGCGCCAAAATGCTAAAATATAACGTTGCACTCTCTCTCCTCCAAGGAAGGTGCTAGGTAGGAATTGTCTTGCTGGTCCTCACTTGCCCTGGCAGTCATTGCAGATAAACAGGAAGACTCGGCTCTGCTCTTTCCTACCCTTGCAAACAGCCAAAGCAGTTTGTCTAGCTCGTGAGCGCCAAAATGCTAAAATGAAACGTTGCACTCTCTCTCCTCCAAGGAAGGTGCTAGGCAGGAATTGTCTTGCTGGTCCTCACTTGCCCTGGCAGTCATTGCAGATAAACAGCAAGACTGGGGCTCTGCTCTTTCCTAGCCTTGCAAACAGCCAAAGCAATTTGTCTCCCTCGTGAGCGCCAAAATGCTAAAATGAAACGGTGCACTCTCTCTCCTCCAAGGAAGGTGCTAGGCAGGAATTGTCTTGCTGGTCCTCACTTGCCCTGGCAGTCATTGCAGATAAACAGCAAGACTCGGGCTCTGCTCTTTCCTACCCTTGCAAAAAGCCAAAGAAGTTTGTCTCCCTCGGGATCGCCAAAATGCTAAAATGAAACGTTGCACTCTCTCTCCTCCAAGGAAGGTGCTAGGCAGGAATTGTCTTGCTGGTCCTCACTTGCCCTGGCAGTCATTGCAGATAAACAGCAAGACTCGGGCTCTGCTCTTTCCTAGCCTTGCAAACAGGCACTCTGCTTTTTCTCACTCTCGCTCTCCAAAAAGCAAAATGAAACGTTGCACTCTCTCTCCTCCAAGGAAGGTGCTAGGCAGGAATTGTCTTGCTGGTCCTCACTTGCCCTGGCAGTCATTGCAGATAAACAGCAAGACTCGGGCTCTGCTCTTTCCTACCCTTGCAAAAAGCCAAAGAAGTTTGTCTCGCTCATGAGCGCTAAAATGCTAAAATGAAACGTTGCACTCTCACTCCTCCAAGGAAGGTGCTAGGCAGGAATTGTCTTGCTGGTCCTCACTTGCCCTGGCAGTCATTGCAGATGAACAGCAAGACTCGGGCTCTGCTCTTTCCTAGCCTTGCAAACAGCCAAAGCAGTTTTCCTCGCTCGTGAGCGCCAAAATGCTAAAATGAAACGTTGCACTCTCTCTCCTCCAAGGAAGGTGCTAGGCAGGAATTGTCTTGCTGGTCCTCACTTGCCCTGGCAGTCATTGCAGATAAACAGCAAGACTCGGGCTCTGCTCTTTCCTAGCCTTGCAAACAGCCAAAGCAATTTGTCTCCCTCGTGAGCGCCAAAATGCTAAAATGAAACGTTGCACTCTCTCTCCTCCAAGGAAGGTGCTAGGCAGGAATTGTCTTGCTGGTCCTCACTTGCCCTGGCAGTCATTGCAGATAAACAGCAAGACTCGGGCTCTGCTCTTTCCTAGCCTTGCAAGCAGCCAAAGCAGGTTGTCACGTTCGTGAGCGCCAAAATGCTAAAATGAAACGTTGCACTCTCTCTCCTCCAAGGAAGGTGCTAGGCAGGAATTGTCTTGCTGGTCCTCACTTGCCCTGGCAGTCATTGCAGATAAACAGCAAGACTCGGGCTCTGCTCTTTCCTAGCCTTGCAAACAGGCACTCTGCTATTTCTCACTCTCGCACTCCTAAAACCAAAATGAAACGTTGCACTCTCTCTCCTCCAAGGAAGGTGCTAGGCAGGAATTGTCTTGCTGGTCCTCACTTGCCCTGGCAGTCATTTCAGATAAACAGCAAGACTCGGGCTCTGCTCTTTCCTAGCCTTGCAAACAGGCACTCTGCTTTTTCTCACTCTCGCACTCCAAAAAGCAAAATGAAACGTTGCACTCTCTCTCCTCCAAGGAAGGTGCTAGGCAGGAATTGTCTTGCTGGTCCTCACTTGCCCTGGCAGACATTGCAGATAAACAGCAAGACTGGGGCTCTGCTCTTTCCTAGCCTTGCAAACAGCCAAAGAAGTTTGTCTCCCTCGTGAGCGCCAAAATGCTAAAATATAACGTTGCACTCTCTCTCCTCCAAGGAAGGTGCTAGGTAGGAATTGTCTTGCTGGTCCTCACTTGCCCTGGCAGTCATTGCAGATAAACAGCAAGACTCGGGCTCTGCTCTTTCCTAGCCTTGCAAACAGCCAAAGCAGTTTGTCTAGCTCGTGAGCGCCAAAATGCTAAAATGAAACGTTGCACTCTCTCTCCTCCAAGGAAGGTGCTAGGCAGGAATTGTCTTGCTGGTCCTCACTTGCCCTGGCAGTCATTGCAGATAAACAGCAAGACTGGGGCTCTGCTCTTTCCTAGCCTTGCAAACAGCCAAAGCAATTTGTCTCCCTCGGGAGCGCCAAAATGCTAAAATGAAACGGTGCACTCTCTCTCCTCCAAGGAAGGTGCTAGGCAGGAATTGTCTTGCTGGTCCTCACTTGCCCTGGCAGTCATTGCAGATAAACAGCAAGACTGGGGCTCTGCTCTTTCCTAGCCTTGCAAACAGCCAAAGCAATTTGTCTCCCTCGTGAGCGCCAAAATGCTAAAATGAAACGTTGCACTCTCTCTCCTCCAAGGAAGGTGCTAGGCAGGAATTGTCTTGCTGGTCCTCACTTGCCCTGGCAGTCATTGCAGATAAACAGTAAGACTCGGGCTCTGCTCTTTCCTAGCCTTGCAAACAGCCAAAGCAGGTTGTCACGTTCGTGAGCGCCAAAATGCTAAAATGAAACGGTGCACTCTCTCTCCTCCAAGGAAGGTGCTAGGCAGGAATTGTCTTGCTGGTCCTCACTTGCCCTGGCAGTCATTGCAGATAAACAGCAAGACTGGGGCTCTGCTCTTTCCTAGCCTTGCAAACAGCCAAAGCAATTTGTCTCCCTCGTGAGCGCCAAAATGCTAAAATGAAACGTTGCACTCTCTCTCCTCCAAGGAAGGTGCTAGGCAGGAATTGTCTTGCTGGTCCTCACTTGCCCTGGCAGTCATTGCAGATAAACAGCAAGACTCGGGCTCTGCTCTTTCCTAGCCTTGCAAACAGGCACTCTGCTTTTTCTCACTCTCGCTCTCCAAAAAGCAAAATGAAACGTTGCACTCTCTCTCCTCCAAGGAAGGTGCTAGGCAGGAATTGTCTTGCTGGTCCTCACTTGCCCTGGCAGTCATTGCAGATAAACAGCAAGACTCGGGCTCTGCTCTTTCCTACCCTTGCAAAAAGCCAAAGAAGTTTGTCTCGCTCATGAGCGCTAAAATGCTAAAATGAAACGTTGCACTCTCACTCCTCCAAGGAAGGTGCTAGGCAGGAATTGTCTTGCTGGTCCTCACTTGCCCTGGCAGTCATTGCAGATGAACAGCAAGACTCGGGCTCTGCTCTTTCCTAGCCTTGCAAACAGCCAAAGCAGTTTTCCTCGCTCGTGAGCGCCAAAATGCTAAAATGAAACGTTGCACTCTCTCTCCTCCAAGGAAGGTGCTAGGCAGGAATTGTCTTGCTGGTCCTCACTTGCCCTGGCAGTCATTGCAGATAAACAGCAAGACTCGGGCTCTGCTCTTTCCTAGCCTTGCAAACAGCCAAAGCAATTTGTCTCCCTCGTGAGCGCCAAAATGCTAAAATGAAACGTTGCACTCTCTCTCCTCCAAGGAAGGTGCTAGGCAGGAATTGTCTTGCTGGTCCTCACTTGCCCTGGCAGTCATTGCAGATAAACAGCAAGACTCGGGCTCTGCTCTTTCCTAGCCTTGCAAGCAGCCAAAGCAGGTTGTCACGTTCGTGAGCGCCAAAATGCTAAAATGAAACGTTGCACTCTCTCTCCTCCAAGGAAGGTGCTAGGCAGGAATTGTCTTGCTGGTCCTCACTTGCCCTGGCAGTCATTGCAGATAAACAGCAAGACTCGGGCTCTGCTCTTTCCTAGCCTTGCAAACAGGCACTCTGCTATTTCTCACTCTCGCACTCCTAAAACCAAAATGAAACGTTGCACTCTCTCTCCTCCAAGGAAGGTGCTAGGCAGGAATTGTCTTGCTGGTCCTCACTTGCCCTGGCAGTCATTTCAGATAAACAGCAAGACTCGGGCTCTGCTCTTTCCTAGCCTTGCAAACAGGCACTCTGCTTTTTCTCACTCTCGCACTCCAAAAAGCAAAATGAAACGTTGCACTCTCTCTCCTCCAAGGAAGGTGCTAGGCAGGAATTGTCTTGCTGGTCCTCACTTGCCCTGGCAGACATTGCAGATAAACAGCAAGACTGGGGCTCTGCTCTTTCCTAGCCTTGCAAACAGCCAAAGAAGTTTGTCTCCCTCGTGAGCGCCAAAATGCTAAAATATAACGTTGCACTCTCTCTCCTCCAAGGAAGGTGCTAGGTAGGAATTGTCTTGCTGGTCCTCACTTGCCCTGGCAGTCATTGCAGATAAACAGCAAGACTCGGGCTCTGCTCTTTCCTAGCCTTGCAAACAGCCAAAGCAGTTTGTCTAGCTCGTGAGCGCCAAAATGCTAAAATGAAACGTTGCACTCTCTCTCCTCCAAGGAAGGTGCTAGGCAGGAATTGTCTTGCTGGTCCTCACTTGCCCTGGCAGTCATTGCAGATAAACAGCAAGACTGGGGCTCTGCTCTTTCCTAGCCTTGCAAACAGCCAAAGCAATTTGTCTCCCTCGGGAGCGCCAAAATGCTAAAATGAAACGGTGCACTCTCTCTCCTCCAAGGAAGGTGCTAGGCAGGAATTGTCTTGCTGGTCCTCACTTGCCCTGGCAGTCATTGCAGATAAACAGCAAGACTGGGGCTCTGCTCTTTCCTAGCCTTGCAAACAGCCAAAGCAATTTGTCTCCCTCGTGAGCGCCAAAATGCTAAAATGAAACGTTGCACTCTCTCTCCTCCAAGGAAGGTGCTAGGCAGGAATTGTCTTGCTGGTCCTCACTTGCCCTGGCAGTCATTGCAGATAAACAGTAAGACTCGGGCTCTGCTCTTTCCTAGCCTTGCAAACAGCCAAAGCAGGTTGTCACGTTCGTGAGCGCCAAAATGCTAAAATGAAACGGTGCACTCTCTCTCCTCCAAGGAAGGTGCTAGGCAGGAATTGTCTTGCTGGTCCTCACTTGCCCTGGCAGTCATTGCAGATAAACAGCAAGACTGGGGCTCTGCTCTTTCCTAGCCTTGCAAACAGCCAAAGCAATTTGTCTCCCTCGTGAGCGCCAAAATGCTAAAATGAAACGTTGCACTCTCTCTCCTCCAAGGAAGGTGCTAGGCAGGAATTGTCTTGCTGGTCCTCACTTGCCCTGGCAGTCATTGCAGATAAACAGTAAGACTCGGGCTCTGCTCTTTCCTAGCCTTGCAAACAGCCAAAGCAGGTTGTCACGTTCGTGAGCGCCAAAATGCTAAAATGAAACGTTGCACTCTCTCTCCTCCAAGGAAGGTGCTAGGCAGGAATTGTCTTGCTGGTCCTCACTTGCCCTGGCAGTCATTGCAGATAAACAGCAAGACTCGGGCTCTGCTCTTTCCTAGCCTTGCAAACAGGCACTCTGCTATTTCTCACTCTTGCACTCCTAAAACCAAAATGAAACGTTGCACTCTCTCTCCTCCAAGGAAGGTGCTAGGCAGGAATTGTCTTGCTGGTCCTCACTTGCCCTGGCAGTCATTGCAGATAAACAGTAAGACTCGGGCTCTGCTCTTTCCTAGCCTTGCAAACAGGCACTCTGCTATTTCTCACTCTCGCACTCCAAAAACCAAAATGAAACGTTGCACTGTCTCTCCTCCAAGGAAGGTGCTAGGCAGGAATTGTCTTGCTGGTCCTCACTTGCCCTGGCAGTCATTTCAGATAAACAGCAAGACTCGGGCTCTGCTCTTTCCTAGCCTTGCAAACAGGCACTCTGCTTTTTCTCACTCTCGCACTCCAAAAAGCAAAATGAAACGTTGCACTCTCTCTCCTCCAAGGAAGGTGCTAGGCAGGAATTGTCTTGCTGGTCCTCACTTGCCCTGGCAGACATTGCAGATAAACAGCAAGACTGGGGCTCTGCTCTTTCCTAGCCTTGCAAACAGCCAAAGAAGTTTGTCTCCCTCGTGAGCGCCAAAATGCTAAAATGAAACGTTGCACTCTCTCTCCTCCAAGGAAGGTGCTAGGCAGGAATTGTCTTGCTGGTCCTCACTTGCCCTGGCAGTCATTGCAGATAAACAGCAAGACTCGGGCTCTGCTCTTTCCTACCCTTGCAAAAAGCCAAAGAAGTTTGTCTCCCTCGGGAGCGCCAAAATGCTAAAATGAAACGTTGCACTCTCTCTCCTCCAAGGAAGGTGCTAGGCAGGAATTGTCTTGCTGGTCCTCACTTGCCCTGGCAGTCATTGCAGATAAACAGCAAGACTGGGGCTCTGCTCTTTCCTAGCCTTGCAAACAGCCAAAGCAATTTGTCTCCCTCGTGAGCGCCAAAATGCTAAAATGAAACGTTGCACTCTCTCTCCTCCAAGGAAGGTGCTAGGCAGGAATTGTCTTGCTGGTCCTCACTTGCCCTGGCAGTCATTGCAGATAAACAGCAAGACTCGGGCTCTGCTCTTTCCTAGCCTTGCAAACAGGCACTCTGCTTTTTCTCACTCTCGCTCTCCAAAAAGCAAAATGAAACGTTGCACTCTCTCACCTCCAAGGAAGGTGCTAGGCAGGAATTGTCTTGCTGGTCCTCACTTGCCCTGGCAGTCATTTCAGATAAACAGCAAGACTCGGGCTCTGCTCTTTCCTACCCTTGCAAAAAGCCAAAGAAGTTTGTCTCGCTCATGAGCGCTAAAATGCTAAAATGAAACGTTGCACTCTCACTCCTCCAAGGAAGGTGCTAGGCAGGAATTGTCTTGCTGGTCCTCACTTGCCCTGGCAGTCATTGCAGATGAACAGCAAGACTCGGGCTCTGCTCTTTCCTAGCCTTGCAAACAGCCAAAGCAGTTTTCCTCGCTCGTGAGCGCCAAAATGCTAAAATGAAACGTTGCACTCTCTCCCCTCCAAGGAAGGTGCTAGGCAGGAATTGTCTTGCTGGTCCTCACTTGCCCTGGCAGTCATTGCAGATAAACAGCAAGACTCGGGCTCTGCTCTTTCCTAGCCTTGCAAACAGCCATAGCAATTTGTCTCCCTCGTGAGCGCCAAAATGCTAAAATGAAACGTTGCACTCTCTCTCCTCCAAGGAAGGTGCTAGGCAGGAATTGTCTTGCTGGTCCTCACTTGCCCTGGCAGTCATTGCAGATAAACAGTAAGACTCGGGCTCTGCTCTTTCCTAGCCTTGCAAACAGCCAAAGCAGGTTGTCACGTTCGTGAGCGCCAAAATGCTAAAATGAAACGTTGCACTCTCTCTCCTCCAAGGAAGGTGCTAGGCAGGAATTGTCTTGCTGGTCCTCACTTGCCCTGGCAGTCATTGCAGATAAACAGTAAGACTCGGGCTCTGCTCTTTCCTAGCCTTGCAAACAGGCACTCTGCTATTTCTCACTCTTGCACTCCTAAAACCAAAATGAAACGTTGCACTCTCTCTCCTCCAAGGAAGGTGCTAGGCAGGAATTGTCTTGCTGGTCCTCACTTGCCCTGGCAGTCATTGCAGATAAACAGCAAGACTCGGGCTCTGCTCTTTCCTAGCCTTGCAAACAGGCACTCTGCTATTTCTCACTCTCGCACTCCAAAAACCAAAATGAAACGTTGCACTGTCTCTCCTCCAAGGAAGGTGCTAGGCAGGAATTGTCTTGCTGGTCCTCACTTGCCCTGGCAGTCATTTCAGATAAACAGCAAGACTCGGGCTCTGCTCTTTCCTAGCCTTGCAAACAGGCACTCTGCTTTTTCTCACTCTCGCACTCCAAAAAGCAAAATGAAACGTTGCACTCTCTCTCCTCCAAGGAAGGTGCTAGGCAGGAATTGTCTTGCTGGTCCTCACTTGCCCTGGCAGACATTGCAGATAAACAGCAAGACTGGGGCTCTGCTCTTTCCTAGCCTTGCAAACAGCCAAAGAAGTTTGTCTCCCTCGTGAGCGCCAAAATGCTAAAATGAAACGTTGCACTCTCTCTCCTCCAAGGAAGGTGCTAGGCAGGAATTGTCTTGCTGGTCCTCACTTGCCCTGGCAGTCATTGCAGATAAACAGCAAGACTCGGGCTCTGCTCTTTCCTAGCCTTGCAAACAGCCAAAGCAGGTTGTCACGTTCGTGAGCGCCAAAATGCTAAAATGAAACGTTGCACTCTCTCTCCTCCAAGGAAGGTGCTAGGCAGGAATTGTCTTGCTGGTCCTCACTTGCCCTGGCAGTCATTGCAGATAAACAGCAAGACTCGGGCTCTGCTCTTTCCTAGCCTTGCAAACAGGCACTCTGCTATTTCTCACTCTCGCACTCCTAAAACCAAAATGAAACGTTGCACTCTCTCTCCTCCAAGGAAGGTGCTAGGCAGGAATTGTCTTGCTGGTCCTCACTTGCCCTGGCAGTCATTGCAGATAAACAGCAAGACTCGGGCTCTGCTCTTTCCTAGCCTTGCAAACAGGCACTCTGCTTTTTCTCACTCTCGCTCTCCAAAAAGCAAAATGAAACGTTGCACTCTCTCTCCTCCAAGGAAGGTGCTAGGCAGGAATTGTCTTGCTGGTCCTCACTTGCCCTGGCAGTCATTGCAGATAAACAGCAAGACTCGGGCTCTGCTCTTTCCTACCCTTGCAAAAAGCCAAAGAAGTTTGTCTCGCTCATGAGCGCTAAAATGCTAAAATGAAACGTTGCACTCTCACTCCTCCAAGGAAGGTGCTAGGCAGGAATTGTCTTGCTGGTCCTCACTTGCCCTGGCAGTCATTGCAGATGAACTGCAAGACTCGGGCTCTGCTCTTTCCTAGCCTTGCAAACAGCCAAAGCAGTTTTCCTCGCTCGTGAGCGCCAAAATGCTAAAATGAAACGTTGCACTCTCTCTCCTCCAAGGAAGGTGCTAGGCAGGAATTGTCTTGCTGGTCCTCACTTGCCCTGGCAGTCATTGCAGATAAACAGCAAGACTCGGGCTCTGCTCTTTCCTAGCCTTGCAAACAGGCACTCTGCTATTTCTCACTCTCGCACTCCTAAAACCAAAATGAAACGTTGCACTCTCTCTCCTCCAAGGAAGGTGCTAGGCAGGAATTGTCTTGCTGGTCCTCACTTGCCCTGGCAGTCATTTCAGATAAACAGCAAGACTCGGGCTCTGCTCTTTCCTAGCCTTGCAAACAGGCACTCTGCTTTTTCTCACTCTCGCACTCCAAAAAGCAAAATGAAACGTTGCACTCTCTCTCCTCCAAGGAAGGTGCTAGGCAGGAATTGTCTTGCTGGTCCTCACTTGCCCTGGCAGACATTGCAGATAAACAGCAAGACTGGGGCTCTGCTCTTTCCTAGCCTTGCAAACAGCCAAAGAAGTTTGTCTCCCTCGTGAGCGCCAAAATGCTAAAATATAACGTTGCACTCTCTCTCCTCCAAGGAAGGTGCTAGGTAGGAATTGTCTTGCTGGTCCTCACTTGCCCTGGCAGTCATTGCAGATAAACAGCAAGACTCGGGCTCTGCTCTTTCCTAGCCTTGCAAACAGCCAAAGCAGTTTGTCTAGCTCGTGAGCGCCAAAATGCTAAAATGAAACGTTGCACTCTCTCTCCTCCAAGGAAGGTGCTAGGCAGGAATTGTCTTGCTGGTCCTCACTTGCCCTGGCAGTCATTGCAGATAAACAGCAAGACTGGGGCTCTGCTCTTTCCTAGCCTTGCAAACAGCCAAAGCAATTTGTCTCCCTCGTGAGCGCCAAAATGCTAAAATGAAACGGTGCACTCTCTCTCCTCCAAGGAAGGTGCTAGGCAGGAATTGTCTTGCTGGTCCTCACTTGCCCTGGCAGTCATTGCAGATAAACAGCAAGACTGGGGCTCTGCTCTTTCCTAGCCTTGCAAACAGCCAAAGCAATTTGTCTCCCTCGTGAGCGCCAAAATGCTAAAATGAAACGTTGCACTCTCTCTCCTCCAAGGAAGGTGCTAGGCAGGAATTGTCTTGCTGGTCCTCACTTGCCCTGGCAGTCATTGCAGATAAACAGTAAGACTCGGGCTCTGCTCTTTCCTAGCCTTGCAAACAGCCAAAGCAGGTTGTCACGTTCGTGAGCGCCAAAATGCTAAAATGAAACGGTGCACTCTCTCTCCTCCAAGGAAGGTGCTAGGCAGGAATTGTCTTGCTGGTCCTCACTTGCCCTGGCAGTCATTGCAGATAAACAGCAAGACTGGGGCTCTGCTCTTTCCTAGCCTTGCAAACAGCCAAAGCAATTTGTCTCCCTCGTGAGCGCCAAAATGCTAAAATGAAACGTTGCACTCTCTCTCCTCCAAGGAAGGTGCTAGGCAGGAATTGTCTTGCTGGTCCTCACTTGCCCTGGCAGTCATTGCAGATAAACAGTAAGACTCGGGCTCTGCTCTTTCCTAGCCTTGCAAACAGCCAAAGCAGGTTGTCACGTTCGTGAGCGCCAAAATGCTAAAATGAAACGTTGCACTCTCTCTCCTCCAAGGAAGGTGCTAGGCAGGAATTGTCTTGCTGGTCCTCACTTGCCCTGGCAGTCATTGCAGATAAACAGCAAGACTCGGGCTCTGCTCTTTCCTAGCCTTGCAAACAGGCACTCTGCTATTTCTCACTCTTGCACTCCTAAAACCAAAATGAAACGTTGCACTCTCTCTCCTCCAAGGAAGGTGCTAGGCAGGAATTGTCTTGCTGGTCCTCACTTGCCCTGGCAGTCATTGCAGATAAACAGCAAGACTCGGGCTCTGCTCTTTCCTAGCCTTGCAAACAGGCACTCTGCTATTTCTCACTCTCGCACTCCAAAAAGCAAAATGAAACGTTGCACTCTCTCTCCTCCAAGGAAGGTGCTAGGCAGGAATTGTCTTGCTGGTCCTCACTTGCCCTGGCAGACATTGCAGATAAACAGCAAGACTGGGGCTCTGCTCTTTCCTAGCCTTGCAAACAGCCGAAGAAGTTTGTCTCCCTCGTGAGCGCCAAAATGCTAAAATGAAACGTTGCACTCTCTCTCCTCCAAGGAAGGTGCTAGGCAGGAATTGTCTTGCTGGTCCTCACTTGCCCTGGCAGTCATTGCAGATAAACAGCAAGACTCGGGCTCTGCTCTTTCCTACCCTTGCAAAAAGCCAAAGAAGTTTGTCTCCCTCGGGAGCGCCAAAATGCTAAAATGAAACGTTGCACTCTCTCTCCTCCAAGGAAGGTGCTAGGCAGGAATTGTCTTGCTGGTCCTCACTTGCCCTGGCAGTCATTGCAGATAAACAGCAAGACTGGGGCTCTGCTCTTTCCTAGCCTTGCAAACAGCCAAAGCAATTTGTCTCCCTCGTGAGCGCCAAAATGCTAAAATGAAACGTTGCACTCTCTCTCCTCCAAGGAAGGTGCTAGGCAGGAATTGTCTTGCTGGTCCTCACTTGCCCTGGCAGTCATTGCAGATAAACAGCAAGACTCGGGCTCTGCTCTTTCCTAGCCTTGCAAACAGGCACTCTGCTTTTTCTCACTCTCGCACTCCAAAAAGCAAAATGAAACGTTGCACTCTCTCTCCTCCAAGGAAGGTGCTAGGCAGGAATTGTCTTGCTGGTCCTCACTTGCCCTGGCAGACATTGCAGATAAACAGCAAGACTGGGGGTCTGCTCTTTCCTAGCCTTGCAAACAGCCAAAGCAGTTTGTCTCCCTCGTGAGCGCCAAAATGCTAAAATGAAACGTTGCACTCTCTCTCCTCCGAGGAAGGTGCTAGGCAGGAATTGTCTTGCTGGTCCTCACTTGCCCTGGCAGTCATTGCAGATAAACAGCAAGACTGGGGCTCTGCTCTTTCCTACCCTTGCAAACAGCCAAAGCAGTTTGTCTCCCTCGTGAGCGCCAAAATGCTAAAATGAAACGTTGCACTCTCTCTCCTCCAAGGAAGGTGCTAGGCAGGAATTGTCTTGCTGGTCCTCACTTGCCCTGGCAGTCATTGCAGATAAACAGTAAGACTCGGGCTCTGCTCTTTCCTAGCCTTGCAAACAGCCAAAGCAGGTTGTCACGTTCGTGAGCGCCAAAATGCTAAAATGAAACGTTGCACTCTCTCTCCTCCAAGGAAGGTGCTAGGCAGGAATTGTCTTGCTGGTCCTCACTTGCCCTGGCAGTCATTGCAGATAAACAGCAAGACTCGGGCTCTGCTCTTTCCTAGCCTTGCAAACAGGCACTCTGCTATTTCTCACTCTTGCACTCCTAAAACCAAAATGAAACGTTGCACTCTCTCTCCTCCAAGGAAGGTGCTAGGCAGGAATTGTCTTGCTGGTCCTCACTTGCCCTGGCAGTCATTGCAGATAAACAGCAAGACTCGGGCTCTGCTCTTTCCTAGCCTTGCAAACAGGCACTCTGCTATTTCTCACTCTCGCACTCCAAAAACCAAAATGAAACGTTGCACTGTCTCTCCTCCAAGGAAGGTGCTAGGCAGGAATTGTCTTGCTGGTCCTCACTTGCCCTGGCAGTCATTTCAGATAAACAGCAAGACTCGGGCTCTGCTCTTTCCTAGCCTTGCAAACAGGCACTCTGCTTTTTCTCACTCTCGCACTCCAAAAAGCAAAATGAAACGTTGCACTCTCTCTCCTCCAAGGAAGGTGCTAGGCAGGAATTGTCTTGCTGGTCCTCACTTGCCCTGGCAGACATTGCAGATAAACAGCAAGACTGGGGCTCTGCTCTTTCCTAGCCTTGCAAACAGCCAAAGAAGTTTGTCTCCCTCGTGAGCGCCAAAATGCTAAAATGAAACGTTGCACTCTCTCTCCTCCAAGGAAGGTGCTAGGCAGGAATTGTCTTGCTGGTCCTCACTTGCCCTGGCAGTCATTGCAGATAAACAGCAAGACTCGGGCTCTGCTCTTTCCTACCCTTGCAAAAAGCCAAAGAAGTTTGTCTCCCTCGGGAGCGCCAAAATGCTAAAATGAAACGTTGCACTCTCTCTCCTCCAAGGAAGGTGCTAGGCAGGAATTGTCTTGCTGGTCCTCACTTGCCCTGGCAGTCATTGCAGATAAACAGCAAGACTGGGGCTCTGCTCTTTCCTAGCCTTGCAAACAGCCAAAGCAATTTGTCTCCCTCGTGAGCGCCAAAATGCTAAAATGAAACATTGCACTCTCTCTCCTCCAAGGAAGGTGCTAGGCAGGAATTGTCTTGCTGGTCCTCACTTGCCCTGGCAGTCATTGCAGATAAACAGCAAGACTCGGGCTCTGCTCTTTCCTAGCCTTGCAAACAGGCACAATGCTTTTTCTCACTCTCGCACTCCAAAAAGCAAAATGAAACGTTGCACACTCTCTCCTCCAAGGAAGGTGCTAGGCAGGAATTGTCTTGCTGGTCCTCACTTGCCCTGGCAGACATTGCAGATAAACAGCAAGACTGGGGGTCTGCTCTTTCCTAGCCTTGCAAACAGCCAAAGCAGTTTGTCTCCCTCGTGAGCGCCAAAATGCTAAAATGAAACGTTGCACTCTCTCTCCTCCGAGGAAGGTGCTAGGCAGGAATTGTCTTGCTGGTCCTCACTTGCCCTGGCAGTCATTGCAGATAAACAGCAAGACTGGGGCTCTGCTCTTTCCTACCCTTGCAAACAGCCAAAGCAGTTTGTCTCCCTCGTGAGCGCCAAAATGCTAAAATGAAACGTTGCACTCTCTCTCCTCCAAGGAAGGTGCTAGGCAGGAATTGTCTTGCTGGTCCTCACTTGCCCTGGCAGTCATTGCAGATAAACAGCAAGACTCGGGCTCTGCTCTTTCCTAGCCTTGAAAACAGCCAAAGCAGTTTGTCTCGCTCGTGAGCGCCAAAATGCTAAAATGAAACGTTGCACTCTCTCTCCTCCAAGGAAGGTGCTAGGCAGGAATTGTCTTGCTGGTCCTCACTTGCCCTGGCAGTCATTGCAGATAAACAGCAAGACTCGGGCTCTGCTCTTTCCTAGCCTTGCAAACAGCCAAAGCAGTTTGTCTCGCTCGTGAGCGCCAAAATGCTAAAATGAAACGTTGCACTCTCTCTCCTCCAAGGAAGGTGCTAGGCAGGAATTGTCTTGCTGGTCCTCACTTGCCCTGGCAGTCATTGCAGATAAACAGCAAGACTCGGGCTCTGCTCTTTCCTAGCCTTGCAAACAGCCAAAGCAGTTTGTCTCGCTCGTGAGCGCCAAAATGCTAAAATGAAACGTTGCACTCTCTCTCCTCCAAGGAAGGTGCTAGGCAGGAATTGTCTTGCTGGTCCTCACTTGCCCTGGCAGTCATTGCAGATAAACAGCAAGACTGGGGCTCTGCTCTTTCCTAGCCTTGCAAACAGCCAAAGCAATTTGTCTCCCTCGTGAGCGCCAAAATGCTAAAATGAAACGTTGCACTCTCTCTCCTCCAAGGAAGGTGCTAGGCAGGAATTGTCTTGCTGGTCCTCACTTGCCCTGGCAGTCATTGCAGATAAACAGTAAGACTCGGGCTCTGCTCTTTCCTAGCCTTGCAAACAGCCAAAGCAGGTTGTCACGTTCGTGAGCGCCAAAATGCTAAAATGAAACGTTGCACTCTCTCTCCTCCAAGGAAGGTGCTAGGCAGGAATTGTCTTGCTGGTCCTCACTTGCCCTGGCAGTCATTGCAGATAAACAGCAAGACTCGGGCTCTGCTCTTTCCTAGCCTTGCAAACAGGCACTCTGCTTTTTCTCATTCTCGCACTCAAAAAAGCAAAATGAAACGTTACACTCTCTCTCCTCCAAGGAAGGTGCTAGGCAGGAATTGTCTTGCTGGTCCTCACTTGCCCTGGCAGACATTGCAGATAAACAGCAAGACTGGGGCTCTGCTCTTTCCTAGCCTTGCAAACAGCCAAAGAAGTTTGTCTCCCTCGTGAGCGCCAAAATGCTAAAATGAAACGTTGCACTCTCTCTCCTCCGAGGAAGGTGCTAGGCAGGAATTGTCTTGCTGGTCCTCACTTGCCCTGGCAGTCATTGCAGATAAACAGCAAGACTCGGGCTCTGCTCTTTCCTACCCTTGCAAAAAGCCAAAGAAGTTTGTCTCCCTCGTGAGCGCCAAAATGCTAAAATGAAACGTTGCACTCTCTCTCCTCCAAGGAAGGTGCTAGGCAGGAATTGTCTTGCTGGTCCTCACTTGCCCTGGCAGTCATTGCAGATAAACAGCAAGACTCGGGCTCTGCTCTTTCCTACCCTTGCAAAAAGCCAAAGAAGTTTGTCTCCCTCGGGAGCGCCAAAATGCTAAAATGAAACGTTGCACTCTCTCTCCTCCAAGGAAGGTGCTAGGCAGGAATTGTCTTGCTGGTCCTCACTTGCCCTGGCAGTCATTGCAGATAAACAGTAAGACTCGGGCTCTGCTCTTTCCTAGCCTTGCAAACAGCCAAAGCAGGTTGTCACGTTCGTGAGCGCCAAAATGCTAAAATGAAACGTTGCACTCTCTCTCCTCCAAGGAAGGTGCTAGGCAGGAATTGTCTTGCTGGTCCTCACTTGCCCTGGCAGTCATTGCAGATAAACAGCAAGACTCGGGCTCTGCTCTTTCCTAGCCTTGCAAACAGGCACTCTGCTTTTTCTCATTCTCGCACTCAAAAAAGCAAAATGAAACGTTGCACTCTCTCTCCTCCAAGGAAGGTGCTAGGCAGGAATTGTCTTGCTGGTCCTCACTTGCCCTGGCAGACATTGCAGATAAACAGCAAGACTGGGGCTCTGCTCTTTCCTAGCCTTGCAAACAGCCAAAGAAGTTTGTCTCCCTCGTGAGCGCCAAAATGCTAAAATGAAACGTTGCACTCTCTCTCCTCCGAGGAAGGTGCTAGGCAGGAATTGTCTTGCTGGTCCTCACTTGCCCTGGCAGTCATTGCAGATAAACAGCAAGACTCGGGCTCTGCTCTTTCCTACCCTTGCAAAAAGCCAAAGAAGTTTGTCTCCCTCGTGAGCGCCAAAATGCTAAAATGAAACGTTGCACTCTCTCTCCTCCAAGGAAGGTGCTAGGCAGGAATTGTCTTGCTGGTCCTCACTTGCCCTGGCAGTCATTGCAGATAAACAGCAAGACTCGGGCTCTGCTCTTTCCTACCCTTGCAAAAAGCCAAAGAAGTTTGTCTCCCTCGGGAGCGCCAAAATGCTAAAATGAAACGTTGCACTCTCTCTCCTCCAAGGAAGGTGCTAGGCAGGAATTGTCTTGCTGGTCCTCACTTGCCCTGGCAGACATTGCAGATAAACAGCAAGACTGGGGGTCTGCTCTTTCCTAGCCTTGCAAACAGCCAAAGCAGTTTGTCTCCCTCGTGAGCGCCAAAATGCTAAAATGAAACGTTGCACTCTCTCTCCTCCAAGGAAGGTGCTAGGCAGGAATTGTCTTGCTGGTCCTCACTTGCCCTGGCAGTCATTGCAGATAAACAGCAAGACTCGGGCTCTGCTCTTTCCTACCCTTGCAAACAGCCAAAGCAGTTTGTCTCCCTCGTGAGCGCCAAAATGCTAAAATGAAACGTTGCACTCTCTCTCCTCCAAGGAAGGTGCTAGGCAGGAATTGTCTTGCTGGTCCTCACTTGCCCTGGCAGTCATTGCAGATAAACAGCAAGACTCGGGCTCTGCTCTTTCCTAGCCTTGAAAACAGCCAAAGCAGTTTGTCTCGCTCGTGAGCGCCAAAATGCTAAAATGAAACGTTGCACTCTCTCTCCTCCAAGGAAGGTGCTAGGCAGGAATTGTCTTGCTGGTCCTCACTTGCCCTGGCAGTCATTGCAGATAAACAGTAAGACTCGGGCTCTGCTCTTTCCTAGCCTTGCAAACAGCCAAAGCAGGTTGTCACGTTCGTGAGCGCCAAAATGCTAAAATGAAACGTTGCACTCTCTCTCCTCCAAGGAAGGTGCTAGGCAGGAATTGTCTTGCTGGTCCTCACTTGCCCTGGCAGTCATTGCAGATAAACAGCAAGACTCGGGCTCTGCTCTTTCCTAGCCTTGCAAACAGGCACTCTGCTATTTCTCACTCTTGCACTCCTAAAACCAAAATGAAACGTTGCACTCTCTCTCCTCCAAGGAAGGTGCTAGGCAGGAATTGTCTTGCTGGTCCTCACTTGCCCTGGCAGTCATTGCAGATAAACAGCAAGACTCGGGCTCTGCTCTTTCCTAGCCTTGCAAACAGGCACTCTGCTATTTCTCACTCTCGCACTCCAAAAACCAAAATGAAACGTTGCACTGTCTCTCCTCCAAGGAAGGTGCTAGGCAGGAATTGTCTTGCTGGTCCTCACTTGCCCTGGCAGTCATTTCAGATAAACAGCAAGACTCGGGCTCTGCTCTTTCCTAGCCTTGCAAACAGGCACTCTGCTTTTTCTCACTCTCGCACTCCAAAAAGCAAAATGAAACGTTGCACTCTCTCTCCTCCAAGGAAGGTGCTAGGCAGGAATTGTCTTGCTGGTCCTCACTTGCCCTGGCAGACATTGCAGATAAACAGCAAGACTGGGGCTCTGCTCTTTCCTAGCCTTGCAAACAGCCGAAGAAGTTTGTCTCCCTCGTGAGCGCCAAAATGCTAAAATGAAACGTTGCACTCTCTCTCCTCCAAGGAAGGTGCTAGGCAGGAATTGTCTTGCTGGTCCTCACTTGCCCTGGCAGTCATTGCAGATAAACAGCAAGACTCGGGCTCTGCTCTTTCCTACCCTTGCAAAAAGCCAAAAAAGTTTGTCTCCCTCGGGAGCGCCAAAATGCTAAAATGAAACGTTGCACTCTCTCTCCTCCAAGGAAGGTGCTAGGCAGGAATTGTCTTGCTGGTCCTCACTTGCCCTGGCAGTCATTGCAGATAAACAGCAAGACTGGGGCTCTGCTCTTTCCTAGCCTTGCAAACAGCCAAAGCAATTTGTCTCCCTCGTGAGCGCCAAAATGCTAAAATGAAACGTTGCACTCTCTCTCCTCCAAGGAAGGTGCTAGGCAGGAATTGTCTTGCTGGTCCTCACTTGCCCTGGCAGTCATTGCAGATAAACAGCAAGACTCGGGCTCTGCTCTTTCCTAGCCTTGCAAACAGGCACTCTGCTTTTTCTCACTCTCGCACTCCAAAAAGCAAAATGAAACGTTGCACTCTCTCTCCTCCAAGGAAGGTGCTAGGCAGGAATTGTCTTGCTGGTCCTCACTTGCCCTGGCAGACATTGCAGATAAACAGCAAGACTGGGGGTCTGCTCTTTCCTAGCCTTGCAAACAGCCAAAGCAGTTTGTCTCCCTCGTGAGCGCCAAAATGCTAAAATGAAACGTTGCACTCTCTCTCCTCCGAGGAAGGTGCTAGGCAGGAATTGTCTTGCTGGTCCTCACTTGCCCTGGCAGTCATTGCAGATAAACAGCAAGACTGGGGCTCTGCTCTTTCCTACCCTTGCAAACAGCCAAAGCAGTTTGTCTCCCTCGTGAGCGCCAAAATGCTAAAATGAAACGTTGCACTCTCTCTCCTCCAAGGAAGGTGCTAGGCAGGAATTGTCTTGCTGGTCCTCACTTGCCCTGGCAGTCATTGCAGATAAACAGCAAGACTCGGGCTCTGCTCTTTCCTAGCCTTGCAAACAGGCACTCTGCTATTTCTCACTCTTGCACTCCTAAAACCAAAATGAAACGTTGCACTCTCTCTCCTCCAAGGAAGGTGCTAGGCAGGAATTGTCTTGCTGGTCCTCACTTGCCCTGGCAGTCATTGCAGATAAACAGCAAGACTCGGGCTCTGCTCTTTCCTAGCCTTGCAAACAGGCACTCTGCTATTTCTCACTCTCGCACTCCAAAAACCAAAATGAAACGTTGCACTGTCTCTCCTCCAAGGAAGGTGCTAGGCAGGAATTGTCTTGCTGGTCCTCACTTGCCCTGGCAGTCATTTCAGATAAACAGCAAGACTCGGGCTCTGCTCTTTCCTAGCCTTGCAAACAGGCACTCTGCTTTTTCTCACTCTCGCACTCCAAAAAGCAAAATGAAACGTTGCACTCTCTCTCCTCCAAGGAAGGTGCTAGGCAGGAATTGTCTTGCTGGTCCTCACTTGCCCTGGCAGACATTGCAGATAAACAGCAAGACTGGGGCTCTGCTCTTTCCTAGCCTTGCAAACAGCCGAAGAAGTTTGTCTCCCTCGTGAGCGCCAAAATGCTAAAATGAAACGTTGCACTCTCTCTCCTCCAAGGAAGGTGCTAGGCAGGAATTGTCTTGCTGGTCCTCACTTGCCCTGGCAGTCATTGCAGATAAACAGCAAGACTCGGGCTCTGCTCTTTCCTACCCTTGCAAAAAGCCAAAAAAGTTTGTCTCCCTCGGGAGCGCCAAAATGCTAAAATGAAACGTTGCACTCTCTCTCCTCCAAGGAAGGTGCTAGGCAGGAATTGTCTTGCTGGTCCTCACTTGCCCTGGCAGTCATTGCAGATAAACAGCAAGACTGGGGCTCTGCTCTTTCCTAGCCTTGCAAACAGCCAAAGCAATTTGTCTCCCTCGTGAGCGCCAAAATGCTAAAATGAAACGTTGCACTCTCTCTCCTCCAAGGAAGGTGCTAGGCAGGAATTGTCTTGCTGGTCCTCACTTGCCCTGGCAGTCATTGCAGATAAACAGCAAGACTCGGGCTCTGCTCTTTCCTAGCCTTGCAAACAGGCACTCTGCTTTTTCTCACTCTCGCACTCCAAAAAGCAAAATGAAACGTTGCACTCTCTCTCCTCCAAGGAAGGTGCTAGGCAGGAATTGTCTTGCTGGTCCTCACTTGCCCTGGCAGACATTGCAGATAAACAGTAAGACTCGGGCTCTGCTCTTTCCTAGCCTTGCAAACAGCCAAAGCAGTTTGTCTCCCTCGTGAGCGCCAAAATGCTAAAATGAAACGTTGCACTCTCTCTCCTCCGAGGAAGGTGCTAGGCAGGAATTGTCTTGCTGGTCCTCACTTGCCCTGGCAGTCATTGCAGATAAACAGCAAGACTGGGGCTCTGCTCTTTCCTACCCTTGCAAACAGCCAAAGCAGTTTGTCTCCCTCGTGAGCGCCAAAATGCTAAAATGAAACGTTGCACTCTCTCTCCTCCAAGGAAGGTGCTAGGCAGGAATTGTCTTGCTGGTCCTCACTTGCCCTGGCAGTCATTGCAGATAAACAGCAAGACTCGGGCTCTGCTCTTTCCTAGCCTTGCAAACAGCCAAAGCAGTTTGTCTCGCTCGTGAGCGCCAAAATGCTAAAATGAAACGTTGCACTCTCTCTCCTCCAAGGAAGGTGCTAGGCAGGAATTGTCTTGCTGGTCCTCACTTGCCCTGGCAGTCATTGCAGATAAACAGCAAGACTGGGGCTCTGCTCTTTCCTAGCCTTGCAAACAGCCAAAGCAATTTGTCTCCCTCGTGAGCGCCAAAATGCTAAAATGAAACGTTGCACTCTCTCTCCTCCAAGGAAGGTGCTAGGCAGGAATTGTCTTGCTGGTCCTCACTTGCCCTGGCAGTCATTGCAGATAAACAGTAAGACTCGGGCTCTGCTCTTTCCTAGCCTTGCAAACAGCCAAAGCAGGTTGTCACGTTCGTGAGCGCCAAAATGCTAAAATGAAACGTTGCACTCTCTCTCCTCCAAGGAAGGTGCTAGGCAGGAATTGTCTTGCTGGTCCTCACTTGCCCTGGCAGTCATTGCAGATAAACAGCAAGACTCGGGCTCTGCTCTTTCCTAGCCTTGCAAACAGGCACTCTGCTTTTTCTCATTCTCGCACTCCAAAAAGCAAAATGAAACGTTGCACTCTCTCTCCTCCAAGGAAGGTGCTAGGCAGGAATTGTCTTGCTGGTCCTCACTTGCCCTGGCAGACATTGCAGATAAACAGCAAGACTGGGGCTCTGCTCTTTCCTAGCCTTGCAAACAGCCAAAGAAGTTTGTCTCCCTCGTGAGCGCCAAAATGCTAAAATGAAACGTTGCACTCTCTCTCCTCCGAGGAAGGTGCTAGGCAGGAATTGTCTTGCTGGTCCTCACTTGCCCTGGCAGTCATTGCAGATAAACAGCAAGACTCGGGCTCTGCTCTTTCCTACCCTTGCAAAAAGCCAAAGAAGTTTGTCTCCCTCGTGAGCGCCAAAATGCTAAAATGAAACGTTGCACTCTCTCTCCTCCAAGGAAGGTGCTAGGCAGGAATTGTCTTGCTGGTCCTCACTTGCCCTGGCAGTCATTGCAGATAAACAGCAAGACTCGGGCTCTGCTCTTTCCTAGCCTTGAAAACAGCCAAAGCAGTTTGTCTCGCTCGTGAGCGCCAAAATGCTAAAATGAAACGTTGCACTCTCTCTCCTCCAAGGAAGGTGCTAGGCAGGAATTGTCTTGCTGGTCCTCACTTGCCCTGGCAGTCATTGCAGATAAACAGCAAGACTCGGGCTCTGCTCTTTCCTAGCCTTGCAAACAGCCAAAGCAGTTTGTCTCGCTCGTGAGCGCCAAAATGCTAAAATGAAACGTTGCACTCTCTCTCCTCCAAGGAAGGTGCTAGGCAGGAATTGTCTTGCTGGTCCTCACTTGCCCTGGCAGTCATTGCAGATAAAGAGCAAGACTGGGGCTCTGCTCTTTCCTAGCCTTGCAAACAGCCAAAGCAATTTGTCTCCCTCGTGAGCGCCAAAATGCTAAAATGAAACGTTGCACTCTCTCTCCTCCAAGGAAGGTGCTAGGCAGGAATTGTCTTGCTGGTCCTCACTTGCCCTGGCAGTCATTGCAGATAAACAGTAAGACTCGGGCTCTGCTCTTTCCTAGCCTTGCAAACAGCCAAAGCAGGTTGTCACGTTCGTGAGCGCCAAAATGCTAAAATGAAACGTTGCACTCTCTCTCCTCCAAGGAAGGTGCTAGGCAGGAATTGTCTTGCTGGTCCTCACTTGCCCTGGCAGTCATTGCAGATAAACAGCAAGACTCGGGCTCTGCTCTTTCCTAGCCTTGCAAACAGGCACTCTGCTATTTCTCACTCTCGCACTCCTAAAACCAAAATGAAACGTTGCACTCTCTCTCCTCCAAGGAAGGTGCTAGGCAGGAATTGTCTTGCTGGTCCTCACTTGCCCTGGCAGTCATTGCAGATAAACAGCAAGACTCGGGCTCTGCTCTTTCCTAGCCTTGCAAACAGGCACTCTGCTTTTTCTCACTCTCGCACTCCAAAAAGCAAAATGAAACGTTGCACTCTCTCTCCTCCAAGGAAGGTGCTAGGCAGGAATTGTCTTGCTGGTCCTCACTTGCCCTGGCAGACATTGCAGATAAACAGCAAGACTGGGGGTCTGCTCTTTCCTAGCCTTGCAAACAGCCAAAGCAGTTTGTCTCCCTCGTGAGCGCCAAAATGCTAAAATGAAACGTTGCACTCTCTCTCCTCCAAGGAAGGTGCTAGGCAGGAATTGTCTTGCTGGTCCTCACTTGCCCTGGCAGTCATTGCAGATAAACAGCAAGACTGGGGCTCTGCTCTTTCCTAGCCTTGCAAACAGCCAAAGCAGTTTGTCTCCCTCGTGAGCGCCAAAATGCTAAAATGAAACGTTGCACTCTCTCTCCTCCAAGGAAGGTGCTAGGCAGGAATTGTCTTGCTGGTCCTCACTTGCCCTGGCAGTCATTGCAGATAAACAGCAAGACTCGGGCTCTGCTCTTTCCTAGCCTTGCAAACAGCCAAAGCAGTTTGTCTCGCTCGTGAGCGCCAAAATGCTAAAATGAAACGTTGCACTCTCTCTCCTCCAAGGAAGGTGCTAGGCAGGAATTGTCTTGCTGGTCCTCACTTGCCCTGGCAGTCATTGCAGATAAACAGCAAGACTCGGGCTCTGCTCTTTCCTACCCTTGCAAACAGGCACTCTGCTTTTTCTCATTCTCGCACTCCAAAAAGCAAAATGAAACGTTGCACTCTCTCTCCTCCAAGGAAGGTGCTAGGCAGGAATTGTCTTGCTGGTCCTCACTTGCCCTGGCAGACATTGCAGATAAACAGCAAGACTGGGGCTCTGCTCTTTCCTAGCCTTGCAAACAGCCAAAGAAGTTTGTCTCCCTCGTGAGCGCCAAAATGCTAAAATGAAACGTTGCACTCTCTCTCCTCCGAGGAAGGTGCTAGGCAGGAATTGTCTTGCTGGTCCTCACTTGCCCTGGCAGTCATTGCAGATAAACAGCAAGACTCGGGCTCTGCTCTTTCCTACCCTTGCAAAAAGCCAAAGAAGTTTGTCTCCCTCGTGAGCGCCAAAATGCTAAAATGAAACGTTGCACTCTCTCTCCTCCAAGGAAGGTGCTAGGCAGGAATTGTCTTGCTGGTCCTCACTTGCCCTGGCAGTCATTGCAGATAAACAGCAAGACTCGGGCTCTGCTCTTTCCTAGCCTTGAAAACAGCCAAAGCAGTTTGTCTCGCTCGTGAGCGCCAAAATGCTAAAATGAAACGTTGCACTCTCTCTCCTCCAAGGAAGGTGCTAGGCAGGAATTGTCTTGCTGGTCCTCACTTGCCCTGGCAGTCATTGCAGATAAACAGCAAGACTCGGGCTCTGCTCTTTCCTAGCCTTGCAAACAGCCAAAGCAGTTTGTCTCGCTCGTGAGCGCCAAAATGCTAAAATGAAACGTTGCACTCTCTCTCCTCCAAGGAAGGTGCTAGGCAGGAATTGTCTTGCTGGTCCTCACTTGCCCTGGCAGTCATTGCAGATAAAGAGCAAGACTGGGGCTCTGCTCTTTCCTAGCCTTGCAAACAGCCAAAGCAATTTGTCTCCCTCGTGAGCGCCAAAATGCTAAAATGAAACGTTGCACTCTCTCTCCTCCAAGGAAGGTGCTAGGCAGGAATTGTCTTGCTGGTCCTCACTTGCCCTGGCAGTCATTGCAGATAAACAGTAAGACTCGGGCTCTGCTCTTTCCTAGCCTTGCAAACAGCCAAAGCAGGTTGTCACGTTCGTGAGCGCCAAAATGCTAAAATGAAACGTTGCACTCTCTCTCCTCCAAGGAAGGTGCTAGGCAGGAATTGTCTTGCTGGTCCTCACTTGCCCTGGCAGTCATTGCAGATAAACAGCAAGACTCGGGCTCTGCTCTTTCCTAGCCTTGCAAACAGGCACTCTGCTATTTCTCACTCTCGCACTCCTAAAACCAAAATGAAACGTTGCACTCTCTCTCCTCCAAGGAAGGTGCTAGGCAGGAATTGTCTTGCTGGTCCTCACTTGCCCTGGCAGTCATTGCAGATAAACAGCAAGACTCGGGCTCTGCTCTTTCCTAGCCTTGCAAACAGGCACTCTGCTTTTTCTCACTCTCGCACTCCAAAAAGCAAAATGAAACGTTGCACTCTCTCTCCTCCAAGGAAGGTGCTAGGCAGGAATTGTCTTGCTGGTCCTCACTTGCCCTGGCAGACATTGCAGATAAACAGCAAGACTGGGGGTCTGCTCTTTCCTAGCCTTGCAAACAGCCAAAGCAGTTTGTCTCCCTCGTGAGCGCCAAAATGCTAAAATGAAACGTTGCACTCTCTCTCCTCCAAGGAAGGTGCTAGGCAGGAATTGTCTTGCTGGTCCTCACTTGCCCTGGCAGTCATTGCAGATAAACAGCAAGACTCGGGCTCTGCTCTTTCCTACCCTTGCAAAAAGCCAAAGAAGTTTGTCTCCCTCGTGAGCGCCAAAATGCTAAAATGAAACGTTGCACTCTCTCTCCTCCAAGGAAGGTGCTAGGCAGGAATTGTCTTGCTGGTCCTCACTTGCCCTGGCAGTCATTGCAGATAAACAGCAAGACTCGGGCTCTGCTCTTTCCTAGCCTTGAAAACAGCCAAAGCAGTTTGTCTCGCTCGTGAGCGCCAAAATGCTAAAATGAAACGTTGCACTCTCTCTCCTCCAAGGAAGGTGCTAGGCAGGAATTGTCTTGCTGGTCCTCACTTGCCCTGGCAGTCATTGCAGATAAACAGCAAGACTCGGGCTCTGCTCTTTCCTAGCCTTGCAAACAGCCAAAGCAGTTTGTCTCGCTCGTGAGCGCCAAAATGCTAAAATGAAACGTTGCACTCTCTCTCCTCCAAGGAAGGTGCTAGGCAGGAATTGTCTTGCTGGTCCTCACTTGCCCTGGCAGTCATTGCAGATAAAGAGCAAGACTGGGGCTCTGCTCTTTCCTAGCCTTGCAAACAGCCAAAGCAATTTGTCTCCCTCGTGAGCGCCAAAATGCTAAAATGAAACGTTGCACTCTCTCTCCTCCAAGGAAGGTGCTAGGCAGGAATTGTCTTGCTGGTCCTCACTTGCCCTGGCAGTCATTGCAGATAAACAGTAAGACTCGGGCTCTGCTCTTTCCTAGCCTTGCAAACAGCCAAAGCAGGTTGTCACGTTCGTGAGCGCCAAAATGCTAAAATGAAACGTTGCACTCTCTCTCCTCCAAGGAAGGTGCTAGGCAGGAATTGTCTTGCTGGTCCTCACTTGCCCTGGCAGTCATTGCAGATAAACAGCAAGACTCGGGCTCTGCTCTTTCCTAGCCTTGCAAACAGGCACTCTGCTATTTCTCACTCTCGCACTCCTAAAACCAAAATGAAACGTTGCACTCTCTCTCCTCCAAGGAAGGTGCTAGGCAGGAATTGTCTTGCTGGTCCTCACTTGCCCTGGCAGTCATTGCAGATAAACAGCAAGACTCGGGCTCTGCTCTTTCCTAGCCTTGCAAACAGGCACTCTGCTTTTTCTCACTCTCGCACTCCAAAAAGCAAAATGAAACGTTGCACTCTCTCTCCTCCAAGGAAGGTGCTAGGCAGGAATTGTCTTGCTGGTCCTCACTTGCCCTGGCAGACATTGCAGATAAACAGCAAGACTGGGGGTCTGCTCTTTCCTAGCCTTGCAAACAGCCAAAGCAGTTTGTCTCCCTCGTGAGCGCCAAAATGCTAAAATGAAACGTTGCACTCTCTCTCCTCCAAGGAAGGTGCTAGGCAGGAATTGTCTTGCTGGTCCTCACTTGCCCTGGCAGTCATTGCAGATAAACAGCAAGACTGGGGCTCTGCTCTTTCCTAGCCTTGCAAACAGCCAAAGCAGTTTGTCTCCCTCGTGAGCGCCAAAATGCTAAAATGAAACGTTGCTCTCTCTCTCCTCCAAGGAAGGTGCTAGGCAGGAATTGTCTTGCTGGTCCTCACTTGCCCTGGCAGTCATTGCAGATAAACAGCAAGACTCGGGCTCTGCTCTTTCCTAGCCTTGAAAACAGCCAAAGCAGTTTGTCTCGCTCGTGAGCGCCAAAATGCTAAAATGAAACGTTGCACTCTCTCTCCTCCAAGGAAGGTGCTAGGCAGGAATTGTCTTGCTGGTCCTCACTTGCCCTGGCAGTCATTGCAGATAAACAGCAAGACTCGGGCTCTGCTCTTTCCTAGCCTTGCAAACAGCCAAAGCAGTTTGTCTCGCTCGTGAGCGCCAAAATGCTAAAATGAAACGTTGCACTCTCTCTCCTCCAAGGAAGGTGCTAGGCAGGAATTGTCTTGCTGGTCCTCACTTGCCCTGGCAGTCATTGCAGATAAACAGCAAGACTCGGGCTCTGCTCTTTCCTAGCCTTGCAAACAGCCAAAGCAGTTTGTCTCGCTCGTGAGCGCCAAAATGCTAAAATGAAACGTTGCACTCTCTCTCCTCCAAGGAAGGTGCTAGGCAGGAATTGTCTTGCTGGTCCTCACTTGCCCTGGCAGTCATTGCAGATAAACAGCAAGACTCGGGCTCTGCTCTTTCCTAGCCTTGCAAACAGCCAAAGCAGTTTGTCTCGCTCGTGAGCGGCAAAATGCTAAAATGAAACGTTGCACTCTCTCTCCTCCAAGGAAGGTGCTAGGCAGGAATTGTCTTGCTGGTCCTCACTTGCCCTGGCAGTCATTGCAGATAAACAGCAAGACTGGGGCTCTGCTCTTTCCTAGCCTTGCAAACAGCCAAAGCAATTTGTCTCCCTCGTGAGCGCCAAAATGCTAAAATGAAACGTTGCACTCTCTCTCCTCCAAGGAAGGTGCTAGGCAGGAATTGTCTTGCTGGTCCTCACTTGCCCTGGCAGTCATTGCAGATAAACAGTAAGACTCGGGCTCTGCTCTTTCCTAGCCTTGCAAACAGCCAAAGCAGGTTGTCACGTTCGTGAGCGCCAAAATGCTAAAATGAAACGTTGCACTCTCTCTCCTCCAAGGAAGGTGCTAGGCAGGAATTGTCTTGCTGGTCCTCACTTGCCCTGGCAGTCATTGCAGATAAACAGCAAGACTCGGGCTCTGCTCTTTCCTAGCCTTGCAAACAGGCACTCTGCTTTTTCTCATTCTCGCACTCCAAAAAGCAAAATGAAACGTTGCACTCTCTCTCCTCCAAGGAAGGTGCTAGGCAGGAATTGTCTTGCTGGTCCTCACTTGCCCTGGCAGACATTGCAGATAAACAGCAAGACTGGGGCTCTGCTCTTTCCTAGCCTTGCAAACAGCCAAAGAAGTTTGTCTCCCTCGTGAGCGCCAAAATGCTAAAATGAAACGTTGCACTCTCTCTCCTCCGAGGAAGGTGCTAGGCAGGAATTGTCTTGCTGGTCCTCACTTGCCCTGGCAGTCATTGCAGATAAACAGCAAGACTCGGGCTCTGCTCTTTCCTACCCTTGCAAAAAGCCAAAGAAGTTTGTCTCCCTCGTGAGCGCCAAAATGCTAAAATGAAACGTTGCACTCTCTCTCCTCCAAGGAAGGTGCTAGGCAGGAATTGTCTTGCTGGTCCTCACTTGCCCTGGCAGTCATTGCAGATAAACAGCAAGACTCGGGCTCTGCTCTTTCCTAGCCTTGAAAACAGCCAAAGCAGTTTGTCTCGCTCGTGAGCGCCAAAATGCTAAAATGAAACGTTGCACTCTCTCTCCTCCAAGGAAGGTGCTAGGCAGGAATTGTCTTGCTGGTCCTCACTTGCCCTGGCAGTCATTGCAGATAAACAGCAAGACTCCGGCTCTGCTCTTTCCTAGCCTTGCAAACAGCCAAAGCAGTTTGTCTCGCTCGTGAGCGCCAAAATGCTAAAATGAAACGTTGCACTCTCTCTCCTCCAAGGAAGGTGCTAGGCAGGAATTGTCTTGCTGGTCCTCACTTGCCCTGGCAGTCATTGCAGATAAACAGCAAGACTGGGGCTCTGCTCTTTCCTAGCCTTGCAAACAGCCAAAGCAATTTGTCTCCCTCGTGAGCGCCAAAATGCTAAAATGAAACGTTGCACTCTCTCTCCTCCAAGGAAGGTGCTAGGCAGGAATTGTCTTGCTGGTCCTCACTTGCCCTGGCAGTCATTGCAGATAAACAGTAAGACTCGGGCTCTGCTCTTTCCTAGCCTTGCAAACAGCCAAAGCAGGTTGTCACGTTCGTGAGCGCCAAAATGCTAAAATGAAACGTTGCACTCTCTCTCCTCCAAGGAAGGTGCTAGGCAGGAATTGTCTTGCTGGTCCTCACTTGCCCTGGCAGTCATTGCAGATAAACAGCAAGACTCGGGCTCTGCTCTTTCCTAGCCTTGCAAACAGGCACTCTGCTATTTCTCACTCTCGCACTCCTAAAACCAAAATGAAACGTTGCACTCTCTCTCCTCCAAGGAAGGTGCTAGGCAGGAATTGTCTTGCTGGTCCTCACTTGCCCTGGCAGTCATTGCAGATAAACAGCAAGACTCGGGCTCTGCTCTTTCCTAGCCTTGCAAACAGGCACTCTGCTTTTTCTCACTCTCGCACTCCAAAAAGCAAAATGAAACGTTGCACTCTCTCTCCTCCAAGGAAGGTGCTAGGCAGGAATTGTCTTGCTGGTCCTCACTTGCCCTGGCAGTCATTGCAGATAAACAGCAAGACTCGGGCTCTGCTCTTTCCTAGCCTTGCAAACAGCCAAAGTAGTTTGTCTCGCTCGTGAGCGCCAAAATGCTAAAATGAAACGTTGCACTCTCTCTCCTCCAAGGAAGGTGCTAGGCAGGAATTGTCTTGCTGGTCCTCACTTGCCCTGGCAGTCATTGCAGATAAACAGCAAGACTCGGGCTCTGCTCTTTCCTAGCCTTGCAAACAGGCACTCTGCTATTTCTCACTCTCGCACTCCAAAAACCAAAATGAAACGTTGCACTGTCTCTCCTCCAAGGAAGGTGCTAGGCAGGAATTGTCTTGCTGGTCCTCACTTGCCCTGGCAGTCATTTCAGATAAACAGCAAGACTCGGGCTCTGCTCTTTCCTAGCCTTGAAAACAGCCAAAGCAGTTTGTCTCGCTCGTGAGCGCCAAAATGCTAAAATGAAACGTTGCACTCTCTCGCCTCCAAGGAAGGTGCTAGGCAGGAATTGTCTTGCTGGTCCTCACTTGCCCTGGCAGTCATTGCAGATAAACAGCAAGACTCGGGCTCTGCTCTTTCCTAGCCTTGCAAACAGCCAAAGCAGTTTGTCTTGCTCGTGAGCGCCAAAATGCTAAAATGAAACGTTGCACACTCTCTCCTCCAAGGAAGGTGCTAGGCAGGAATTGTCTTGCTGGTCCTCACTTGCCCTGGCAGTCATTGCAGATAAAGAGCAAGACTGGGGCTCTGCTCTTTCCTAGCCTTGCAAACAGCCAAAGCAATTTGTCTCCCTCGTGAGCGCCAAAATGCTAAAATGAAACGTTGCACTCTCTCTCCTCCAAGGAAGGTGCTAGGCAGGAATTGTCTTGCTGGTCCTCACTTGCCCTGGCAGTCATTGCAGATAAACAGCAAGACTCGGGCTCTGCTCTTTCCTAGCCTTGCAAACAGGCACTCTGCTATTTCTCACTCTCGCACTCCTAAAACCAAAATGAAACGTTGCACTCTCTCTCCTCCAAGGAAGGTGCTAGGCAGGAATTGTCTTGCTGGTCCTCACTTGCCCTGGCAGTCATTGCAGATAAACAGCAAGACTCGGGCTCTGCTCTTTCCTAGCCTTGCAAACAGGCACTCTGCTTTTTCTCACTCTCGCACTCCAAAAAGCAAAATGAAACGTTGCACTCTCTCTCCTCCAAGGAAGGTGCTAGGCAGGAATTGTCTTGCTGGTCCTCACTTGCCCTGGCAGACATTGCAGATAAACAGCAAGACTGGGGCTCTGCTCTTTCCTAGCCTTGCAAACAGCCAAAGAAGTTTGTCTCCCTCGTGAGCGCCAAAATGCTAAAATGAAACGTTGCACTCTCTCTCCTCCAAGGAAGGTGCTAGGCAGGAATTGTCTTGCTGGTCCTCACTTGCCCTGGCAGTCATTGCAGATAAACAGCAAGACTCGGGCTCTGCTCTTTCCTAGCCTTGCAAACAGCCAAAGCAGTTTGTCTCGCTCGTGAGCGCCAAAATGCTAAAATGAAACGTTGCACTCTCTCTCCTCCAAGGAAGGTGCTAGGCAGGAATTGTCTTGCTGGTCCTCACTTGCCCTGGCAGTCATTGCAGATAAACAGCAAGACTCGGGCTCTGCTCTTTCCTAGCCTTGCAAACAGCCAAAGCAGTTTGTCTCGCTCGTGAGCGCCAAAATGCTAAAATGAAACGTTGCACTCTCTCTCCTCCAAGGAAGGTGCTAGGCAGGAATTGTCTTGCTGGTCCTCACTTGCCCTGGCAGTCATTGCAGATAAACAGCAAGACTGGGGCTCTGCTCTTTCCTAGCCTTGCAAACAGCCAAAGCAATTTGTCTCCCTCGTGAGCGCCAAAATGCTAAAATGAAACGTTGCACTCTCTCTCCTCCAAGGAAGGTGCTAGGCAGGAATTGTCTTGCTGGTCCTCACTTGCCCTGGCAGTCATTGCAGATAAACAGTAAGACTCGGGCTCTGCTCTTTCCTAGCCTTGCAAACAGCCAAAGCAGGTTGTCACGTTCGTGAGCGCCAAAATGCTAAAATGAAACGTTGCACTCTCTCTCCTCCAAGGAAGGTGCTAGGCAGGAATTGTCTTGCTGGTCCTCACTTGCCCTGGCAGTCATTGCAGATAAACAGCAAGACTCGGGCTCTGCTCTTTCCTAGCCTTGCAAACAGGCACTCTGCTTTTTCTCACTCTCGCACTCCAAAAAGCAAAATGAAACGTTGCACTCTCTCTCCTCCAAGGAAGGTGCTAGGCAGGAATTGTCTTGCTGGTCCTCACTTGCCCTGGCAGACATTGCAGATAAACAGCAAGACTGGGGCTCTGCTCTTTCCTAGCCTTGCAAACAGCCAAAGAAGTTTGTCTCCCTCGTGAGCGCCAAAATGCTAAAATGAAACGTTGCACTCTCTCTCCTCCGAGGAAGGTGCTAGGCAGGAATTGTCTTGCTGGTCCTCACTTGCCCTGGCAGTCATTGCAGATAAACAGCAAGACTCGGGCTCTGCTCTTTCCTACCCTTGCAAAAAGCCAAAGAAGTTTGTCTCCCTCGTGAGCGCCAAAATGCTAAAATGAAACGTTGCACTCTCTCTCCTCCAAGGAAGGTGCTAGGCAGGAATTGTCTTGCTGGTCCTCACTTGCCCTGGCAGTCATTGCAGATAAACAGCAAGACTCGGGCTCTGCTCTTTCCTAGCCTTGAAAACAGCCAAAGCAGTTTGTCTCGCTCGTGAGCGCCAAAATGCTAAAATGAAACGTTGCACTCTCTCTCCTCCAAGGAAGGTGCTAGGCAGGAATTGTCTTGCTGGTCCTCACTTGCCCTGGCAGTCATTGCAGATAAACAGCAAGACTCGGGCTCTGCTCTTTCCTAGCCTTGCAAACAGCCAAAGCAGTTTGTCTCGCTCGTGAGCGCCAAAATGCTAAAATGAAACGTTGCACTCTCTCTCCTCCAAGGAAGGTGCTAGGCAGGAATTGTCTTGCTGGTCCTCACTTGCCCTGGCAGTCATTGCAGATAAACAGTAAGACTCGGGCTCTGCTCTTTCCTAGCCTTGCAAACAGCCAAAGCAGGTTGTCACGTTCGTGAGCGCCAAAATGCTAAAATGAAACGTTGCACTCTCTCTCCTCCAAGGAAGGTGCTAGGCAGGAATTGTCTTGCTGGTCCTCACTTGCCCTGGCAGTCATTGCAGATAAACAGCAAGACTCGGGCTCTGCTCTTTCCTAGCCTTGCAAACAGGCACTCTGCTATTTCTCACTCTCGCACTCCTAAAACCAAAATGAAACGTTGCACTGTCTCTCCTCCAAGGAAGGTGCTAGGCAGGAATTGTCTTGCTGGTCCTCACTTGCCCTGGCAGTCATTGCAGATAAACAGCAAGACTCGGGCTCTGCTCTTTCCTAGCCTTGCAAACAGGCACTCTGCTTTTTCTCACTCTCGCACTCCAAAAAGCAAAATGAAACGTTGCACTCTCTCTCCTCCAAGGAAGGTGCTAGGCAGGAATTGTCTTGCTGGTCCTCACTTGCCCTGGCAGTCATTGCAGATAAACAGCAAGACTCGGGCTCTGCTCTTTCCTAGCCTTGCAAACAGCCAAAGTAGTTTGTCTCGCTCGTGAGCGCCAAAATGCTAAAATGAAACGTTGCACTCTCTCTCCTCCAAGGAAGGTGCTAGGCAGGAATTGTCTTGCTGGTCCTCACTTGCCCTGGCAGTCATTGCAGATAAACAGCAAGACTCGGGCTCTGCTCTTTCCTAGCCTTGCAAACAGGCACTCTGCTATTTCTCACTCTCGCACTCCAAAAACCAAAATGAAACGTTGCACTGTCTCTCCTCCAAGGAAGGTGCTAGGCAGGAATTGTCTTGCTGGTCCTCACTTGCCCTGGCAGTCATTGCAGATAAACAGCAAGACTGGGGCTCTGCTCTTTCCTAGCCTTGCAAACAGGCAAAGCAGTTTGTCTCCCTCGTGAGCGCCAAAATGCTAAAATGAAACGTTGCACTCTCTCTCCTCCAAGGAAGGTGCTAGGCAGGAATTGTCTTGCTGGTCCTCACTTGCCCTGGCAGTCATTGCAGATAAACAGCAAGACTCGGGCTCTGCTCTTTCCTAGCCTTGCAAACAGGCACTCTGCTATTTCTCACTCTCGCACTCCTAAAACCAAAATGAAACGTTGCACTCTCTCTCCTCCAAGGAAGGTGCTAGGCAGGAATTGTCTTGCTGGTCCTCACTTGCCCTGGCAGTCATTGCAGATAAACAGCAAGACTCGGGCTCTGCTCTTTCCTAGCCTTGCAAACAGGCACTCTGCTTTTTCTCACTCTCGCACTCCAAAAAGCAAAATGAAACGTTGCACTCTCTCTCCTCCAAGGAAGGTGCTAGGCAGGAATTGTCTTGCTGGTCCTCACTTGCCCTGGCAGTCATTGCAGATAAAGAGCAAGACTCGGGCTCTGCTCTTTCCTAGCCTTGCAAACAGCCAAAGCAGGTTGTCACGTTCGTGAGCGCCAAAATGCTAAAATGAAACGTTGCACTCTCTCTCCTCCAAGGAAGGTGCTAGGCAGGAATTGTCTTGCTGGTCCTCACTTGCCCTGGCAGTCATTGCAGATAAACAGCAAGACTCGGGCTCTGCTCTTTCCTAGCCTTGCAAACAGGCACTCTGCTATTTCTCACTCTCGCACTCCAAAAACCAAAATGAAACGTTGCACTGTCTCTCCTCCAAGGAAGGTGCTAGGCAGGAATTGTCTTGCTGTCCTCACTTGCCCTGGCAGTCATTTCAGATAAACAGCAAGACTCGGGCTCTGCTCTTTCCTAGCCTTGCAAACAGGCACTCTGCTTTTTCTCACTCTCGCACTCCAAAAAGCAAAATGAAACGTTGCACTCTCTCTCCTCCAAGGAAGGTGCTAGGCAGGAATTGTCTTGCTGGTCCTCACTTGCCCTGGCAGACATTGCAGATAAACAGCAAGACTGGGGCTCTGCTCTTTCCTAGCCTTGCAAACAGCCAAAGAAGTTTGTCTCCCTCGTGAGCGCCAAAATGCTAAAATGAAACGTTGCACTCTCTCTCCTCCAAGGAAGGTGCTAGGCAGGAATTGTCTTGCTGGTCCTCACTTGCCCTGGCAGTCATTGCAGATAAACAGCAAGACTCGGGCTCTGCTCTTTCCTAGCCTTGCAAACAGCCAAAGCAGTTTGTCTCGCTCGTGAGCGCCAAAATGCTAAAATGAAACGTTGCACTCTCTCTCCTCCAAGGAAGGTGCTAGGCAGGAATTGTCTTGCTGGTCCTCACTTGCCCTGGCAGTCATTGCAGATAAACAGCAAGACTCGGGCTCTGCTCTTTCCTAGCCTTGCAAACAGCCAAAGCAGTTTGTCTCGCTCGTGAGCGCCAAAATGCTAAAATGAAACGTTGCACTCTCTCTCCTCCAAGGAAGGTGCTAGGCAGGAATTGTCTTGCTGGTCCTCACTTGCCCTGGCAGTCATTGCAGATAAACAGCAAGACTGGGGCTCTGCTCTTTCCTAGCCTTGCAAACAGCCAAAGCAATTTGTCTCCCTCGTGAGCGCCAAAATGCTAAAATGAAACGTTGCACTCTCTCTCCTCCAAGGAAGGTGCTAGGCAGGAATTGTCTTGCTGGTCCTCACTTGCCCTGGCAGTCATTGCAGATAAACAGCAAGACTGGGGCTCTGCTCTTTCCTAGCCTTGCAAACAGGCAAAGCAGTTTGTCTCCCTCGTGAGCGCCAAAATGCTAAAATGAAACGTTGCACTCTCTCTCCTCCAAGGAAGGTGCTAGGCAGGAATTGTCTTGCTGGTCCTCACTTGCCCTGGCAGTCATTGCAGATAAACAGCAAGACTCGGGCTCTGCTCTTTCCTAGCCTTGCAAACAGGCACTCTGCTATTTCTCACTCTCGCACTCCTAAAACCAAAATGAAACGTTGCACTCTCTCTCCTCCAAGGAAGGTGCTAGGCAGGAATTGTCTTGCTGGTCCTCACTTGCCCTGGCAGTCATTGCAGATAAACAGCAAGACTCGGGCTCTGCTCTTTCCTAGCCTTGCAAACAGGCACTCTGCTTTTTCTCACTCTCGCACTCCAAAAAGCAAAATGAAACGTTGCACTCTCTCTCCTCCAAGGAAGGTGCTAGGCAGGAATTGTCTTGCTGGTCCTCACTTGCCCTGGCAGTCATTGCAGATAAAGAGCAAGACTCGGGCTCTGCTCTTTCCTAGCCTTGCAAACAGCCAAAGTAGTTTGTCTCGCTCGTGAGCGCCAAAATGCTAAAATGAAACGTTGCACTCTCTCTCCTCCAAGGAAGGTGCTAGGCAGGAATTGTCTTGCTGGTCCTCACTTGCCCTGGCAGTCATTGCAGATAAACAGCAAGACTCGGGCTCTGCTCTTTCCTAGCCTTGAAAACAGCCAAAGCAGTTTGTCTCGCTCGTGAGCGCCAAAATGCTAAAATGAAACGTTGCACTCTCTCTCCTCCAAGGAAGGTGCTAGGCAGGAATTGTCTTGCTGGTCCTCACTTGCCCTGGCAGTCATTGCAGATAAACAGCAAGACTCGGGCTCTGCTCTTTCCTAGCCTTGCAAACAGCCAAAGCAGTTTGTCTCGCTCGTGAGCGCCAAAATGCTAAAATGAAACGTTGCACTCTCTCTCCTCCAAGGAAGGTGCTAGGCAGGAATTGTCTTGCTGGTCCTCACTTGCCCTGGCAGTCATTGCAGATAAACAGTAAGACTCGGGCTCTGCTCTTTCCTAGCCTTGCAAACAGCCAAAGCAGGTTGTCACGTTCGTGAGCGCCAAAATGCTAAAATGAAACGTTGCACTCTCTCTCCTCCAAGGAAGGTGCTAGGCAGGAATTGTCTTGCTGGTCCTCACTTGCCCTGGCAGTCATTGCAGATAAACAGCAAGACTCGGGCTCTGCTCTTTCCTAGCCTTGCAAACAGGCACTCTGCTATTTCTCACTCTCGCACTCCTAAAACCAAAATGAAACGTTGCACTGTCTCTCCTCCAAGGAAGGTGCTAGGCAGGAATTGTCTTGCTGGTCCTCACTTGCCCTGGCAGTCATTGCAGATAAACAGCAAGACTCGGGCTCTGCTCTTTCCTAGCCTTGCAAACAGGCACTCTGCTTTTTCTCACTCTCGCACTCCAAAAAGCAAAATGAAACGTTGCACTCTCTCTCCTCCAAGGAAGGTGCTAGGCAGGAATTGTCTTGCTGGTCCTCACTTGCCCTGGCAGTCATTGCAGATAAACAGCAAGACTCGGGCTCTGCTCTTTCCTAGCCTTGCAAACAGCCAAAGTAGTTTGTCTCGCTCGTGAGCGCCAAAATGCTAAAATGAAACGTTGCACTCTCTCTCCTCCAAGGAAGGTGCTAGGCAGGAATTGTCTTGCTGGTCCTCACTTGCCCTGGCAGTCATTGCAGATAAACAGCAAGACTCGGGCTCTGCTCTTTCCTAGCCTTGCAAACAGGCACTCTGCTATTTCTCACTCTCGCACTCCAAAAACCAAAATGAAACGTTGCACTGTCTCTCCTCCAAGGAAGGTGCTAGGCAGGAATTGTCTTGCTGGTCCTCACTTGCCCTGGCAGTCATTGCAGATAAACAGCAAGACTGGGGCTCTGCTCTTTCCTAGCCTTGCAAACAGGCAAAGCAGTCTGTCTCCCTCGTGAGCGCCAAAATGCTAAAATGAAACGTTGCACTCTCTCTCCTCCAAGGAAGGTGCTAGGCAGGAATTGTCTTGCTGGTCCTCACTTGCCCTGGCAGTCATTGCAGATAAACAGCAAGACTCGGGCTCTGCTCTTTCCTAGCCTTGCAAACAGGCACTCTGCTATTTCTCACTCTCGCACTCCTAAAACCAAAATGAAACGTTGCACTCTCTCTCCTCCAAGGAAGGTGCTAGGCAGGAATTGTCTTGCTGGTCCTCACTTGCCCTGGCAGTCATTGCAGATAAACAGCAAGACTCGGGCTCTGCTCTTTCCTAGCCTTGCAAACAGGCACTCTGCTTTTTCTCACTCTCGCACTCCAAAAAGCAAAATGAAACGTTGCACTCTCTCTCCTCCAAGGAAGGTGCTAGGCAGGAATTGTCTTGCTGGTCCTCACTTGCCCTGGCAGTCATTGCAGATAAAGAGCAAGACTCGGGCTCTGCTCTTTCCTAGCCTTGCAAACAGCCAAAGCAGGTTGTCACGTTCGTGAGCGCCAAAATGCTAAAATGAAACGTTGCACTCTCTCTCCTCCAAGGAAGGTGCTAGGCAGGAATTGTCTTGCTGGTCCTCACTTGCCCTGGCAGTCATTGCAGATAAACAGCAAGACTCGGGCTCTGCTCTTTCCTAGCCTTGCAAACAGGCACTCTGCTATTTCTCACTCTCGCACTCCAAAAACCAAAATGAAACGTTGCACTGTCTCTCCTCCAAGGAAGGTGCTAGGCAGGAATTGTCTTGCTGTCCTCACTTGCCCTGGCAGTCATTTCAGATAAACAGCAAGACTCGGGCTCTGCTCTTTCCTAGCCTTGCAAACAGGCACTCTGCTTTTTCTCACTCTCGCACTCCAAAAAGCAAAATGAAACGTTGCACTCTCTCTCCTCCAAGGAAGGTGCTAGGCAGGAATTGTCTTGCTGGTCCTCACTTGCCCTGGCAGACATTGCAGATAAACAGCAAGACTGGGGCTCTGCTCTTTCCTAGCCTTGCAAACAGCCAAAGAAGTTTGTCTCCCTCGTGAGCGCCAAAATGCTAAAATGAAACGTTGCACTCTCTCTCCTCCAAGGAAGGTGCTAGGCAGGAATTGTCTTGCTGGTCCTCACTTGCCCTGGCAGTCATTGCAGATAAACAGCAAGACTCGGGCTCTGCTCTTTCCTAGCCTTGCAAACAGCCAAAGCAGTTTGTCTCGCTCGTGAGCGCCAAAATGCTAAAATGAAACGTTGCACTCTCTCTCCTCCAAGGAAGGTGCTAGGCAGGAATTGTCTTGCTGGTCCTCACTTGCCCTGGCAGTCATTGCAGATAAACAGCAAGACTCGGGCTCTGCTCTTTCCTAGCCTTGCAAACAGCCAAAGCAGTTTGTCTCGCTCGTGAGCGCCAAAATGCTAAAATGAAACGTTGCACTCTCTCTCCTCCAAGGAAGGTGCTAGGCAGGAATTGTCTTGCTGGTCCTCACTTGCCCTGGCAGTCATTGCAGATAAACAGCAAGACTGGGGCTCTGCTCTTTCCTAGCCTTGCAAACAGCCAAAGCAATTTGTCTCCCTCGTGAGCGCCAAAATGCTAAAATGAAACGTTGCACTCTCTCTCCTCCAAGGAAGGTGCTAGGCAGGAATTGTCTTGCTGGTCCTCACTTGCCCTGGCAGTCATTGCAGATAAACAGCAAGACTGGGGCTCTGCTCTTTCCTAGCCTTGCAAACAGGCAAAGCAGTTTGTCTCCCTCGTGAGCGCCAAAATGCTAAAATGAAACGTTGCACTCTCTCTCCTCCAAGGAAGGTGCTAGGCAGGAATTGTCTTGCTGGTCCTCACTTGCCCTGGCAGTCATTGCAGATAAACAGCAAGACTCGGGCTCTGCTCTTTCCTAGCCTTGCAAACAGGCACTCTGCTATTTCTCACTCTCGCACTCCTAAAACCAAAATGAAACGTTGCACTCTCTCTCCTCCAAGGAAGGTGCTAGGCAGGAATTGTCTTGCTGGTCCTCACTTGCCCTGGCAGTCATTGCAGATAAACAGCAAGACTCGGGCTCTGCTCTTTCCTAGCCTTGCAAACAGGCACTCTGCTTTTTCTCACTCTCGCACTCCAAAAAGCAAAATGAAACGTTGCACTCTCTCTCCTCCAAGGAAGGTGCTAGGCAGGAATTGTCTTGCTGGTCCTCACTTGCCCTGGCAGTCATTGCAGATAAAGAGCAAGACTCGGGCTCTGCTCTTTCCTAGCCTTGCAAACAGCCAAAGTAGTTTGTCTCGCTCGTGAGCGCCAAAATGCTAAAATGAAACGTTGCACTCTCTCTCCTCCAAGGAAGGTGCTAGGCAGGAATTGTCTTGCTGGTCCTCACTTGCCCTGGCAGTCATTGCAGATAAACAGCAAGACTCGGGCTCTGCTCTTTCCTAGCCTTGCAAACAGGCACTCTGCTATTTCTCACTCTCGCACTCCAAAAACCAAAATGAAACGTTGCACTGTCTCTCCTCCAAGAAAGGTGCTAGGCAGGAATTGTCTTGCTGTCCTCACTTGCCCTGGCAGTCATTTCAGATAAACAGCAAGACTCGGGCTCTGCTCTTTCCTAGCCTTGCAAACAGGCACTCTGCTTTTTCTCACTCTCGCACTCCAAAAAGCAAAATGAAACGTTGCACTCTCTCTCCTCCAAGGAAGGTGCTAGGCAGGAATTGTCTTGCTGGTCCTCACTTGCCCTGGCAGACATTGCAGATAAACAGCAAGACTGGGGCTCTGCTCTTTCCTAGCCTTGCAAACAGCCAAAGAAGTTTGTCTCCCTCGTGAGCGCCAAAATGCTAAAATGAAACGTTGCACTCTCTCTCCTCCAAGGAAGGTGCTAGGCAGGAATTGTCTTGCTGGTCCTCACTTGCCCTGGCAGTCATTGCAGATAAACAGCAAGACTCGGGCTCTGCTCTTTCCTAGCCTTGCAAACAGCCAAAGCAGTTTGTCTCGCTCGTGAGCGCCAAAATGCTAAAATGAAACGTTGCACTCTCTCTCCTCCAAGGAAGGTGCTAGGCAGGAATTGTCTTGCTGGTCCTCACTTGCCCTGGCAGTCATTGCAGATAAACAGCAAGACTCGGGCTCTGCTCTTTCCTAGCCTTACAAACAGCCAAAGCAGTTTGTTTCGCTCGTGAGCGCCAAAATGCTAAAATGAAACGTTGCACTCTCTCTCCTCCAAGGAAGGTGCTAGGCAGGAATTGTCTTGCTGGTCCTCACTTGCCCTGGCAGTCATTGCAGATAAACAGCAAGACTGGGGCTCTGCTCTTTCCTAGCCTTGCAAACAGCCAAAGCAATTTGTCTCCCTCGTGAGCGCCAAAATGCTAAAATGAAACGTTGCACTCTCTCTCCTCCAAGGAAGGTGCTAGGCAGGAATTGTCTTGCTGGTCCTCACTTGCCCTGGCAGTCATTGCAGATAAACAGTAAGACTCGGGCTCTGCTCTTTCCTAGCCTTGCAAACAGCCAAAGCAGGTTGTCACGTTCGTGAGCGCCAAAATGCTAAAATGAAACGTTGCACACTCTCTTCTCCAGGGAAGGTGCTAGGCAGGAATTGTCTTGCTGGTCCTCACTTGCCCTGGCAGTCATTGCAGATAAACAGCAAGACTCGGGCTCTGCTCTTTCCTAGCCTTGCAAACAGGCACTCTGCTTTTTCTCACTCTCGGACTCCAAAAAGCAAAATGAAACGTTGCACTCTCTCTCCTCCAAGGAAGGTGCTAGGCAGGAATTGTCTTGCTGGTCCTCACTTGCCCTGGCAGTCATTGCAGATAAACAGCAAGACTGGGCGTCTGCTCTTTCCTAGCCTTGCAAACAGCCAAAGCAGTTTGTCTCCCTCGTGAGCGCCAAAAAGCAAAATGAAACGTTGCACTCTCTCTCCTCCAAGGAAGGTGCTAGGCAGGAATTGTCTTGCTGGTCCTCACTTGCCCTGGCAGTCATTGCAGATAAACAGCAAGACTGGGGCTCTGCTCTTTCCTAGCCTTGCAAACAGCCAAAGCAGTTTGTCTCCCTCGTGAGCGCCAAAATGCTAAAATGAAACGTTGCACTCTCTCTCCTCCAAGGAAGGTGCTAGGCAGGAATTGTCTTGCTGGTCCTCACTTGCCCTGGCAGTCATTGCAGATAAACAGCGAGACTGGGGCTCTGCTCTTTCCTAGCCTTGCAAACAGCCAAAGCAGTTTGTCTCCCTCGTGAGCGCCAAAATGCTAAAATGAAACGTCGCACTCTCTCTCCTCCAAGGAAGGTGCTAGGCAGGAATTGTCTTGCTGGTCCTCACTTGCCCTGGCAGTCATTGCAGATAAACAGCGAGACTGGGGCTCTGCTCTTTCCTACCCTTGCAAACAGCCAAAGCAGTTTGTCTCCCTCGTGAGCGCCAAAATGCTAAAATGAAACGTTGCACTCTCTCTCCTCCAAGGAAGGTGCTAGGCAGGAATTGTCTTGCTGGTCCTCACTTGCCCTGGCAGTCATTGCAGATAAACAGCAAGACTCGGGCTCTGCTCTTTCCTAGCCTTGCAAACAGGCACTCTGCTATTTCTCACTCTCGCACTCCTAAAACCAAAATGAAACGTTGCACTCTCTCTCCTCCAAGGAAGGTGCTAGGCAGGAATTGTCTTGCTGGTCCTCACTTGCCCTGGCAGTCATTGCAGATAAACAACAAGACTCGGGCTCTGCTCTTTCCTAGCCTTGCAAACAGGCACTCTGCTTTTTCTCACTCTCGCACTCCAAAAAGCAAAATGAAACGTTGCACTCTCTCTCCTCCAAGGAAGGTGCTAGGCAGGAATTGTCTTGCTGGTCCTCACTTGCCCTGGCAGTCATTGCAGATAAACAGCAAGACTCGGGCTCTGCTCTTTCCTAGCCTTGCAAACAGCCAAAGTAGTTTGTCTCGCTCGTGAGCGCCAAAATGCTAAAATGAAACGTTGCACTCTCTCTCCTCCAAGGAAGGTGCTAGGCAGGAATTGTCTTGCTGGTCCTCACTTGCCCTGGCAGTCATTGCAGATAAACAGCAAGACTCGGGCTCTGCTCTTTCCTAGCCTTGCAAACAGGCACTCTGCTATTTCTCACTCTCGCACTCCAAAAACCAAAATGAAACGTTGCACTGTCTCTCCTCCAAGGAAGGTGCTAGGCAGGAATTGTCTTGCTGGTCCTCACTTGCCCTGGCAGTCATTGCAGATAAACAGCAAGACTGGGGCTCTGCTCTTTCCTAGCCTTGCAAACAGGCAAAGCAGTTTGTCTCCCTCGTGAGCGCCAAAATGCTAAAATGAAACGTTGCACTCTCTCTCCTCCAAGGAAGGTGCTAGGCAGGAATTGTCTTGCTGGTCCTCACTTGCCCTGGCAGTCATTGCAGATAAACAGCAAGACTCGGGCTCTGCTCTTTCCTAGCCTTGCAAACAGGCACTCTGCTATTTCTCACTCTCGCACTCCTAAAACCAAAATGAAACGTTGCACTCTCTCTCCTCCAAGGAAGGTGCTAGGCAGGAATTGTCTTGCTGGTCCTCACTTGCCCTGGCAGTCATTGCAGATAAACAGCAAGACTCGGGCTCTGCTCTTTCCTAGCCTTGCAAACAGGCACTCTGCTTTTTCTCACTCTCGCACTCCAAAAAGCAAAATGAAACGTTGCACTCTCTCTCCTCCAAGGAAGGTGCTAGGCAGGAATTGTCTTGCTGGTCCTCACTTGCCCTGGCAGTCATTGCAGATAAACAGCAAGACTCGGGCTCTGCTCTTTCCTAGCCTTGCAAACAGCCAAAGTAGTTTGTCTCGCTCGTGAGCGCCAAAATGCTAAAATGAAACGTTGCACTCTCTCTCCTCCAAGGAAGGTGCTAGGCAGGAATTGTCTTGCTGGTCCTCACTTGCCCTGGCAGTCATTGCAGATAAACAGCAAGACTCGGGCTCTGCTCTTTCCTAGCCTTGCAAACAGGCACTCTGCTATTTCTCACTCTCGCACTCCAAAAACCAAAATGAAACGTTGCACTGTCTCTCCTCCAAGGAAGGTGCTAGGCAGGAATTGTCTTGCTGGTCCTCACTTGCCCTGGCAGTCATTTCAGATAAACAGCAAGACTCGGGCTCTGCTCTTTCCTAGCCTTGCAAACAGGCACTCTGCTTTTTCTCACTCTCGCACTCCAAAAAGCAAAATGAAACGTTGCACTCTCTCTCCTCCAAGGAAGGTGCTAGGCAGGAATTGTCTTGCTGGTCCTCACTTGCCCTGGCAGACATTGCAGATAAACAGCAAGACTGGGGCTCTGCTCTTTCCTAGCCTTGCAAACAGCCAAAGAAGTTTGTCTCCCTCGTGAGCGCCAAAATGCTAAAATGAAACGTTGCACTCTCTCTCCTCCAAGGAAGGTGCTAGGCAGGAATTGTCTTGCTGGTCCTCACTTGCCCTGGCAGTCATTGCAGATAAACAGCAAGACTCGGGCTCTGCTCTTTCCTAGCCTTGCAAAAAGCCAAAGAAGTTTGTCTCCCTCGTGAGCGCCAAAATGCTAAAATGAAACGTTGCACTCTCTCTCCTCCAAGGAAGGTGCTAGGCAGGAATTGTCTTGCTGGTCCTCACTTGCCCTGGCAGTCATTGCAGATAAACAGCAAGACTCGGGCTCTGCTCTTTCCTAGCCTTGCAAACAGCCAAAGCAGTTTGTCTCGCTCGTGAGCGCCAAAATGCTAAAATGAAACGTTGCACTCTCTCTCCTCCAAGGAAGGTGCTAGGCAGGAATTGTCTTGCTGGTCCTCACTTGCCCTGGCAGTCATTGCAGATAAACAGCAAGACTGGGGCTCTGCTCTTTCCTAGCCTTGCAAACAGCCAAAGCAATTTGTCTCCCTCGTGAGCGCCAAAATGCTAAAATGAAACGTTGCACTCTCTCTCCTCCAAGGAAGGTGCTAGGCAGGAATTGTCTTGCTGGTCCTCACTTGCCCTGGCAGTCATTGCAGATAAACAGTAAGACTCGGGCTCTGCTCTTTCCTAGCCTTGCAAACAGCCAAAGCAGGTTGTCACGTTCGTGAGCGCCAAAATGCTAAAATGAAACGTTGCACTCTCTCTCCTCCAAGGAAGGTGCTAGGCAGGAATTGTCTTGCTGGTCCTCACTTGCCCTGGCAGTCATTGCAGATAAACAGCAAGACTCGGGCTCTGCTCTTTCCTAGCCTTGCAAACAGGCACTCTGCTTTTTCTCACTCTCGCACTCCAAAAAGTAAAATGAAACGTTGCACTCTCTCTCCTCCAAGGAAGGTGCTAGGCAGGAATTGTCTTGCTGGTCCTCACTTGCCCTGGCAGACATTGCAGATAAACAGCAAGACTGGGGCTCTGCTCTTTCCTAGCCTTGCAAACAGCAAAAGAAGTTTGTCTCCCTCGTGAGCGCCAAAATGCTAAAATGAAACGTTGCACTCTCTCTCCTCCGAGGAAGGTGCTAGGCAGGAATTGTCTTGCTGGTCCTCACTTGCCCTGGCAGTCATTGCAGATAAACAGCAAGACTCGGGCTCTGCTCTTTCCTAGCCTTGCAAACAGCCAAAGCAGTTTGTCTCGTTCGTGAGCGCCAAAATGCTAAAATGAAACGTTGCACTCTCTCTCCTCCAAGGAAGGTGCTAGGCAGGAATTGTCTTGCTGGTCCTCACTTGCCCTGGCAGTCATTGCAGATAAACAGCAAGACACGGGCTCTGCTCTTTCCTAGCCTTGAAAACAGCCAAAGCAGTTTGTCTCGCTCGTGAGCGCCAAAATGCTAAAATGAAACGTTGCACTCTCTCTCCTCCAAGGAAGGTGCTAGGCAGGAATTGTCTTGCTGGTCCTCACTTGCCCTGGCAGTCATTGCAGATAAACAGCAAGACTCGGGCTCTGCTCTTTCCTAGCCTTGCAAACAGCCAAAGCAGTTTGTCTCGCTCGTGAGCGCCAAAATGCTAAAATGAAACGTTGCACTCTCTCTCCTCCAAGGAAGGTGCTAGGCAGGAATTGTCTTGCTGGTCCTCACTTGCCCTGGCAGTCATTGCAGATAAACAGCAAGACTGGGGCTCTGCTCTTTCCTAGCCTTGCAAACAGCCAAAGCAGGTTGTCACGTTCGTGAGCGCCAAAATGCTAAAATGAAACGTTGCACTCTCTCTCCTCCAAGGAAGGTGCTAGGCAGGAATTGTCTTGCTGGTCCTCACTTGCCCTGGCAGTCATTGCAGATAAACAGTAAGACTCGGGCTCTGCTCTTTCCTAGCATTGCAAACAGCCAAAGCAGGTTGTCACGTTCTTGAGCGCCAAAACGCTAAAATGAAACGTTGCACTCTCTCTCCTCCAAGGAAGGTGCTAGGCAGGAATTGTCTTGCTGGTCCTCACTTGCCCTGGCAGTCATTGCAGATAAACAGCAAGACTCGGGCTCTGCTCTTTCCTAGCCTTGCAAACAGGCACTCTGCTATTTCTCACTCTCGCACTCCTAAAACCAAAATGAAACGTTGCACTCTCTCTCCTCCAAGGAAGGTGCTAGGCAGGAATTGTCTTGCTGGTCCTCACTTGCCCTGGCAGTCATTGCAGATAAACAGCAAGACTCGGGCTCTGCTCTTTCCTAGCCTTGCAAACAGGCACTCTGCTTTTTCTCACTCTCGCACTCCAAAAAGCAAAATGAAACGTTGCACTCTCTCTCCTCCAAGGAAGGTGCTAGGCAGGAATTGTCTTGCTGGTCCTCACTTGCCCTGGCAGTCATTGCAGATAAACAGCAAGACTCGGGCTCTGCTCTTTCCTAGCCTTGCAAACAGCCAAAGTAGTTTGTCTCGCTCGTGAGCGCCAAAATGCTAAAATGAAACGTTGCACTCTCTCTCCTCCAAGGAAGGTGCTAGGCAGGAATTGTCTTGCTGGTCCTCACTTGCCCTGGCAGTCATTGCAGATAAACAGCAAGACTCGGGCTCTGCTCTTTCCTAGCCTTGCAAACAGGCACTCTGCTTTTTCTCACTCTCGCACTCCAAAAAGCAAAATGAAACGTTGCACTCTCTCTCCTCCAAGGAAGGTGCTAGGCAGGAATTGTCTTGCTGGTCCTCACTTGCCCTGGCAGACATTGCAGATAAACAGCAAGACTGGGGCTCTGCTCTTTCCTAGCCTTGCAAACAGCCAAAGAAGTTTGTCTCCCTCGTGAGCGCCAAAATGCTAAAATGAAACGTTGCACTCTCTCTCCTCCAAGGAAGGTGCTAGGCAGGAATTGTCTTGCTGGTCCTCACTTGCCCTGGCAGTCATTGCAGATAAACAGCAAGACTCGGGCTCTGCTCTTTCCTACCCTTGCAAAACGCCAAAGAAGTTTGTCTCCCTCGGGAGCGCCAAAATGCTAAAATGAAACGTTGCACTCTCTCTCCTCCAAGGAAGGTGCTAGGCAGGAATTGTCTTGCTGGTCCTCACTTGCCCTGGCAGTCATTGCAGATAAACAGCGAGACTCGGGCTCTGCTCTTTCCTAGCCTTGCAAACAGGCAAAGAAGTTTGTCTCCCTCGTGAGCGCCAAAATGCTAAAATGAAACGTTGCACTCTCTCTCCTACAAGGAAGGTGCTAGGCAGGAATTGTCTTCCTGGTCCTCACTTGCCCTGGCAGTCATTACAGATAAACAGCAAGACTGGGGCTCTGCTCTTTCCTAGCCTTGCAAACAGCCAAAGCAGTTTGTCTCTCTCGTGAGCGCCAAAATGCTAAAATGAAACGTTGCACTCTCTCTCCTCCAAGGAAGGTGCTAGGCAGGAATTGTCTTGCTGGTCCTCACTTGCCCTGGCAGTCATTGCAGGTAAACAGCAAGACTGGTGTCTGCTCTTTCCTATCCTTGCAAAGAGCCAAAGCAGTTTGTCTCCCTCGTGAGCGCCAAAATGCTAAAATGAAACGTTGCACTCTCTCTCCTCCAAGGAAGGTGCTAGGCAGGAATTGTCTTGCTGGTCCTCACTTGCCCTGGCAGGCACTGCAGATAAACAGCAAGACTGGGGCTCTGCTCTTTCCTAGCCTTGCAAACAGGCACTCTACTTTTTCTCACTCTCGCACTCCAATAAGCAAAATGAAACGTTGCACTCTCTCTCCTCCAAGGAAGGTGCTAGACAGGAATTGTCTTGCTGGTCCTCACTTGCCCTGGCAGTCATTGCAGATAAACAGCAAGACTGGGGCTCTGCTCTTTCCTAGCGTTGCAAACAGCCAATGCAGTTCTTCTCCTCATGAGCGCCAAAATGCTAAAATGAAACGTTGCCCTCTCTCTCCTCCAAGGAAGGTGCTAGGCAGGAATTGTCTTGCTGGTCCTCACTTGCCCTGGCAGTCATTGCAGATAAACAGCGAGACTGGGGCTCTGCTCTTTCCTACCCTTGCAAACAGCCAAAGCAGTTTGTCTCCCTCGTGAGCACCAAAATGCTAAAATGAAACGTTGCACTCTCTCTTCTCCAGGGAAGGTGCTAGGCAGGAATTGTCTTGCTGGTCCTCACTTGCCCTGGCAGTCATTGCAGATAAACAGCAAGACTCGGGCTCTGCTCTTTCCTAGCCTTGCAAACAGGCACTCTGCTTTTTCTCACTCTCGGACTCCAAAAAGCAAAATGAAACGTTGCACTCTCTCTCCTCCAAGGAAGGTGCTAGGCAGGAATTGTCTTGCTGGTCCTCACTTGCCCTGGCAGTCATTGCAGATAAACAGCAAGACTGGGCGTCTGCTCTTTCCTAGCCTTGCAAACAGCCAAAGCAGTTTGTCTCCCTCGTGAGCGCCAAAATGCTAAAATGAAACGTTGCACGCTCTCTCCTCCAAGGAAGGTGCTAGGCAGGAATTGTCTTGCTGGTCCTCACTTGCCCTGGCAGTCATTGCAGATAAACAGCAAGACTGGGGCTCTGCTCTTTCCGAGCCTTGCAAACAGCCAAAGCAGTTTGTCTCCCTCGTGAGCGCCAAAAAGCAAAATGAAACGTTGCACTCTCTCTCCTCCAAGGAAGGTGCTAGGCAGGAATTGTCTTGCTGGTCCTCACTTGCCCTGGCAGTCATTGCAGATAAACAGCAAGACTGGGGCTCTGCTCTTTCCTAGCCTTGCAAACAGCCAAAGCAGTTTGTCTCCCTCGTGAGCGCCAAAATGCTAAAATGAAACGTTGCACTCTCTCTCCTCCAAGGAAGGTGCTAAGCAGGAATTGTCTTGCTGGTCCTCACTTGCCCTGGCAGTCATTGCAGATAAACAGCGAGACTGGGGCTCTGCTCTTTCCTAGCCTTGCAAACAGCCAAAGCAGTTTGTCTCCCTCGTGAGCGCCAAAATGCTAAAATGAAACGTCGCACTCTCTCTCCTCCAAGGAAGGTGCTAGGCAGGAATTGTCTTGCTGGTCCTCACTTGCCCTGGCAGTCATTGCAGATAAACAGCGAGACTGGGGCTCTGCTCTTTCCTACCCTTGCAAACAGCCAAAGCAGTTTGTCTCCCTCGTGAGCGCCAAAATGCTAAAATGAAACGTTGCACTCTCTCTCCTCCAAGGAACGTGCTAGGCAGGAATTGTCTTGCTGGTCCTCACTTGCCCTGGCAGTCATTGCAGATAAACAGCAAGACTGGGGCTCTGCTCTTTCCTAGCCTTGCAAACAGGCACTCTGCTTTTTCTCACTCTCGCACTCCAAAAAGCAAAATGAAACGTTGCACTCTATCTTCTCCAGGGAAGGTGCTAGGCAGGAATTGTCTTGCTGGTCCTCACTTGCCCTGGCAGTCATTGCAGATAAACAGCAAGACTGGGCGTCTGCTCTTTCCTAGCCTTGCAAACAGCCAAAGCAGTTTGTCTCCCTCGTGAGCGCCAAAATGCTAAAATGAAACGTTGCACTCTCTCTCCTCCAAGGAAGGTGCTAGGCAGGAATTGTCTTGCTGGTCCTCACTTGCCCTGGCAGTCATTGCAGATAAACAGCGAGACTGGGGCTCTGCTCTTTCCGAGCCTTGCAAACAGCCAAAGCAGTTTGTCTCCCTCGTGAGCGCCAAAAAGCTAAAATTAAACGTTCCACTCTCTCTCCTCCAAGGAAGGTGCTAAGCAGGAATTGTCTTGCTGGTCCTCACTTGCCCTGGCAGTCATTGCAGATAAACAGCAAGACTGGGGCTCTGCTCTTTCCTAGCCTTGCAAACAGGCACTCTGCTTTTTCTCACTCTCGCACTCCCAAAAGAAAAATGAAACGTTGCACTCTCTCTCCTCCAAGGAAGGTGCTAGGCAGGAATTGTCTTGCTGGTCCTCACTTGCCCTGGCAGTCATTGCAGATAAACAGCAAGACTGGGGCTCTGCTCTTTCCGAGCCTTGCAAACAGCCAAAGCAGTTTGTCTCCCTCGTGAGCGCCAAAATGGTAAAATGAAACGTTGCACTCTCTCTCCTCCAAGGAAGGTGCTAGGCAGGAATTGTCTTGCTGGTCCTCACTTGCCCTGGCAGTCATTGCAGATAAACAGCAAGACTGGGGCTCTGCTCTTTCCGAGCCTTGCAAACAGCCAAAGCAGTTTGTCTCCCTCGTGAGCGCCAAAATGCTAAAATGAAACGTTGCACTCTCTCTCCTCCAAGGAAGGTGCTAGGCAGGAATTGTCTTGCTGGTCCTCACTTGCCCTGGCAGTCATTGCAGATAAACAGCAAGACTGGGGCTCTGCTCTTTCCTAGCCTTGCAAACAGCCAAAGCAGTTTGTCTCCCTCGTGAGCGCCAAAATGCTAAAATGAAACGTTGCACTCTCTCTCCTCCAAGGAAGGTGCTAGGCAGGAATTGTCTTGCTGGTCCTCACTTGCCCTGGCAGTCATTGCAGATAAACAGCAAGACTGGGCTCTGCTCTTTCCTAGCCTTGCAAACAGCCAAAGAAGTTTGTCTCCCTCGTGAGCGCCAAAAAGCTAAAATGAAACGTTCCACTCTCTCTCCTCCAAGGAAGGTGGTAAGCAGGAATCGTCTTGCTGGTCCTCACTTGCCCTGGCAGTCATTGCAGATAAACAGCAAGACTGGGGCTCTGCTCTTTCCTAGCCTTGCAAACAGCCAAAGCAGTTTGTCTCTCTCGTGAGCGCCAAAATGCTAAAATGAAACGTTGCACTCTCTCTCCTCCAAGGAAGGTGCTAGGCAGGAATTGTCTTGCTGGTCCTCACTTGCCCTGGCAGTCATTGCAGATAAACAGCAAGACTCGGGCTCTGCTCTTTCCTAGCCTTGCAAACAGCCAAAGCAGTTTGTCTCCCTCGTGAGCGCCAAAAAGCTAAAATTAAACGTTCCACTCTCTCTCCTCCAAGGAAGGTGCTAAGCAGGAATTGTCTTGCTGGTCCTCACTTGCCCTGGCAGTCATTGCAGATAAACAGCAAGACTGGGGCTCTGCTCTTTCCTAGCCTTGCAAACAGGCACTCTGCTTTTTCTCACTCTCGCACTCCAAAAAGAAAAATGAAACGTTGCACTCTCTCTTCTCCAGGGAAGGTGCTAGGCAGGAATTGTCTTGCTGGTCCTCACTTGCCCTGGCAGTCATTGCAGATAAACAGCAAGACTGGGGCTCTGCTCTTTCCGAGCCTTGCAAACAGCCAAAGCAGTTTGTCTCCCTCGTGAGCGCCAAAATGGTAAAATGAAACGTTGCACTCTCTCTCCTCCAAGGAAGGTGCTAGGCAGGAATTGTCTTGCTGGTCCTCACTTGCCCTGGCAGTCATTGCAGATAAACAGCAAGACTGGGGTTCTGCTCTTTCCGAGCCTTGCAAACAGCCAAAGCAGTTTGTCTCCCTCGTGAGCGCCAAAATGCTAAAATGAAACGTTGCACTCTCTCTCCTCCAAGGAAGGTGCTAGGCAGGAATTGTCTTGCTGGTCCTCACTTGCCCTGGCAGTCATTGCAGATAAACAGCAAGACTGGGGTTCTGCTCTTTCCTAGCCTTCCAAACAGCCAAAGCAGTTTGTCTCCCTCGTGAGCGCCAAAATGCTAAAATGAAACGTTGCACTCTCTCTCCTCCAAGGAAGGTGCTAGGCAGGAATTGTCTTGCTGGTCCTCACTTGCCCTGGCAGTCATTGCAGATAAACAGCGAGACTGGGGCTCTGCTCTTTCCTACCCTTGCAAACAGCCAAAGCAGTTTGTCTCCCTCGTGAGCGCCAAAATGCTAAAATGAAACGTTGCACTCTCTCTTCTCCAGGGAAGGTGCTAGGCAGGAATTGTCTTGCTGGTCCTCACTTGCCCTGGCAGTCATTGCAGATAAACAGCAAGACTGGGGCTCTGCTCTTTCCTAGCCTTGCAAACAGGCACTCTGCTTTTTCTCACTCTCGCACTCCAAAAAGCAAAATGAAACGTTGCACTCTCTCTTCTCCAGGGAAGGTGCTAGGCAGGAATTGTCTTGCTGGTCCTCACTTGCCCTGGCAGTCATTGCAGATAAACAGCAAGACTGGGCGTCTGCTCTTTCCTAGCCTTGCAAACAGCCAAAGCAGTTTGTCTCCCTCGTGAGCGCCAAAATGCTAAAATGAAACGTTGCACTCTCTCTCCTCCAAGGAACGTGCTAGGCAGGAATTGTCTTGCTGGTCCTCACTTGCCCTGGCAGTCATTGCAGATAAACACCAAGACTGGGGCTCTGCTCTTTCCTAGCCTTGCAAACAGCCAAAGCAGTTTGTCTCCCTCGTGAGCGCCAAAATGCTAAAATGAAACGTTGCACTCTCTCTCCTCCAAGGAAGGTGCTAGGCAGGAATTGTCTTGCTGGTCCTCACTTGCCCTGGCAGTCATTGCAGATAAACAGCAAGACTGGGGCTCTGCTCTTTCCTAGCCTTGCAAACAGGCACTCTGCTTTTTCTCACTCTCGCACTCCAAAAAGCAAAATGAAACGTTGCACTCTCTCTTCTCCAGGGAAGGTGCTAGGCAGGAATTGTCTTGCTGGTCCTCACTTGCCCTGGCAGTCATTGCAGATAAACAGCAAGACTGGGCGTCTGCTCTTTCCTAGCCTTGCAAACAGCCAAAGCAGTTTGTCTCCCTCGTGAGCGCCAAAATGCTAAAATGAAACGTTGCACTCTCTCTCCTCCAAGGAAGGTGCTAGGCAGGAATTGTCTTGCTGGTCCTCACTTGCCCTGGCAGTCATTGCAGATAAACAGCAAGACTGGGGCTCTGCTCTTTCCTAGCCTTGGAAACAGCCAAAGCAGTTTGTCTCCCTCGTGAGCGCCAAAATGCTAAAATGAAACGTTGCACTCTCTCTCCTCCAAGGAAGGTGCTAGGCAGGAATTGTCTTGCTGGTCCTCACTTGCCCTGGCAGTCATTGCAGATAAACAGCGAGACTGGGGCTCTGCTCTTTCCTAGCCTTGCAAACAGCCAAAGCAGTTTGTCTCCCTCGTGAGCGCCAAAATGCTAAAATGAAACGTTGCACTCTCTCTCCTCCAAGGAAGGTGCTAGGCAGGAATTGTCTTGCTGGTCCTCACTTGCCCTGGCAGTCATTGCAGATAAACAGCAAGACTGGGGCTCTGCTTTTTCCTAGCCTTGCAAACAGCCAAAGCAGTTTGTCTCTCTCGTGAGCGCCAAAATGCTAAAATGAAACGTTGCACTCTCTCTCCTCCAAGGAAGGTGCTAGGCAGGAATTGTCTTGCTGGTCCTCACTTGCCCTGGCAGTCATTGCAGATAAACAGCAAGACTGGGGCTCTGCTCTTTCCTAGTCTTGCAAACAGGCACTCTGCTTTTTCTCACTGTCGCACTCCAAAAAGAAAAATGAAACGTTGCACTCTCTTCTCCAGGGAAGGTGCTAGGCAGGAATTGTCTTGCTGGTCCTCACTTGCCCTGGCAGTCATTGCAGATAAACAGCAAGACTGGGGCTCTGCTCTTTCCGAGCCTTGCAAACAGCCAAAGCAATTTGTCTCCCTCGTGAGCGCCAAAATGCTAAAATGAAACGTTGCACTCTCTCTCCTCCAAGGAAGGTGCTAGGCAGGAATTGTCTTGCTGGTCCTCACTTGCCCTGGCAGTCATTGCAGATAAACAGCGAGACTGGGGCTCTGCTCTTTCCTACCCTTGCAAACAGCCAAAGCAGTTTGTCTCCCTCGTGAGCGCCAAAATGCTAAAATGAAACGTTGCACTCTCTCTTCTCCTGGGAAGGTGCTAGGCAGGAATTGTCTTGCTGGTCCTCACTTGCCCTGGCAGTCATTGCAGATACACAGCAAGACTGGGGCTCTGCTCTTTCCTAGCCTTGCAAACAGGCACTCTGCTTTTTCTCACTCTCGCACTCCAAAAAGCAAAATGAAACGTTGCACTCTCTCTTCTCCAGGGAAGGTGCTAGGCAGGAATTGTCTTGCTGGTCCTCACTTGCCCTGGCAGTCATTGCAGATAAACAGCAAGACTGGGCGTCTGCTCTTTCCGAGCCTTGCAAACAGCTAAAGCAGTTTGTCTCCCTCGTGAGCGCCAAAAAGCTAAAATGAAACGTTGCACTCTCTCTCCTCCAAGGAAGGTGCTAGGCAGGAATTGTCTTGCTGGTCCTCACTTGCCCTGGCAGTCATTGCAGATAAACAGCAAGACTGGGGCTCTGCTCTTTCCTAGACTTGCAAACAGGCAAAGCAGTTTGTCTCCCTCGTGAGCGCCAAAATGGTAAAATGAAACGTTACACTCTCTGTCCTACAAGGAAGGTGGTAGGCAGGAATTGTCTTCCTGGTCCTCACTTGCCCTGGCAGTCATTACAGATAAACAGCAAGACTGGGGCTCTGCTCTTTCCGAGCCTTGCAAACAGCCAAAGCAGTTTGTCTCTCTCGTGAGCGCCAAAATGCTAAAATGAAACGTTGCACTCTCTCTCCTCCAAGGAAGGTGCTAGGCAGGAATTGTCTTGCTGGTCCTCACTTGCCCTGGCAGTCATTGCAGGTAAACAGCAAGACTGGTGTCTGCTCTTTCCTAGCCTTGCAAACAGCCAAAGAAGTTTGTCTCCCTCGTGAGCGCCAAAATGCTAAAATGAAACGTTGCACTCTCTCTCCTCCAAGGAAGGTGCTAGGCAGGAATTGTCTTGCTGGTCCTCACTTGCCCTGGCAGGCACTGCAGATAAACAGCAAGACTGGGGCTCTGCTCTTTCCTAGCCTTGCAAACAGGCACTCTACTTTTTCTCACTCTCGCACTCCAATAAGCAAAATGAAACGTTGCACTCTCTCTCCTCCAAGGAAGGTGCTAGGCAGGAATTATCTTGCTGGTCCTCACTTGCCCTGGCAGTCATTGCAGATAAACAGCAAGACTGGGGGTCTGCTCTTTCCTAGCGTTGCAAACAGCCAATGCAGTTCTTCTCCTCATGAGCGCCAAAATGCTAAAATGAAACGTTGCCCTCTCTCTCCTCCAAGGAAGGTGCTAGGCAGGAATTGTCTTGCTGGTCCTCACTTGCCCTGGCAGTCATTGCAGATAAACAGCGAGACTGGGGCTCTGCTCTTTCCTAGCCTTGCAAACAGCCAAAGCAGTTTGTCTCCCTCGTGAGCGCCAAAATGCTAAAATGAAACGTTGCACTCTCTCTCCTCCAAGGAAGGTGCTAGGCAGGAATTGTCTTGCTGGTCCTCACTTGCCCTGGCAGTCATTGCAGATAAACAGCAAGACTGGGGCTCTGCTCTTTCCTAGCGTTGCAAACAGGCACTCTACTTTTTCTCACTCTCGCACTCCAATAAGCAAATTGAAACGTTGCACTCTCTCTCCTCCAAGGAAGGTGCTAGGCAGGAATTGTCTTGCTGGTCCTCACTTGCCCTGGCAGTCATTGCAGATAAACAGCAAGACTGGGGCTCTGCTCTTTCCTAGCGTTGCAAACAGCCAATGCAGTTCTTCTCCTCATGAGCGCCAAAATGCTAAAATGAAACGTTGCACTCTCTCTTCTCCAGGGAAGGTGCTAGGCAGGAATTGTCTTGCTGGTCCTCACTTGCCCTGGCAGTCATTGCAGATAAACAGCAAGACTGGGGCTCTGCTCTTTCATAGCCTTGCAAACAGGCACTCTGCTTTTTCTCACTCTCGCACTCCAAAAAGCAAAATGAAACGTTGCACTCTCTCTTCTCCAGGGAAGGTGCTAGGCAGGAATTGTCTTGCTGGTCCTCACTTGCCCTGGCAGTCATTGCAGATAAACAGCAAGACTGGGGCTCTGCTCTTTCCGAGCCTTGCAAACAGCCAAAGCAGTTTGTCTCCCTCGTGAGCGCCAAAATGCTAAAATGAAACGTTGCACTCTCTCTCCTCCAAGGAAGGTGCTAGGCAGGAATTGTCTTGCTGGTCCTCACTTGCCCTGGCAGTCATTGCAGATAAACAGCAAGACTGGGGCTGTGCTCTTTCCTACCCTTGCAAACAGCCAAAGCAGTTTGTCTCCCTCGTGAGCGCCAAAATGCTAAAATGAAACGTTGCACTCTCTCTCCTCCAAGGAAGGTGCTAGGCAGGAATTGTCTTGGTGGTCCTCACTTGCCCTGGCAGTCATTGCAGATAAACAGCAAGACTGAGGCTCTGCTCTTTCCTAGCCTTGCAAACAGCCAAAGCAGTTTGTCTCCCTCGTGAGCGCCAAAATGCTAAAATGAAACGTTGCACTCTCTCTCCTCCAAGGAAGGTGCTAGGCAGGAATTGTCTTGCTGGTCCTCACTTGCCCTGGCAGTCATTGCAGATAAACAGCGAGACTGGGGCTCTGCTCTTTCCTACCCTTGCAAACAGCCAAAGAATTTTGTCTCCCTCGTGAGCGCCAAAATGCTAAAATGAAACGCTGCACTCTCTCTCCTCCAAGGAAGGTGCTAGGCAGGAATTGTCTTGCTGGTCCTCACTTGCCCTGGCAGTCATTGCAGATAAACAGCAAGACTGGGGCACTGCTCTTTCCTAGGCTTGCAAGCAGTCAAAGCAGTTTGTCTCGCTCGTGAGCGCCAAAATGATAAAATGAAACGTTGCACTCTCTCTCCTCCAAGGAAGGTGCTAGGCAGGAATTGTCTTGCTGGTCCTCACTTGCCCTGGCAGTCATTGCAGATAAACAGCAAGACTGGGGCTCTGCTCTTTCCCAGCCATGCAAACAGGCACTGTGCTTTTTCTCACTCTCGCACTCCAAAAAGCAAAATGAATCGTTGCACTCTCTCTTGTCCAAGGAAGGTGCTAGGCAGGAATTGTCTTGCTGGTCCTCACTTGCCCTGGCAGTCATTGCAGATAAACAGCCAGACTGGGGCTCTGCTCTTTCCTAGCCTTGAAACAGCCAAAGCAGTTTGTCTCCCTCGTGAGCGCCAAAATGCTAAAATGAAACGCTGCACTCTCTCTCCTCCAAGGAAGGTGCTAGGCAGGAATTGTCTTGCTGGTCCTCACTTGCCCTGGCAGTCATTGCAGATAAACAGCAAGACTGGGCGTCTGCTCTTTCCTAGCCTTGCAAAGAGCCAAAGCAGTTTGTCTCCCTCGTGAGCGCCAAAATGCTAAAATGAAACGTTGCACTCTCTCTCCTCCAAGGAAGGTGCTAGGCAGGAATTGTCTTGCTGGTCCTCACTTGCCCTGGCAGTCATTGCAGATGAACAGCAAGACTGGGGCTCTGCTCTTTCCTAGCCTTGCTAACAGGCACTCTGCTTTTTCTCACTCTCGCAATCCAAAAATCAAAATGACACGTTGCACTATCTCTGCTCCAAGGAAGATACTAGGCAGGAATTGTCTTGCTGGTCCTCACTTGCCCTGAAGAAAAACATAATTTCTGAAGCAGTCGCTTCCTTAGATGCCAAAACCAGTTTGATATCGCGCTTCAAGTGACCCTGTTCTCTTGCGAATCCGGAACTTATGTACACAAGCTTTACTGTCACGGGTGCCGAATGTTAAGAAAGTATCACTGTTTTAGGCGGACTGAACAGGCTCTTCAGGAGGGACAGGCAGGGCAGGCGAGGGGGAGGAGGTGCACCGTGTGTAAGGTGGGCATCTGCTTTGGAGGACGGCGGGGCCCGTCAGAGCTGGTCCATTCTAAAGAGCCACCTTTTAAAAGCCCAGGAGCAGGCCATGCCTTTGTGTTGAAAGTCAAGCAAGTGAGTTAGAACACCCACTTGGCTGAAGAGGGAACTCCTGTTGGAACTCAGGCGGAAAAAGAAATTGTATCAATGATCCCTAGAAGCAAGGCCAGCCTTCGCAGGAAGACTACGGAGCTGTGCTTCACATATGTAGGGAGAAATGATGGAAGGCCAAAGCTCAGCTAGAGTTGAAACTGGCCAGTGTTCTGTCAGACAACAAAAAAAGCCTTTTGAAGTATGGTAAGAGAAAGAGGAGGTCTAAGGAAAGTATTGCACTCCATTCCGTCCTTCCTTCCTTCCTTCCTTCCTTCCTTCCTTCCTTCCTTCCTTCCTTCCTTCCGCCCCTCTCTTCCTTCCCTTCCGCCAAACATTAAACAAGAGCTTGTGTTTTGGTTATTAGCTTCTCCTTAGTCTGCTTTATAGACTTGGAGCCAAAGAGACAACAGGCCTGGCTCCAGCAGGTGCAAGGATGGCTTTCTTCTCTCTGCCAACCATCCAAGGCATGGCAGGAAGGGCGGGAAGTGGGCAGGGCGTGCCTGCAAGCCCCTGGGCTGCACCAGGCTGCTCTGCTCTGCTTCATGCCACTTCCTCCCTCGCCGCCCTTGAGATGCTGGGCTTCTGCAGACAGCTGCTCACTCGAGAAGGCAGCTAGGCTGCTGCTGCTTCTATTGCACTTGGCAAAGCCAAACTCCTCTCCAGTGTTCCGGGAGAGTGCCAAGGCCACCTTCCAGCGGGACATGATGTGAAGAAGAAGAAGAAGAAGAAGAAGAAGAAGAAGAAGAAGGTTGCCTTTAACAAGTTGGAGTTAAGGAAGCTCTGCCCCTGGGCTCTGTGGCCAGGTGCATCCTCTTCCTCCCAGTCCCAGCACAAGAGAGCGCCTTTCCGCTGGGACCGCTGCTTTGGCTGGAGGCAACGTGCCCGTCTCAACCGCACGACAGTGACACGGGGGGACCTGCGGGAAGAGGGTGGGACGGACTGCGGGCGGCATCGGTACGCGCACCAAGCGTCCCGGCACACATGCGCACGTACTCGTGAGCAAGAGCAGCTCAGCAAAGCTGCTGGAAAGCGGCGTGGCAGAAAAGGCCCGTGGGTCCTGCTGGACACCAAGCTGAGCAGCAGCCAGCACCGTGCCCTTGGCCAAAGGCGGTGGGCGGCAGTGCCCTGGGCTGCGCTGGGCAAAGCCTTGCCAGCAGCTGGAGGGAGGGGAGCCTTGCCCTCTGCGCAGCGCTGCTGAGGCCATGCCCGCAGTACTGTGCCCAGGCCCGGGCTCCCCAGGCCGAGAGAGACAGGGGCAGACTGGGGAGAGCCCCCCAGGGCCCCTCCCCCAGCCCCGCCCCCCAGGGCAGCCGCTGGGCTCGGAATGGCAGCTGTGATGTCGCGGCGCTGGCCCGGCAACGGCCACAGTGCCTGCAGGCACGGCTCTGCCAGCACCCGGCAGCTCCAGGGAGAGACCAGCTCTCACCCAGCGGCACTGTCTGGCACCGGGACCCCCTCAGCAGCCTCGCTCCAGCCGGCTGGGAGCTCTCCGGAGCCCCAGCAGCGTGTCCGGCGCGAGGACTCCCCTGGCCCCAGCACGATGGGCCAGCTGAACTGCTGCTACGGCTCCAGGTGGGCTCCCCCCGCGGCTCGGGGACACGCCGGCGCAGCCGGGCCCCGCAGCAGCCGCCTTTCTCACGTGTCTTGCCGCCTGCTCTGCAGGGTCTACCCTGGCCCCGAGCAGCAGTGCGCGCCCGGCCCAGCATCAGCCGAGCTGCTGCTCCACCAGCGTGTGCGGGTGACCCAGGGCCGCGGGACGGGGAAGAGGCACCTCCTCCTCTTCAGCAACACCTTGATCATCGCCAAGGCCAAGTAAGAGGCGCAGACCCCGGCTGCCTTTCCTCCTAAGGCCTGGCCCCGGCACCGGGGCAGGGACGCCCAAGGAGCAGCCCCAGGCCCCGGCACCCTGCTGCTGGGTGCACCCGTGGCCGTGCGCGGGGCAGGCGGAGGCCAGAGGGCAGCCGCCAGGCTCGGCTACCTCCAGGTCACTCCCTGCCGCTCCTCTCTGCAGACGTGGCAGCGCCCCGCGCCCGCAGCTCTGCCTGGCCCTGCGCCGGCTGTGGGTGCTGAGCGGCGACAAGGGGGCAGCCGGGGATGCCGCCCAGGAGGAGGAAGACAAGGCCACCACGTCCCTCGTCCTCGCCTGGCCCTACGGCTTCTGCGTCGTCACCTTCTGGTGGGTCTCGGTGCCACGTCCCCCGGCAGGGCCGGGCAGCGCTTCTGTCCGGCCCCACGCCACTTCCTCCTGCCTCTGCGGCCGTCCCCACGGGGCAGGGCTGTGCCGGTGCCCGCCTCTGCCCGCGGGCTGGGGAGCAGCGGGCACTCAGGCTCTTTCTCCTCTCTTTCCTGCAGCTCCCGCTCACTGAAGGAGCTCTGGCTCTGTGCGCTCCGTAGGTAAGCCCTGCCTGGCAGCGCAGCTTGGGGGGCCTGTGCTCACAGCACGGGGGGATGCTCTAGCCGTAGCCGTACGATGCGGAAACACCGCTCCTGAGCTGGGGACAGCTGCCCCCACGGCCGCGGGTGTCTCTGGAGCGGGCAGAGCTGGCGGAGCTGCTTCGCCCAGCCCCGTCCTCCCCGCTGCCGCTGCTCTCCGCTCGACGGCCGGGCGGTGCCCAGCTGCTTCGGGGCAGCTTGGAAGGGCTCCCCGGGCTGGCAGGCAAGGGAAGAGGCAGCTTGGGTCTCACACAGCTCTTTCTCTGCCCCTGCCCTGTGCACAGGCCAGCAGAAGGAGTGCAGGGACCCCGCGTCACCCAGCTGCCCTCCATCAAGCTCCTGCTGAAGGAGCTGCGTGGCCGCAATGCTGTGAGTGTCCCTCCTGGCCCCGCTCTGCCCCAGGGGCTGCTCCAACCCCGCACCAGCCCCATGGCTTCTCACCTGCTGCTCTTCTCCCCTTGCCCAGGCAAAAACACTCAACGCCAGCAGCCTGCAGAGGTTGGTCGAGGGCCTGGCAGAGGTGAGGAGCCCCCGGGCTGCCATCTCAGCCGTCCCCACATCTCACTCATGGCCCGCAGCCAATGCAGCTCGCCAGGGGCCCTTCGTGCTGCGGGGCTGCTCGCTGAGCGCAGCGCATTTCTTGCAGGCTGGTGCCCAGCAGCGGCCACCTCCCGTCCCCTCCGGCAGCCAAGGTGGACGTGGCCACTCGGCCGGTGAGTTTGGAGGAGACGGGGGCAGGACGGCCCCTCTCTCCTGCGCTGGCAGGCGGCACCCGCGCTGCTCGGGGGCTGCTGCTGCCCTTCCCGCAGGGCACGGCCGCAGAGAGCTGAGCCCCCGGGGTGCCTCGTTCCCCAGCCACGCCTCTCCCTCGCTGTTGGCGGGGGCACAACGCACGGAGGCTCGGGCAGCATTCACCTGGCGCTTGCCCTCCATGGCTCTCTGCTCTGTTTTCCCTGGCGGCAGGCGGGACCCGCAGCAGGACGAGGAGGCTGCCCTGGCCCTTTGCGCGGCGAGGGACCTTGGCCGCTGCGGAGGCGCCCGGGCAGTCGGGCTGTGCTGGCAGGGCGGGTCTCTTCGGCCGGCCCCTGGCAGCTCTCCGCAGCCAGGACGGCACGCTGCACCAGCCCCTCCAGGTAAGCCAGCCTGGCCGGGGGGTGCCTGTGGTGCTGGCTCCTGCGCAGAGGCGCTGTCCCCAGCAGAGGGACCCCGGCTGGGGCTCGGGGACCAAGCCGGCTCCGCCCCACCTCCCCCACCTCCAGCCACCCCTGCGTCCTGCCCTAGTGAAAGCAGAGCCGCCCACGCTCACTCCTGGCCCTGAGGAAGGCTCACCGGACCCGGGGTCTGTCCCCAGCCAAGCAACTGTCCTCCTCTGTCCCCCGCAGCTCTTTGAGGAGGAGGAGGATGTGGCTGGGCTTGCCGGCACGTCGGCCAAGGAGTTGCCAGCACCAGAGGTGGAAGCAGAAGCAGCAGCGGTATGTCAGGGCCACAAAGAGGGTGACAGCACTGTCAGAAGTTGAGAGTGCTGCCGCAGGGACAAGCAAGGTCACCCACTAGCCGGCAGCTCTGCAAAGGTGCAGAGTAAGGGTGGTGCAGGATGGCCATCGCGGTTTGTGCGGTGATGCCACCAGAACTGGCTCAGTGGGCTGAGCAAACCCATCCAAGGGCTGTGCCTTTCCGAGCTAAGGTAGCAATTGGGCAGGAAGGTCCTTGCCACTCGTTAACTTGCACATTTCCATTGCAGGTGCCTCCAGTCCCTCCAGAAAGTGAACACCTGGAGAGCTCCTCTGGGGAGACAAGGTAAAGCGAGCTAGGTTTGCTTAAGAGCAGAATTGGTTCACGTTTATCATGGCTTTACCTGTGTAACAATACATTGAACGGAAAGTTTGCCAGGCTCGAGAAGAGCAACCTGTGAAGAGGGGAGCAACGGGCTACTGGACAGCGAGAGGAGCAAGTTGGGAGCAGAGCTCTGCGGGATGGGCAACTGAGGGCATCCAGGCAGGCAAGAAGAACGAGGAGCCCAGGTGTGTAGCAGACTCTGCTGCCCATCTTTCAAAGCTCTGAACACTGCTCCGAGTATGGGCAATATTTCTGAGGTGCGCAGAGATGGCACCGAGCAGGAAGCCCGCAGCTGCCCGTGGGAGAGCGTGTCTGTCAGGAGGAACATACCACTCCAGCGTTGGCAGCTCTCCTTCTGCACTTGTGGCAGCTCAGTTTGTGCAAGGCTGAGCAACACCCCAGCAGAGTCACAAGGCTCATAGCAATTTTTTGAGCTCTTTGACCCACTCCCTACAGAAAGAGGCAAAGTCTCACTTTTCTGTTCATGTCAGCTGGCAAGCCCAGCACTGGCTGCTGGTGTCTGAATCCCAAAGACGCAGCAAGGAGCTGTGTCATGTAGCTGTAGACCCTGAGGTACTGGCACTTCGTAAAAAGCTCACGTTGCACCCGAGACAATTGAGGGAAGAAAAAAACAACCAAACAATACCAAAGCAGCGTGTTTTGCCTTCAAGCCTGGCTTTCTAGCAAGGGACAGTGAGGCATGCTGCTGCTCGGGTTTTGGAAAGGACCACAGCACAGCTGCCCTGCCCAGCCCTGCTGCCTAGCAAAGCAGTGCTGCACATCTCTGTCAACTTGCAGAGCTCTGAGGGTGCCACACGTGCGGAGAAGGGGACAAAGCCGTGCCGTAGTCACTGCCAGGGAGGGTTCCCTCTCCTGTGCCAGGAACTGCCCCTTGGACAGCACACTGCCCAAAGAACAGGGCACAAAGTCGTGCCTGTTCCCGCCTTCATGGTTTCATCAGCACTTTGGACTCTCTTCTTGCAGGTGCCGATTTTTTTCTGCTGCCTGGATTGCCCGCATGAGCTCTGCTGCCTGGGCTTTGAGAGGCGCGATGCAGCCCCGGCACCACCTCGGCGGAGGCGAGGAGGGAGGCACCGCGTCCTTCTGCTCCGGCCGGCACATTTCACTCGGGCACCGCGACGCCGGAGCGGCCCCGCACCGCCCTCAGACCCAGCCCAGCCCTGGCGGGAGGCCTTGCTGGCTCACTCCTCGGCTCCGTCAGCAAAAGCCCACCAGCCGGCACAGCTGCCCCCGTGGGGAGCTGGCATGTCACCTGCAGATTCCATGGGGCGTGCTGGGCGTGGAGGTGTATATCATCTGAGAGGGACACAAGGGACATGCTGGACAGCATGTTCCAGACTATAAAACCCTCCAGGTTTTCTTTGCCGCTACTCATTCTTGGCAGAGAGACGCTGCACCACCTTGCTGCATACAAGAAGGGAGCACCCATTGCTGCCCTTTGGTCCGTGCAAGTCCTTGTATGCAGCACCCAGCACAATAGCCTTTCTTAGTATTCTTGATCAAACATGACTGGCTTGCAGTTTCCATTAGCTGAGTTAACTCCAGGTTAGCTACATGAAAAACTCCGCTCTTACTTCTCCGACCCATCAGCGCTCTCTGGACCGACGCGAACACCCCCCTTTCTGTCAATCAGAACTGGAGTGGTGATGCTTTGCTTTCAGCCACAACACGTGCCTGTGCCTAGGGACTGATGGGAAGGAGGAGTTAAAAAAGCCAGCTTACATGGTGCCCCGAATCCCACCCACCCTCCAGGACCGGAAAAAAACAGGACACACCTCCGTATTCATTCTAGCCATTCTGTAGCCAGTACAGTCATTTCAGTGTCGATTCTGGTTGATTCTGCAGCTTTATAACAGTTGAAACACCCAGCTCATCAAGGCGGCCGATCTAGAAGGCAGTGGATCTGAACTGGCCCCAACTACCTATGATGTGACAGTGTCCATAACTCGGGTTAATCACAGGTTGTCCTGTGACATAAGGATGTAGCGCTCTTTCACCTTTCTCCTTTGAAGCTTTGGGGTTTGTGCACAAGGGCCTTATGTACCTTTCTTTTCAGACTTGCTCATCGTTTCAGCATTGTTTCTGATGAGGAAAACATCCTTTCTGTATAGATGTTAATTTATTTACATTTAATAAACAGCATGGTATCCTATACTACCAATGATCTTTTTTTCAGACGAATGAGAAGTTCAAGACAAAAGCATGCTTTGTGTCTGCAAAGAAAAGTGTAAACCTCTGTAACTGTATTAAAAAGCTGCGGGTGTTTCACTCGCGGATGTTTGTAGCTACAGCAGAAACAGAGCTGCTGGCTGCCTTACTGCGAGGTCCAGAGGACACCAGTCTTCTCCTGAAGGCTTTCTACCAGCGTAATACTGTTTGAGATGCCACTCCATTAAAACAGGACTTGTTCACTAATTGGTTCCTACATGAAAACCCGAGGATAGAAACTTGATCCTGGTTGGCAATGTCAAAAGCAGCATGAGGCGAGGCTGCCCAAAGCCTGGCTGCTGCACTTGGAGGAAATGTGCCTTGAGTTCCGATGGGCAGACAGGGCACGCCTCTGCAAGTCTGCTTCGCAAGACAGCACGACGCAACAGACCTGTGTACAAAGAGCATTAACACCATCACAGGTACAGCCAGTCACAAGGTAGGCAATGCCCGAGTGAAGGCTGCCAGCTGTCCTGCTGGCCGCCTCTGTCCTTCACGGCTGCAGACTCCCTTTCCCAGGCACTCACTGAGCCAGGGGCTGGCTTCGCACTCGCAAAGCACGTAGCCCATGCAGCAGCTCACTCCACTGCTCACCGTGGTTCCCCATGGCTGCTTACCTACCCAACAGATCTCTTCCTCCCTCCTCTTTGTGTATGGAGAAGTACTCGTAGGAGATGGGATCACAGTGATCACAAAACAGGGGAGTTTAAACTTTTGAGTGTAATGAGATACAGCTCAGAGGAGTTGCTACCTTGCTTTTCAGGAGAGCAAACTTGAAGCTACTCCGAGAGCTAGTCCGCAGTGTCCCCTACGAAGCTGCTTTGGAGGGCTTAGGGCTCAGAGAGCAGGTTAGTTTTTCAGAACCACCTTCTGCAAGCACGGGAGCAGGCAATCTGGTGGAGTCTTAAGTCAAACAAGAGGGGCAGAAGACCAGCTTGGCTGAACAGGGACCTCCTTTTTCAACTCAGGCGGAAAAAGAAATGTTATGATCCCTGGGACCAAGGTCCGGCTTCGCAGGAAGATCACAGAGCTGTAGTTCATACGTACTGTAGGGACACATGCTTTCTTACAGGATGAAAAGATGTAATGTAAAAGGTGGTTTCTGTGAAAAAGTGAGATTCTTCCTATTAAACTGTGTTGGTTTCTGTGTTCAAGGTGTCAGAGTGACTGGAGGAAGTTTGTGTTGTGCCTTCCAACACCCTGGAGCACAGCCATTCAGGCTTCTGTGGGCAAAGCTACGGAAGATATAGGCAGGCCTTCTGATGCACAGGAAGGCGGCAGAGGGTTACAAGGCATTGCTTTGCTGTCGCAAGTGTCTTCAGGAGCTTGTAACAGACAGCACAAACGTTCTGGCCGCAGGCTCGGACACCGGTGATGCTCCAGGTGCTGCCTGAGTTGACTCCTTCAAGGGAAAACAAGCCTTCCTTGCTGCCTGTCTGTCTTTCCTTCTCTCTCTCTCTCTCTTTCTCTCCCACTTCTGAAATAAAGGTGGATCTACCAACAGCGGTAACACTCTCCTTAAGCAAGGCTGAGATTAGAGGTCACTCTGGTATTCAAGGGAAAGCAGGAGTAACAGGTGGGGCTGTGTATTTCCTGTAGGATAACTAACTTTAGAACGCCTCTTCACTTCAGATGTCTTGTAGTATTTAGAAATATCTTTTTTTTTTTTTTTTTAGGTACAAATGTTTATTTGCAATTAAAAACATTGCAGGGGGGCTGCAGGGGTGGTTTCTGTGGGAAGCTGCTGGAAGCTTCCCCTATGTCCAGTAGAGCCGATGCCAGCCGGCTCCAAGACGGACCCACCGCTGGCCAAGGCCGAGCCAGTCAGCAACAGTAGTAGCACCTCTGGGATAACGTATTTCAGAAGGAGGGTAAGAACTGGCAGGCAGCAACTGCAGCGGGAGAGAGGAGCGAGAATACATGAGAGAAACATCTCTGCAGACACCCGGGTCAGTGCAGAAGGAGGGGCAGGAGGTGCTCCAGGGGCCGGAGCAGAGACCCCTCTGCAGCCCCTGCTGAAGACCATGGCGAGGCCGGCTGTGCCCCTGCAGCCCATGGAGCTCCGTGGGGGAGCAGATGTCCACCTGCAGGCTGGGGAGGACCCCACGCTGGAGCAGGGGGCTGCACGAAGGAGGCTGTGAGCCCACTGGAAGCCGGAACTGGAGCAGGCTCCTGGCAGGACCTGTGGCCCCGTGGAGAGAGGAGCCCACGCTGGCACAGGTTTGCTGGCAGGAGTTGTGGCCACGTGGGGGACCCACCGTGGAGCAGCCTGTTCCTGAAGGACGGCACCCCGTGGCAGGGACCCAGGCTGGAGCAGTTGGTGAAGAACTGCAGCCTCTGGGAAGGACTCACGTTGGAGAAGTCCGTGGAGGACTGTCTCGCGTGGGAGGGACCCCAGGCTGGAGCAGGGGAAGAGTGTGAGGAGTCCTCCCCCTGAGGAGGAAGGAGCAGCAGAGACAACATGTGATGAACTGACCGCAACCCCCATTCCCCGTCCTCCTGTGGCACTCGGGGGGAGGAGGCAGAGAAAAGGGGGAGCAAAGTCGAGCCCGGGAAGAAAGGAGGGGTGGGCGGAAGGTGTTTTAAGATTTGGGTTTAGTTCTCATTACCTTACTCTGATTCCATTGGCAATAAATGAAACAAATTTCCCCAAGTCCAGTCTCTTTTGACTCTGACGGGAATTGCTGAATGATCGCTCCTTGTCCTCGTCTCGACCCACAAGCTTCTTGTTGTACTTTCTCTCCTCTCTCCAGCCGAGGAGGGGAGTGAAAGAGCAGCTTTGGTGGGCACCTGGAATCCAGCCAAAGTCAACCCATCACAGAAGTACTTTGCATTACGTTTCTTGAAGCTTGTCGAATGGAGATGCTTAGAAGAAGGGGAAAAAACGCATCCTTTAGCCCCAATATTTGCTCTCTAACTGCACAGGCTACAAAGAATGTGTGGAGAAAGTGCCCACTAATGCTCAGCTATGGGGATACAGAATCCAAACCTCCTTGGTAGAAGAGGGAACTAGAACTCGGGTGGGATTCGGCTCGCTCTAACTTCTGCGGCTATGTTCGGGCTAGGGATGCGCACAGCCGTTGTAGTGAGTGGATATGAAGGGCCTGAGGCAGTTGCCTCCCCCTGCGCATCATGTGCGTATGATCTGAGATTCTATAGGTATGTCCTCTGGCCTCCAGCTGTCCCCTCCGAAGGGCAAGGCTGTCCGTAGGTCCTGTGTCGTGTCTGCTAGGCTCTAGGTGCTAGCTTCATTACGGCCTCTGACATGGCATTAAGGTGCCCGTGTGTAGGAAATCGACCTGAGGCCCTAGTCAATACAGCCAGTTAAGTCTAAAGGGGCCCTAACTAAAGACGTCTACTTTAGGACAGCATGAATAGCTTTTTACTCTGCTAACTCTAATCTTTGCAATTTTGTAACCGCAACATCTGCAATAGGCCTATCTGAAGTCAGAGGAGCTGAGTCCCACCCTGGGTGTCTCGCGTTTGAGTGGGTGGTCTCAGCATCTCTGGCTAGCTCTCGAAGACAAGCTTCTACTGCTCTATGGCATGTCATGAGAGACAGACATGCAGAGCCTCATGGAGTGGGCTATGGCTGTCCATGCTCAGCTGTGACTCAAGTGCTTTTGGAACTTGCAGGGAGAAATTTCAGTTCTTGGAAAGAGGATTCCCAAAAACTGGGGTGCTGTCAACTTTCACGTGTCAACAGGCTGAAGAAAAACATAATTTCTGAAGCAGTCGCTCCCTTAGATGCCAAAACCAATTTGATATCACGCTTCAGGTGACCCTGTTCTCTTGCGAATCTGGAACTTATGTAAACAAGCTTTACTGTCACGGGTGCCAAAGGATGGCATCTACCTGTGCCTGTGCAGTTAGATCTGGACTCATCTGCCTTTACCCAGAGCTGGGTAAGAGTTATGACCGTGCCAATATGCATTGTATTTCAGCATACGTCACTCATCAGAATATATTTGCATGGATACAGAAGCCATGAAACTGCCTCTGTTTAGTCAGCTCAGAATGTGGGTAGAGAAAGCTGGGTCAATTTGTAGCCATCTCTGTAGACACACATAACCAGGCTCTGAGGAACTAAACCCTAATGTACTATGTCATCGTGAATTGTCAGCTTTCTATTTCTGCATATCCAGCCATAAATTCAAACTAGCTCCTTGTTAAAATAACCCACATTCAGTCAAAAACACTTTAAGAAAGGAATATTCTAGCTGAGCTGCTCAATATTTCTGCATTCCAACAGTTTTTTGCCTTGGGTCTCTTTCTCTCCAAGGCCGGAGTTGAATGGAAACAAGTAGACTCGCATACATAGATAAACTCTCACAGACTTATGACTTGGGATCATGTGAACAGCTCACCCGACAATACAACCTTCAGAGACAAGATTTCCATATATATCATCAATTTTGACAGACGCACAGCAATCCACGTCCAAGCGTGAAAACAAATTGCAAAGACCCCCCAAAAAAGGCAGACTTAAAGGGAAAATTACTAGTCTCTATGAAATGTTAAGTAGTATGAAAATAGGTAAGTCACAGAACATAAAAGAAAAATAAGAAACAGAATTTCTGATGAGATGACTCCTGGGCGGATATCTCCTACACTGCACACACCATCACTTCCTTTCCATCACTGAGTGACTGCCAGCAGAAAATAATCCCTCTATACTCTCATAATCAGTGGTAAAATGAGAATAATGGGGCCAACATCCTGTGGAAAATGGGAACAGGAAAACAGGTCACCACAAACATAATTTTCTGGTGTTATTCACATGTGCAAAATATTGACTATATAAATATATAAGCTTATATGAAATCTTTGACATGATATGCATTTTGAAAAATACCCAATCCATTATGTTCTGAAAAGGAATTCTGCTATTCCATTTGTACAAAAACACATTTATGCAAGAAAAATTAAAGCAGCTCTCCCAACACCTACACTTAAGGCTCTATTTAGTTATTAGATCAGTAATAATTTAATAGGAAAGGGAAAGAATTAGATTATACTTAAAAGAAACACCACAGTCCCAAAATAACAGGAAAATTACAACAAGTTGTAATGAGGGAAACATGGACCATATTTACAAATCTGGAAAAAGGAGCACAGAATAAAGAAAAAGAACAAGCCAAAAAAACCCTTTTGCATCGTAAGATGTGTAACACTGCAGTATTTGTAAAAATGCATCACTGTTGAAAAAAAATAATCCTTAGTCTAAGCATATAGAGGTGTAATACTTCTCAAAAAAAATACAAACTCAAGATAAACAATATTTGAACCATTCCAAGGCAACATAAATGGTGCCTGCTAAAAGAAACTGAACCCAGTGAACCTCAGGACCCAAGAAGGTCTGAAGCTGCTGTGGTTCCCTGTTCAAGATTCAGTCAGTAATAAGGCTGAGCATATTTCCCCAACTCACACGTGCGAGTAGACATGATTGTCCAGCAGCAGATAAACATAAGCAGAAAATCAGTGCCTTTAGATGCACCAGATGATACACACAAACAGTACTCATATAAATGACACAAATGTCCTGACCTTCTCCAGGCTGACCCAGACTTGGTCCTTCCAATATCCAGCTCCAGGACCTGCCAGCCAGACTACTTGCCAGATGGTCTGACTTGAGTTTGCTGGCATGTTACACACACAAAAAATAAAATGAACATTCATGCAGTTCTCTCTATGGATAGAAGCAGGAACTTACCAAGAAGTGAGGATGGACTGTGCCATGATCATGGACAGGACTCAGACAAGTGTACTGACCTGCAGCTTATTTGCATGAGAGTGCCCTCTGTAATTGCCCCTTTTTGCAATGTTTTCCTCCCTTTTCTGACATTTTATCCTTCTCCTAAGCAGCCAATAAGTTTTGCACATTCCCAGAATCCCCTCAAGCATCCCATAAGAAGTTTAAACACTCGCAATGATGCCCCTTAAATATCCTATAGTAAGTTTGCTCTTTAACATCAGATCCAGGATACTCTCATTTCCCTTCTGAGCTATTACAAAGTTGGGGATGATTCTGCCCAAGGTCACACTTGCCTGGTGCCTTTAACAGCCCATCCAGCAGGTCTGGTCTTTTCTATGGACTTCATTATCCACTGGTCCCTTAGGGCTTCTGTACCTCTGTCTTCAGTTTTTTGCTTTTCCTGTTTCTTGTCTTGGCCTTTTAATCAGATGTTCTTACAAAACAGATGTCCTACACTGCAGCTATCCTTACAGAGTCGTGCCAAACATTCAGCCTAATCCTACCCTTTTCAATTCCCCTCTCGAGTAGATTTAGGCATTTGGGAGAGACTGGAAAGTGAGCAGAAGACAAAGGGAGGAATGTATTCTGCAACACATCTTCCTGCATACCCATGGCCCTTTGCTATTCATCAAATTTATTTTTAAATTTTCTGAATCTTTCAAGAACAAGGATCACTTCAAAAAGATGTATTGGAGAGACATTAGTTGTCGTCTTCTTTTTAACAATAAACAACAGTGTTGATTATTTGCTGTTCGTGAGTCAGTTGATTTAAATATTGAATTCTGGTGCTTACCTTTTACAAAATTACTATGAAGGCTCAAAGTTCACTCAAATGCCATAGAAATTTTAGGATCTGAAAGAGAGCACTGGCTCTGTATAATATTAACTGTATCGTTTGTGTTGCTGCCTCTCTTAAAAAAATAAACACATAAAAATATTGCAAGACAGGAATTTGTAAAAACCTTTTCCACAAACATTATAAATTGTGTATCAGCTTTTGCTTCTTAGCCAGCCTATTTTCTGCCAAACCCTTTATAGACAGTTGAAAAGGATTGTATTCTGAAAATACAGTTATAAACAAACTACCTGCAAAACCTGCTAAAATCTATTTTCTTACTTATTTAAAATAAAAATTAAAATATACTATATTGAATCTTTTCTATTAATTGTTTAAAGACGTCAGTTTTACATCAAGCATAAACATTCATTAGCCAAGCTGTCTAAAAGTGATACAACTTTAAAGACCAGAAAAGCCTGTTTGCCATAGTATGGTCCCTTTTATGAGTGTCTAGGTACTGCAACAGATTAAATGGCTAAGACTGACAACTGTAATTTTTCCTTAAGTAGCTTGCCTAAAAATAAATAAAATGCAACAGAGACGCGCAGAGACCTCAATCTCAGGCATATTAGCATGTAAAAACTGCTGTTAAAAATACCTGATCTTATGCAGGTTTCTAATACAGAACTTAAAAAGCACAATAAAACTGTGATTCAGATTGCTTTGCTTGACATCCACAATTCCAAAAAGCATTCAGTGTTTTCTGACATGTCCAGCTGTTGTCTCAGAAACAATGTAGTAGGGAACAACTTTACAACTACTATGTAAAACACTTTTTATCTTTAAAATGCATTCAGTGCAACAGTTTGGGTCACCAGATTTTTCCAGGTGGATTCTTAGTTTCCAAAGGTTAGTGCCTTTTTCAGTTTCTTTTCTTGTATGTTTTTGAAGAGTGCTAAGTGAAAAGTGTCAGACTGTCTTCGATTTCTTTCCTGTGTGAAATATTGCTTCAATGTCTTGTAGTATTTATTTTAGAAGTGACTGATAGAAGACTACTACTGATTTTTACATGCTCTGGATGCCTTAAAGTCTAGGCATGTTTACAGCGGGAAAAGTCTTGCAAGCAAGAAAGGCTGAGAAATTTTTAACTCATACAGCCAAAGAAAGTTTAGGCAGGTCCTGCCTGATGGCATAGTTCCCTCCAAACAGGCACTTGAGGCAGGCAAAGAAAACTTCAACTATGAAAACAAAAAGCTTTAAATTGGTCTGCATTACACCAGAGAGAACCAAATTTACCAGATGGACTGTAGAAACAGTGTAAGTGTACTGGTTCCACAGCACTTCACTCGCAGAGCTGAGGGCCTGCAAAGGTGGCTGCTGCTGCTGGGTTTTAGCAGACTCATGGCACCTGCTCTTGGTCTTTGCACCGCCCAGATCTTCGCACCTGAGGATATCCTCCTCACGTACATGTTGTTGAAGTGTCTCTGCACCCATGATCTCTTTGATGCATCTTGACAACAATGGTTTGGTGACCCAAATTTTATATACAGAAAGATACGGAAGCATTTCATGTAGACCAAAGTCTATGCAAAGTTTATATGAGTGATTCCTTTTAGTTGGATTAAATACCAAGCATGTGGAGAGATCAGCAAAAGGAAGTATTTATTGCATTGCCTGTGCCTGCTTTCCAGCCTTCATTTTCTAGAACTATCCTTCCATATTTCATAGCCATTCTTCTTTTTTTCAGCAGCATCTACGAAACTGGGTCCACAGTAGGGATTGAAGACTCTCAATACCCTCACAAGATGAAAACATAATAAATTAATTCATTAAGGATAATAATAAAATGCTTTAAAAACACTATTTAATGTTTCACTTAATTGAACCACGCATCCTCATATTGAAAGTCCAAATCAAGGTTCATGTTTCACACTTTTTGTAATGTGAACTACGTAGAAACTTGATAATATAATATATGAAATTATGACCAAAAGAAGGAAAAAAATCTGTATGAGAAGCACATATGTGGAGACATGACTGTATGAGATTTCCTTTTTATTCAAATGCACTTTTACATATCCTATGGAAACCATTTGAAACATTGGGGTTTTTTTTTTCATTTTATTAACACTAATTGTGCACCTGCATGCTCCAAGTAAGATTTCCAAACTGAGCTTTTCAGTGGAGAGCTCCCATACATTCTGACAATCCCTGCATAGAAATCAACAATGATCAAGTGCTACATTCAGCTGAGTCTACCCTGATGTATTTTTTAAAGGCTTAGTACTATCCACTTCAGTAAATGGATTTCAGCTACTATTGTAGAACTACAAAAGAATAATCAAAAACCTTTTTCCAACAAATATTTTTGGATTTGAACAATGATTATTCAGGTTATGTATCTGTCCGCTTGCATACTTGAGTTGTCACTCAATGTTCTAAAATATATGCCTGCCTATGTTATCTGTGTTACATCAATCTAAACAACAAACGTTGCTTTTTAAAAATATGAAATAAAGATTAATGATGGAGTGAAATAGATCAGTGACTTGACATACTCTAAGCAATGCTTGATATTGAAATGACAAATTGTATACAGAAGTTTTATATTAATATTCAAATTGTGTGTTATTACACTTAAATATAATTGAACATTATTTTAGTCAAGCTAGGACCAATTATTTTATTTCTCTGGCAATTCCTATTGTGGTAATTGTCATTATGTGCGGTCAGGCAAATAAGTTTGTTGTTTGCAACTTCAGAAAGTAACTAAGACATGATGTTAATGACCTTGGAAGGGCAGATTTCAAAACCAGGGAAATGTTGCTTTCAGTTTCACTGGTATAATTAAGAGCAAAACAATATCTTTGCATGGAAAGAAACACAAAACATACCAGCAAGCTAAGACTATGTCATGAAAAGGTGGTATAATACGGGATTGATGGCAATGCATTGTGGATGATGGTAAATTATTGCCTGGTGAAGCCAGCACTGAGTTAAGTAAGTTATTCTAGTTAAAGGCAATAAGCAGAGCTTGCTAGAGAATAACAATTTGGTTTCCTGACAGTTTTCAAGTTCCAAATTTGTTTTATTCTGCTTTGGCATGAAAACAAAGCCATTTAAATACTACTGCAAAATGGAAGTGTGCCAAAATATCTGCTTCATGTTGAAAAGGTCAACATTTTGATGCAAGCCTTTCTCTCATGAGTGTTCATTCTCGATCAAAACCTTTACACTGAAAGTTTTGTCAAAATAAATGCCTCTGGAATGTTTCTGAAAAATGTTTTGGCTTCAAGAAAACATCTTGCTCAAATGTGATTGTTCCATAAGTAGCCAAAATAGTGAACCCTAGGGTCCTAGAGATCTGTGGTTCCTTACCTCTAAACTCCCAATAATTCACGCTACTATACTGTGTCACATCCTTACTAAGAGACAGAACGCTTCCTTGGTTCATGTTAATTTTCGCTCCTGTATAGATCTGCCCAGGTAACTGGCTAACTCGCTGCTAGAAGAAAAAGTGGATAACCCCAGAGTTCTCACAATTTTTATTTCCAAGAACAAGGAACTGATTCTCTCTTCAATAACCTATTTAGGAGAGTGGAACAAGGGGACAAGGAAAGACTTATCTTGGAGATTTTTTTTTGTTGGTAGTTGCTTAAGACTGGTAAGAACTTATTGTGGTTGAATGATAGACAGCATAATCACACAAAAAGGCAAATTAGAGGAAAAAAGATTTGTGAAGAATATTCTTATTTGATTATTACTAAATCTATTATTACACCTTAGCATCATGTACTAAGAAAATAATTTCACTTGATTATTATACCATTTATACTTAAATACTAAAGCAATATTGAAAAAGAAATGATGACTTCTGGATTTTGCTTGGCAGTAGGCACATGTAATAAACATCACTCACAGTACAGTTATGGGAAACATATTTGTATTTTTGTATTGCTCAAAGCATTGGTATCTCTTTGTATTTTGAGGACAAGATTTGGCTCCCTGAAGAAAGCAGTGAAGTGCCATAAGCACAGACATATCTATATAGTTGATGCTATCTGATGGGGACTTTCTTATCAGTGGTTGATCATCTTTTTAATCAGCAGGCACTAGATGGTATCGGAACTATGGCTTAATGTCTCAGTCTAATCTATGCCACACTGGAAAGACATATACTGCACAATACATTGCTTAAATTATGTAGAACCACACGAGTTTCCCTGAATGCATTTAAATTATAACTGTGGCTAATCAACATTTCTGTAATGCAGTTTTATGCTTTACCTGGTCATAAAAACCACTCTTGCTGTAAAAAAAACTTCTATTCATTTTTCTTAGCTTCTCAACAAACTTACTTTTCAAAACAGGAATGGGGAAAAAAAAGTAAACAAAAAATCAGTGGCTTGTGGTCAGGACAGCCAGTGAGAAAAGTTTTTTTCACAATAAGTACTTGAACCAGGATGCCTGGTATGTAGTAAGCAGCCCAAAAGAATACTGTGTTGGCTTTTGTTCCATGAGTAAAACATTCATCATGCAAGAGAGACAAGGAAGCTCTGCAGTCCAGAAGCTGGGGGTAGATATAAGACGCTCTGCGGGGATTTGGGAGAACAAAGTTTGTACCCTTGATTCAATGAACACTCAATTAGCTTTATGAAATAGAGTAGCTCTGAGTGAAGATTAAGGGAATTTTGCTGTGAATATCTACCTACCACAGAAAAGCTTGGTGGATTGGCAAGGAAGAGATTTTAATACACATCTTTCACATCCCAAATTAATGCCCCATAAACCATGCTTTTAGCTAGTTTGAGAGAGAAGTCTCTTTCCTCAGAGAAGAGTTCCAGGCTTGCCCAGGAAATAATTTGAAAATATTTTATGGGATGGAAAGGAACATTTTCACCTAGTTCAATATATGTAAGCACACAGTCATGTCACTGGTAACATCTGAAGTAGCAGCTCATACGTTCTCTAACTAAACACAGACACCTCTCAGATGTAGCCCCTAACAATAGGGTGATCATATTAAGACTGTCACTGTGTTTCAGCTATGTTTAGCACAGCATCACTCCTGTAACCTTTATATATAGGAAAGAAATCTCTTTTTCTGTTGCTTTCTCATGCTCTTTCTCTTTTCAGCACTGCATGCCACACAACAGCAAACTAACCCTTCATCCAGGCATTTTGTTTTATTGCACCAGATGATGAAACAACAGTGTTCAATATAAATGGAGAAAAATGGTGCATAGCTTAGATCCAGCCCAGAAACAAGCAAATCACCGAGTGCTCCTTGAGCTCAGCTTCCCATGTGTTCATTTTCAGTGGATCTGTGAGGCGCTGCAAGCTGACAGGTGAAATCATTTGCCTCATAGATCATGGATGTAGCTACAGTAAGATGAATTGTACGCAAAACAGCAGACAGAAAAATCAACAATACTGAAACAATGACAATTCTGAAGATTAGGCAACTCACTGAAAAAAGTAAAAATAAAAAATATGGCAGCTGCTCTGCTCTTCAGAATATAATGGAAGGGGACATAATAAACTAAGCTTAGATGAACATTAAATACATTGAAGCCATATAGAAGATGACTGTTAATTCCAGAAGGTCAGTGATTCCTGAAAGTATTCCTTTTAAAAAAATTGTCAGTCTAGCCTGTTGTGTTAATGTCTGTTCATAGCCATTTTGTCAAATGCTGGAAGCATATTGAGATACCTTTACCAGTTTCTGTCTTCTGTACTGGAGTGGAAGAGATGGTGGGTATATTGTTTTAATCTGAAACATTAACAGAACATTTAAGACTAAAATCCCAACACCTGATTCAGCAAAGCATCCATATATTCTATTTGGTCACTCAGCTCATTTTCTGCAAGCTGGTATGTTTAATTGTAGTTATACTGAAAGATTAGTTTACTACTGTTTCTGTCAGAATAAAGCATTCATTTGCTGAATGTAGTGTAAATCCAGAAGCGGGACAATCCAGTTTTTGCTGGACTGAGGTATGAAACAGCACTTTGGAGCTGTATTTAAAAACCGCTGAAGACAGGGAACAGCATTTTTCACCTGTGCATTCCCCAGGAGAACATGCTGCTACTTCTTCTACATGTGCTGCTACCATGGTCCTGCGGCCCACACTTCCAGGGAGGTTGATATATGTGCATCCATTGTTCATGTTCAACATGTCATCTGCATGGCTGGGGGAATATCATGTGCATGCCACTGCTTTTGTTTAGAGCTTGTTTTTATCTGAGAAAACTCAGAGCTTAAGTCACTGGGAAGAAAACTAGGCTAGCGTCCTTTTTCTGTATGAATGAAATGTAACATTGGAAGATGGCTACATTCCTGTTGGAGCTGGTGGCAGTAGAAGTCCTTTTACAATCACGATAAATGTTGCTCCTCTCTTCCCAGCCCTTCCTTGAGTAGGCAATCACACAATCAACCAAATGCAGCCTTGTCATGAGTAAGAGCACTGTGAGCAGAAGCGTTGGGCTAAATCCTGAACGCTGTCACTTTGCTATAGATTTGTGGACAAGACTCATGCCTTATAAAACATGCCCCTCTGCCAAGCTGGGGGTCACTCCAGCTCAGAGTTGGCAGGAAGGGAGCTGATACTGATGAGGAGGAGGGTAGCCCTTCAGAGTGGTGACCACAAGCTGGAGAAACCTCCCTGAGGTGGACAGAATGCAACACCCTGCACCACTGCAGCATGAGGCCTCGCAACCACGAGGCTGGGGCCAGCCTGGAGGAGCAGCTCTGAAGAGAAGGCTCTGGGTGTGCAGGGGGAAGCAACGAGGGGCACCCTCGGACCCCGGACCCCTGCTCTTCCCAGTTAAAGCCTCATTCAGGCCAGAGGCCCCAAATGCCAGACAGAGCTGTAGCTGGCCATATCTGTTGTCCACCATTGCAGTAGCCACCTGATGTCACCAGCCAGGTGGACAGTGTAAGTTTTTTATAAACAAACAAGATTTCATCTAAAGCAATCATGTCCTCTTTCATAGAATCATAGAATTATAGAATCTTTGGGTTGGAAGAGACATTTAAATGTCATCTAGTCCAACCCCTCTGCAGTGAGCAGGGACATCTTCAACTAGATCAGGCTGCTCAGACCCCCATCCAAACTGACCTTAAACTTTTCCTGGGATGGGGCATCTACAATGACTTAGGGCAATTTTGTGCCAGTGTTTCACCACCCTCATTGTGAAAAAGTTCTTCCTTCTATCTAGACTAAATCTATCCTCTTTTAGTCTAAAACCATTACCCCTTGTCCTGTCACATCAGGCCCTACTAAAAAGTCTGTCCCCATCTTTCTTACAAGCCCCCTTTAAATACTACAAAAAGGCCTCCCCAGAGCCTTCTCTTATCCAGGCTGAACAACCCCAACTCTCTGAGCCTGTCCTCATAGGAGAGCTGTTTCATCCCTCTGATCATTTTTGTGGCCCTTCTCTGGACCCTTTCCAACAGGTCCATGTCTTTCCTGTGCTGAGGGCTCCACAGCTGGACAAAATACTCCAGGCAAGGTCTCACCAGAGCAGAGGAGAGGGGAAGAATCATCTCCCTCAACCTGCTGGCCACATTTCTTTGGATGCAGTCCAGGATACGCTTGGTCTTCTGGGCTGTGAGCTCACATTGCCGGCTCATGTCCAGCTTTTCATCCACCAGGACCCCCAAGGCCTTCTTGGCAGGGCTGCTCTCAATCCCTTCATCCCCCAGCCTGTATTGATAGCAGTGGTTTCCTCGACCCAGGTGCAGGACCCTGCACTTGACCTTGTTGAACCTCAAGATATTCATGCAGGCCTATTCCTTGAGGTTGTCCAGGTCCCTTTGGATGGCATCCTGTCCCTCAGGTGTGTCAACTGCACCACTCAGCTTGGTGTCATCTGCAAACTTGCTGAGGGTGCACTCGATCCCACTGTCTATGTCATTGATGAAGATATTAAAGAATACTAGTCCCAGTACAGACCCCTGAGGGATACCAATCATCATCGATCTCCATCTGGACATTGAGCCATTGACCATTATCCTCTGGGTGTGCCCATCCAACCAGTTCCTCATCCAACCAACAGTCCACCCATCAAATACATATTTCACCAATTTAGAGAGAAGGATGCTGTGGGGGACCACGTCAAAGGCCTTTCATTTGTTGTTTGCTAATACAAACAGCCCATAACACCCCAAACACTCTTTAAACCTCTTAGTCAAAATGTTTAGGTATGTTCAGGTAAAAGGAGTACCGGGGGCATAAATTGTGGTATGTGAAAGAATAATAAGCTACTATTATTCTTATATTACTCCAACACAGGTTTGAAAGGAGAATGGCAAAGGAAAGTCCCAGTTACATTCCTTCATTAACATCATTTTAACCAAAGACAGAAAGGTTGCCTTTGAATCTGATAGGAGGTATTTCTTACCTGCTGCCTCACTTCTGTATCTGTTAATCTGGAACATTTCTTTGGAAGTTAACAGAAATACACCTTTGTGAGAGTCAATCTGTGCCAGGTGTGAATTGAGAAATCTTTTTCCTTCAAACCCTCATTGTAATTACGTTCACTGCTAGCATATCTGTTTTAAGTTCTAACAGTGGAAGAAGGTTGGACCCTGATATTTCAGTAATAAACTTTGCTCTAGGATCCTTAAAACCTGTTTGCAAATGAAACAATTTAGGACAAAAAATTAGGAAAGCAAAAGCCCAGTTAGAGATCAATCTGGCCACAGTCGTAAAGGGTAACAAAAAATGCTTCTACAAAGATATTAACAACAAAAAGAGAGGCAAGGAGAATCTCCACCCCTTACTGGATATGGCGGGGAACATTGTCTCCAAGGATGAGGACAAGGCTGAAGTACTTAATGCCTTCTTTGCCTCAGTCTTTAATAGCCAGTCCACGTACCCACAGGGTATTAGCCCCCGTGAGCTGGAAGACAGGGATGGAGAGCACAATAAACTCCCATTAATCTAGGAGGAAGCAGTTAAGGACCTGTTAAGCCACCTGGACACCCACAAGTCTATGGGGCCTGATGGGATCCACCCAAGAATACTGAGAGTGCTGGCGGAAGAGCTTGCCAAGCCACTCCCCATCATATATCAGCAGACCTGGTTAGCAGGGGAGGTCCCAGATGACTGGAGGCTTGCCAGTGTGATGCCTATCTACAAGAAAGGCCAGAAGAAGGATCCCGGGAACTACAGACCTGTCAGCCTGACCTCGGTCCCAGGGAAGATCATGGAGCGGTTCATCTTCAGAGTGCTCATGGGGAAGATGAAGGACAACCAAGGGATCAGGCCCAGCATGGGTTCATGAAAGGCAGGTCCTGCTTGACCAACTTGATCTCCTTCTATGACCAGGTGACCCACCTAGTGGATGAGGGAAAGGCTGTGCATGTTGTCTACCTGGACTTCAGTAAAGCCTTTGACAGCATCTCCCACAGCATTCTCCTGGAGAAACTGGCGACTCGTGGCTTAGACAGGTGTACTCTTCGCTGGGTAAAGAACCGGCTGGGCGGCTGAGCCCAGAGAGTTGTGGTGAATGGCGTTAAATCTGGCTGTTGACCGGTCACAAGCAGTGTTCCCCGGGGCTCGGTTCTGGAGCCGGTCTTGTTCAAAAAATTTATTGACGATCTGGATGAGGTGATCGAGTGCTCCCTCAGTAAGTTTGCAGATGACACCAAACTGGGTGGGAGTGTTGATCTGCTGGAGCATAGGAGGGCTCTGCAGAGGGATCTGGACAGGCTGGATCGATGGACTGAGGTCAACTGTATGAGGTTTAATAAGGCCAAGTGTCGGCTCCTGCACTTGGGTCACAACAACCCCATGCAATGCTACAGGCTTGGGGAGGAGTGGCTGGAGAGCTGCCTGGCAGAAAAGGATCTGTGGGTGCTGGTTGACAGCTGGCTGAACATGAGCCAGCAGTGTGCCCAGGTGGCCAAGAAGGCCAACAGCATCCTGGCCTGTATCAGAACTAGTGTGGCCAGCAGGAGTAGGGAAGTGATTGAGCCCCTGTACTCGGCACTGGTGAGGCCGCACCGTGAATCCTGTGTTCAGTTTTGGGCCCCTCACTACAAGAAGAATGTTGAGGTGCTGGAGCGTGTCCAAAGAAGGGCAATGAAACTGGTGAGGGGTCTGGGGCACAAGTCTTAAGAAGAATGGCTGAGGGAACTGGGGTTGTTCAGTCTGGAGAAGAGGAGGCTGAGGGGAGACCTTATTGTCTACCTGAAAGGGGGTTGTGGTGAGGTGGATGTTGGTCTCTTCTCCCAAGTAACTAGTGATAGGACAAGAGGAAATGGCCTCAAGTTGCACCAGGGGAGGTTTAGATTGGATATTAGGAAAAAATTCTTTACAGAGGGAGTGGTCAGGCATTGGAACAGGCTGCCCAGGGAGGTGGTGGAGTCACCATCTCTGGAAGTGTTCAAAAAACATGTGGACGTGGCGCTTCAGAACATGGTTTAGGGGACATGGCGGTGTTGGCTTGATGGTTGGACTTGATGATCATGAAGGTTCTTTCCAAACTTAGTGATTTTGTGATTCTGTGAAGAGAGAGGGAGCAGGGGTGCATCTGACTGCAAAAGACTCCATAACTTAGATAACCAAAGGCTTCCCTTTTTAGTAATTTGGAGTCTTTTCGCCCAGAACAAGAGATAAACAATTATCTCTTCAGTTCTATTCTAAGTTCTTTTTGAAGAAAAAATGTTAATCAAACTTTTCCACTATTGTTTTGTCATCATTTTCATCATCTTAACTTTGGGAAAGGAATTTAGCATATTTTTTTCCCTCACATTGAGAAAAAAACCCAACAAACTCCCCTTAAATAAATGAACATAAAAGAAAAACCAAAGCAGATTCCAAGAAAAAAATCAGTTTGGAGGTAGAAAGTTGTGAAGAGATGTTGACCTATGTGTTCTCAAATCACTATATGATCCCAGATTATAAGGACTGGAATCTTTCTTGAACACATAAACATAAGCTTATTAATTCAACCAATAACATCAGGGAAGAAGGGAGGTGGAAGGGAGCATTCTGACACTGAAAATTCCACATTTTAGTTATTACAACATGATTTTAGGATATCAGATGACGACACTGAAGTGTCAGATTTAGATGACATGGAGCAAGAGCTTTAACTTCCAGGCAGAGCTGGAAATACTAAACTCTCAGTTATTGGTAGCAATGTCTTCTGGCTATTTTGAGAGGGCTCACATTCCAATAAAGACTAACGCTGAATTCCAAAACTTTGATATTCTTTACTAAACAGACTTCCTGTTTCCAGTCAGCCTTTGTGTTATGAAATTTCATAAAGCAAACAAGAGCACACCATTGGCAAACATGTGTTTAAGCTGTGAAAAATATTCTTTCTGAGGATTTCAGCTAAAATCTGATCCCACTTTTGAGGAAAGTGAACAGCATCTGTGCTAGTCTGCATTCGTAAACTGGCTGTACTACCACGACATAGTACAGCCCAGGCAGTCAAACCCTCATGCTTTGAAGTCAAACTCATAGGCTGCTGCACATCAAAATCATACCCTGATGATAAGTGCGTTTAATAAACAAGTACATTAATATAACACAGACTGTTTTGTCCAAATATTCAAATGCTAATTTTGCAGGAAGGAAGACCAGTAATATTGCTAAGTATTAAAGGAAAAGAAGTTATGGGCCTAGAAAATGAGAATGTACCATTCACCCTAGACTCAGTTGCTTGCCCAGTTAATTCAACTGAAGGAACTAATGTTAACTGGCAATTGTACTACAGTTATACTTTAAAATGCATACGTGAAATACACATTTACTCAAAATAGCCTTCCCTAGTTAACTCTAGAGAATCTAGCAAGGGAATTTACCTTTAAAAGTGATTTCTCAGTTAAATATAGAAAATCTATAATTTTTGCATTTTTGTTTCTAGACATACATGCACACAGACACACATATATGCTTTTCATAATACACAGAGGAGCTTTGGTGAAGGTACAGTTTAGGTGTAGCTATAAGGTTGATTTCATAATCCATGCTAGCCTGTGAGGCTGAATAAGTGATTGGGAACATAATACACAGGTGCTACTTACTGGGCTATCAAGCTTAGCCTTTTTCTGTTTTAGGCAGCCATACAATGGAGCTACATCTAAATATACGAAACTCCATTTTATAATCGTTTAGATTTCTTGCCTTGCCAATACAAGCCCACTTCAGAACCTTTCTCCTCTGATAGTCAAACCTCTTCTAATATCCAGCTTAACCTTCACTATGGACAGTTAGATTAAAGTGCACATGCTTAAATTTAACTAAAAAAAGCTTGAACTTTGCAGATACCAATGCAAATTCCTCAGGAAGTAGCTGGCTCCTGGGCTGGTAAGCACCCTCCCCACAGAGGTAAGGATTTGGCTGTGAGTTAATATACATGACAAGGAGCAGGGTAAGTTAGCTCCATATTGCTCTGCTTATAGAGCTATATGTCTTCAAGCTATCTGGTTTATCCCTACACTTTCCCAAAGCCCTTTAAGCCTATTATAAAAGCACTGAATATTTTTCATAAAGCTGACGGTGTTAAGTATATCTTCTTCATAGACATCCATATTTTCTGTCTAAATAACATTTGCTCTGTCAAAAAAAAAGATAACCAACACCCAAACCCTTAAAAGAGAGAAAATGAAAGAAATGTGGTAAAAGATATGCAAAAATAGAAGTGAAAAATATTTAAATTTATCATTGAATCAGTTCAGGCAATATGTGCCTGCTGGAGTTTGAAACATGAAATTTAAAAATGTATCTATGTAATTGTAACAAAACAAAGCAATATAACAAGTTTTCTATTTATTTTCATGATGCAAACCCACCAGCAGAAACAGAAAATTGGATAAAAACCAAGGAAATCTCTACATATGTTACTGTATTTCTTGCAACTTGGAATTTGTATTGCATTGATGGACCAGTTAATGGATTCTGTAATATTGTTTTAGATTCAGAATTGTCTGTATTTGGTTTTTAAGGATTAAATTATGAATAATTCATAAAACATGAAAATTAATCAACTAACTCTGATTTTAAAGACCCTGTTGAGGGAAAACAAATTCTTCACATGGCTGAGTTCTGTTAAGTCTCTGACTTTTTATGTATAACCTGGTCCTAGAATTTTATGTATAATACAAGATAAACAAGGTCTTCTTTAAGAAGAAATGTTCCCTTGACTGGACAGAGTATAAATACATGTTGAATTATATATGAATACTAAATAAGCTTATGAGGAAAAACCCACTTTTTTACCAATTTGAGTGACAATAAATTCTAAATGGTATCAACTGATAACTGCTAGAAAGAGAACATTAAAAAGGAAAGTGATGTTATTCATGTAATTCATATAAAGTTATCTTACAGTGTTAGTTACATATTTTTTCAATGGTTATGGCCTAAAATCAAAGATTTACCTATCTGTTCTTAATGCTTCACATTTTTTTTCATTTAAAAAATATAATTGGGGGACTAACGTTTATTGCAGCAGGGACATCAGATCTGCATTCATTGGGAATATTTCTTAGATTTGATGTACAGACTAACGTTATAATCTGACCACCCTACCTTCGTACTGTCTCTTTTGGATATACATTCACAGAATCATTAAATATGTATCATAGGCCTGACATACACTTAAAAGCAAATTTATATATGAGTTAAGAAGAAAAAGGATAGATTTTTAGGTTTTGTTATCAGTTTTATCCCTACCCATACTTCCTTGTTTGCAGTCTTCTCAGATCTCTCTAATGAATACATAATACAGCCAGGTCACTAAAAATTCATCTCAGACCACCTACTGATTTGGCTGGATAAGGGATCAGGAGCAGTGTTCTCCTCTATGCTTCCAGTTGCAGAGGAATGATGAGGAAAGAAACAGAAAGAGCCAGCAGATCAATACCTGGCCCCAAGCCTGGTGTCACTGGTAGAATTCTGGGGTTTTTGTTCTTGGGTCAGTTTACATGACACCAGGACTGCTGGCAACATATGGGGTCCACCTGTCTCAAAGGGGGAAAAAGATCTTTGCACAGGAGTTAGCAGAGTTCATTGATAGAGCTTTAAACTAGACTTGAAGGAGCAAAAGGAGAAAACCAGGCTCACTAGAGATAAGCCTGGGGGCAGCATGTCAAAGTTTGAGGGATGATGTGCTACTGAGGTCTAGTGGACCAGTGGAGGTAGGGGATGGAGATCCATGTGGCAGCAAAGACATAAGGGATATTAATGTGTTAGAAGTGATGTAACTGCCTGAGAATTAGGGCTTCTGCACCCAAAAATGTTAACAGATCAATAGCCCAAATTAAGTGCATCTACACCAATGCACACAACATGGGCAACAAACAGGAGGAGCTGGAAGCCACTATGCAGCAGGAAAACTATGCAATAGTTGCCATAATGGAAACATGGTGGGGTGACTTGTACAATTGGAGTGCTGCAATAGATGGCTATAAATTCTTCAGAAGGGATAGGTAAGAAAGGAGAGGTGGTGGGGTAGCCCTGTATGTTAGGGAGTGTTTTGGTTGTCTAGAGTTTAATGATGGTGATGATAGGGTTGAGTGTTTATGGGTAAGAATCAGGGGGAAGGCCAACAAGGCACATATCATGATGGGAGTCTGTTATAGACCACCCAGCCAGGATGAAAGGCAGAAAAAATACTCTATAAGCAGCTGGGAGAAGTCTCCCAGTCGCTAGCCTTTGCTCTTGTGGGGGACTTCAACTTGCCAAATGTCTGCCTGAAATACAATACAGTGGAGAAGAAACAGCCTAGGATGTTCCTGGAGTGTGTGGAAGATAACTTCCTGACACAGCTGGTAAGCAAGCAAACTAAGGAAGGCGCCCCACTGGAACTGTTCTTTGTGCACAGAGAAGGACTTGTGGGTGATGTGACAGTTGGAGGCCATCTTGGGCATAGCAATGACAAAATAATAAAGTTTTTGATTCTTGGAGAAGTAAGGAGGAGGGTCAGCAAAACCACTACCACGGACTTCCAGAGGGCAGACTTCGGTCTATTCAGGTCACTGGTTGAGAAAGTCCCTTGGAAAACAGTCTGAAAGGGCAAAGGGGTCCAGGAAGGACGGATGTTCTTCAAGAAGGAAATCTTAAAGGCATAGGAGCAGACAGTTCCCATGTGCCCTAAGATGAGCTGGCAGGGAAGACTACGGGCCTGCCTGAACAGAGAGCTTTGGTTGGAACTCGGGAAAAAAAGTAGAGTTTATGACCTTCGGAAGAAGGGGCAGGCAACTCAGGAGGACCACAAGGATGTTGTGAAGTTATGCAGAGAGAAAATTAGAAGTGCCAAAACCCAACTACAACTTAATCTGGCTACTGCCATAAAACACAGTCAGTTTCTATAAATATATTAGCAACAAAAGGAGAGATAAGAAGAATCTCCATCCTTTGTTGGATGCCGGGGGAAACAGTGGCAAAGGATGAGGAAAAGGCTGAGGTACTTAATTCCTTCTTTGCCTCAGTCTTTAATAATAATACCAGTTCTTCTCTGGGCAGCCAGCCCTCACAGCTGGAAGACAGGGATGGGAAGCAGAATGAAGCCCCCATAATGCAAGGGGAAATGGTTTGCAAACTGCTACACAACTTAGTCATACACAAGTCTATGGGGCCAGATGGGATCCACCTAAAGGTGCTGAGGGAGCTGACAGAAGTCCTCAAGAAGCCATCATTTATCAGCAGCAGTCCTGGCTAACCGGGGCGGTTCCAGTTGACTGGAGGTTAGAAAATGTGATGCCCATCTACAAAAAGAGCCAGAAGAAGGATCCAGTGAACTGCAGGACTGCCAGTCTAATGTCAGTGCCATGGAAGGTTCTGGAGCAGATCATCCTGAGTGTTATCATGTGGCATATACAAGACAACCAGGTGATCAGGCCAAGTCAGCATGGGTTTTTGAAAGGCAGGTCCTGCTTGACCAACCAGATCTCTTTCTAGGACCAGGTGAGCCGCTTAGTGGATAAAGGAAAGGCTGTGGATGTAGTCTGCCTAGACCTTAGCAAAGCCTTTGACACTGTTTCCCACAGCATTCTCCTGGAGAAACTGGATACTCATGGCTTGGATGGGCATTCTCTTAGCTGGGTAAAGAACTGGCTGGATGGCCGAGCTCAGAGAGTTGTGGTGAATGGAGTTAACTCCAGTTGGTGGCCAGACACAAGTGGTGTTCCCCAGGGCTCGGTACTGGGGCTAGTTCTGTTTAATATCTTTATCAACAATCTGGATGAGGGGGTTAAGTGTTCCCTCAGTAAGTTTGCAGATGACACCAAACTGGGTGGGAGTGTTGATCTGCTGGAGCATAGGAGGGCTCTGCAGAGGGATCTGGACAGGCTAGATCGATGGGCCAAGGCCAGTTGTATGAGGTTCAGCAAGGCTAAGGTGCCAGTTCCTGTACTTGGGTCACAACAACCCCATGCAATGCTACAGGCTTGGGGAGGAGTGGCTGGAGAGCTGCCTGGCAGAAAAGGACCTGGGGGTGCTGGTTGACAGCCGGCTGAATATGAGACAGCAGTGTGCCCAGATGGCCAAGAAAGCCAACAGCGTCCTGGCCTGTATCAGAACTAGTGTGGCCAGCAGGAGTAGGGAAGTGATCGTGCCTCTGTACTCAGCACTGGTGAGGCCGCACCTCGAATAGTTCAGTTTTGGGCCCCTCACTACAAGAAAGACATTGAGGCACTGGGGTATATCTAAAGAAGGGCAACGAAGCACATAACACACAAACCGGGACAGCCGTGTCCCCTCCTCCTCTTGGGCTGGCAGAGACACGAGGTCACTAGCGCAGGCGCACACACGACACTCACTACGTCCACAAGCACAAGCCCGTTCATGGATTTGGTAGCCCTGCCCAGATCCCAGCCCCCTGACCCACCCCACGGGTCCCCTACTCACTGACTGGTCCATCTTGGTGCTCCCTGCAAACATGCAGCACTCACATTTCGCCTGTCCCGCAGGCACCCCACACTCGCTCATCTCCCTGGGTGCAGCGCGCACCCTCTGCCCACCTGACACCACAGCCCGGGCCCCCCTAGTCAGCCGCTGGTCCAGTTTGACATTTGCTGGTGAAGGCACACGCACACCCGTGCACACCACGTTTGGGGAGGTGTCGTGGTTTAGCCCCAGCCGGCAACTAAGCACCACGCAGCCGCTCGCTCACTCTCCCTCCCACAGCGGGACGGGGGAGAGAATTAGGAAAAACCTCGTGGGTTGAGATAAACACGGTTTAATAGGACAGAAAGAAAGAAGGGAACAATAATGATAATACCAACAAAGGAATGTATAAGAACAAGTGATGCCCAATACAGAAATTGCTCACCACCCCGTGATCGACAGCCCGTCCCCGAGCAGCGATTTCCGCCCCCCCGGCCAACTCCAGTTTATGTACTGGGCATGACGTCGTATGGTAGGGAATATCTCTTTGGCCAGTCTGGGTCAGCTGTCCCGGCTGTGTCCCCTCCCAGCTCCCTGTGCACCCCCAGCCTGCTCGCTGGCAGGCCAGCACAAGAAGCTGGACTGTCCTTGACGGCTCAGCAACAACCCAAAACATCAGCACATTATCAACAGTTCCTCATCCCAAATCCAAAACACAGTCTCACACTAGCTTCTGTGAGGAAAACCAGCTCTATCCTGGCTGAAACCAGGACAGTATCCACCCCTTATTCCATACCATTTACATCATGCTCAGGTCCTATACTTTTCAATACATTCCAATTATTCATTATTACTCTTCCTGTCCTTTAATAAATACACACAGATATCACTCTCTTAGTCCATGGGCCATCACTTAAAATGTCTATGGAGTTCAGTCAGTCCATGACTCTGGGCTTCATCCATCATAGCAGTCTCTCAGGGCAGGGGAGATGGTATGTGGTGTTGGATCGTTACCTGGCACGGTCCATGTCCATGATCTGCAGGTCGAAGATGTCGATCTCGAGGGATTTGTTGGGCGCAAGCTGCTGAAGCCAGTTCTGGTTTCATCACTGCTGCACGTTGCTTGGTTTCAGTGAAGCTCATTCTTCATCAGTCTGGGTGATTCTTACTATAATACCATTGATATGGTAGATAGCAGCCATAGTAGTAATGTCATTCTGAACAATTAACATAATACAATTCAAATCATTGACTGTTTTCACCCAAAATCAAGTCTCCTTGAGGTACACATCGGACTTCCCCATCCTTCCGCATTACCCACCAAGTGCACCCAGGTCCCTGGGCAAAGGCAATCCCACGAATGGGTTTGCCTTTTCCTAATGCAGGAGTAACCCAGACTGTCTTCCCCAGCATGTTTCTCACATGCACCACAGGGACTTTATCCCCTTCTACAGTACGTAGAAGTTTTGATTGGGCAGGGCCGGCTCTATTAGTAGATCCCCTAGTGTTGACTAACCAGGTGGCTTTGGCTAAATGTTTATCCCAATTTTTGAATGTCCCATCACCCATTGCTCTCAGTGTAGTCTTTAACAGTCCGTTGTATCGTTCAATTTTTCCGGAAGCTGGTGCATGATAGGGGATATGATACACCCACTCAATGCCGTGCTCTTTGGCCCAGGCGTCTATGAGGTTGTTTCGGAAATGAGTCCCATTGTCTGACTCAATTCTTTCGGGGGTGCCATGTCGCCATAAGACTTGCTTTTCAAGGCCCAGGATAGTGTTCCGGGCGGTGGCATGGGGCACAGGGTATGTTTCCAGCCATCCGGTGGTTGCTTCCACCATGGTAAGCACATAGCGCTTGCCTTGGCGAGTTTGTGGAAGTGTGATATAGTCAATCTGCCAGGCCTCCCCATATTTATATTTCAACCATCGTCCTTCATACCAGAGAGGCTTTAACCGCTTGGCTTGTTTGATCGCAGCACACGTTTCACATTCATGGATAACCTGTGCAATAGCATCCATGGTCAGGTCCACCCCTCGATCCCGAGCCCATCTATATGTTGCATCTCTTCCCTGATGGCCTGAGGTGTCATGGGCCCACCGAGCTATAAATAATTCACCCTTATGTTGCCAGTCCAGATCCACCTGAGCCACTTCAATCTTAGCAGCCTGATCCACCTGATGGTTGTTTTGATGTTCTTCGGTGGCCCGACTCTTGGGTACGTGAGCATCTACGTGACGTACTTTTATGACGAGATTCTCTAGTCGGGCAGCAATATCTTGCCACAATTCAGCAGCCCAGATGGGCTTGCCTCTGCGTTGCCAGTTGCTCTGCTTCCATTGCTGCAGCCACCCCCATAGAGCATTTGCTACCATCCATGAGTCAGTATAAAGATAGAGTACTGGCCATTTTTCTCGTTCAGCAATATCTAAAGCCAGCTGGATGGCTTTCACCTCCGCAAACTGACTTGATTCACCTTGTCCTTCAGCCACTTCTGCAACTCGTCGTATAGGGCTCCATACAGCAGCTTTCCACCTTCGATGTTTGCCTACAATACGACAGGACCCATCAGTAAACAGGGCATATTGCCTTTCGTTCTCTGGCAGTTCATTATATGGTGGAGCCTCTTCAGCACGCGCCACCTCCTCTTCCGGTGATATTCCAAAATCTTTGCCTTCTGGCCAGTCCATGATCACTTCCAAGATTCCCGGGCGATTAAGATTTCCTATTCGAGCCCGCTGTGTAATAAGCGCGACCCACTTACTCCACGTAGCATCAGTCGCATGATGCGTAGAGGGGACCCTCCCTTTGAACATCCAGCCCAGCACCGGCAGTCGGGGTGCCAGGAGGAGCTGTGCTTCAGTACCAACCACTTCTGAGGCAGCTCGAACTCCTTCATATGCCGCCAATATCTCCTTTTCAGTTGGAGTATAGCGGGACTCAGATCCCCTATATCCTCGACTCCAAAACCCTAGAGGTCGACCTCGAGTCTCTCCTGGTGCCTTCTGCCAGAGACTCCAGGTAGGGCCATTCTCCCCGGCTGCCGTGTAGAGCACATTTTTAACATCTTGTCCTGCCCGTACTGGCCCGAGGGCTACGGCATGAACTATCTCCTGTTTGATTTGTTCGAAGGCTTGTCGTTGCTCAGGGCCCCATTTAAAATCGTTCTTCTTCCGGGTCACTTGATAAAGAGGGCTTACAATCAGACTGTAATTTGGAATATGCATTCTCCAGAAACCCACAACACCCAGAAATGCTTGTGTTTCTTTTTTGCTAGTTGGTGGAGACATAGCTGTTATTTTGTTGATCACATCCGTTGGGATCTGTCGACGTCCATCTTGCCATTTTATTCCTAAAAACTGGATCTCTTGTGCAGGTCCCTTGACTTTACTTTGCTTTATAGCAAAACCAGCTTTCAGAAGGACTTGAATTATTTTCTTCCCTTTCTCGAAAACTTCTTCTGCTGTGTTGCCCCATACGATGATGTCATCAATGTATTGCAGATGCTCTGGAGCTTCACCCTGTTCCAGTGCAGTTTGTATCAGCCCATGGCAAATGGTAGGGCTGTGTTTCCACCCCTGGGGAAGTCGATTCCAGGTGTATTGGACACCCCTCCAGGTGAAAGCAAACTGTGGCCTGCACTCTGCTGCCAAAGGGATCGAGAAAAACGCGTTAGCAATATCAATGGTGGCGTACCACTTGGCTGCCTTTGACTCCAGTTCATATTGAAGTTCTAGCATGTCCGGCACAGCAGCGCTCAGTGGTGGCGTGACTTCATTCAGGCCACGATAGTCTACTGTCAGTCTCCACTCTCCATTAGACTTTCGCACTGGCCATATGGGGCTGTTAAAGGGTGAGCGAGTCTTGCTGATCACTCCTTGGCTCTCCAGCCGACGAATCAGCTCATGGATGGGGATCAGGGAGTCTCTGTTGGTGCGATATTGCCGCCGGTGCACTGTTGTGGTAGCGATCGGCACCTGTTGTTCTTTGACCCTGAGCAACCCCACCACCGAAGGGTCCTCTGAGAGACCAGGCAAGGTGGACAGCTGTTTAATTTCTTCCGTCTCCAAGGCAGCTATACCAAAAGCCCACCGGTACCCTTTTGGGTCCTTGAAATACCCTCTGCTGAGGTAGTCTATGCCCAGGATGCACGGAGCCTCCGGGCCAGTCACAATGGGGTGCTTCTGCCACTCATTCCCAGTTAGGCTCACTTCAGCCTCCAGTACAGTCAGCTGTTGGGATCCCCCTGTCACTCCGGAAATACAGATGGGCTCTGCCCCTATATGGCTTGATGGCATCAGGGTACATTGTGCACCGGTGTCCACTAAAGCCTTATATTCCTGTAGGTCTGACGTGCCAGGCCATCTAATCCACACAGTCCAATAAACTCGGTTGTCCCTCTCCTCCGCCTGGCTGGAGGCAGGGCCCCTCTAATCCTGCTCATAGTACTCGTTACCCACTTCTTGTAAATAGGAGTCAGAAGTCCCTTCAAGAGGATCAGAGGTGAGATCAGCTCTTCTATTCTTTCTGGGAAGCTGCCCACTGGAAAGTGGAGCGACGATTTTCCTCGAGGAACCTGAACCCCCTTTTGTAATTGTTTTTCCTTGCAGCTCGCGTACTCGTGCCTCTAGGGTCGAGGTAGGTTTTCCATCCCACCTCCTCATGTCCTCTCCGTAGTCACGCAATTGAAACCACAGGGTGGCTCGTGGTGTGTATCCTCTATATCTTCTCTCTTGAACAGAAGAGCGCTTACTCCTAATGGCTGAGACACTGGTCCGTATGGGTGGAGGGTAGGGCATATCCTCTTTGAATTGCCGGAACTCTCGGGACAGTTTCTCTATAGCAGAGATGCAGGCCCGTAGGGAGGAAGAGAGACTTTCTTCGTATTGCCGGAGTTGGCCAGCCAATTCATCCACCGTTGGTCTCTCTCCGTCCTTCCAGGCCATTACTGCTAATGAGTTGGCATATGATGATGGTGCACTCCGTACAAACTTCCGCCACATAGGTTGCGTGCAATTGACTTCATCTGGATCTTTGGATGATTGTCCATTGTCCAAGTCACCATAAATCACTTCCAGCACCGCTAGCTCCCTCAGGTACTGGATACCTTTCTCCATGGTGGTCCACTTGCCTGGGTGACATAGAACATCTTCCTTGAAGGGATACCTTTCCTTCACACCCGACAGGAGTCGTCTCCAGAGGCTGAGGACTTGTGCACCTTTTCCAATTGCTTTGTCAATGCCCCCTTCCCTAGAAAGGGATCCCAGCTGCTTGGCTTCCCTACCCTCTAATTCCAGGCTACTGGCCCCATTATCCCAGCATCGGAGCAGCCAGGTGACAATGTGCTCACCTGGACGACGGCTGAAATCCTTTCGCATATCTCGCAATTCACTCAGGGATAGAGATCGGGTAGTTACCGTCTCTTTTATAAGTTCTTCCTCTTCCTCCTCTTCAAGCGATGACTCGCTCTCTTCCCTCTTCCGTGCTTGTGATGGCCCTGCTTCAGAGCACTCTGCCTCCTCACTCTCTTCCTCTGGCTCCTTCTTAGCAGGATCTTCCTCCTCCCTTACTAAACGAGCTGACTTCCGCTTCCAAGATTTCTTCTTTTGTACAGGGGCAACTGATACCGGGATGGGCTGGTCCTCTGGTTCAGCTGCAACAGTCTGAGTAGCTACAGTGCCCGCCGTGGGGGTTGGAGTAGTGGCAGTGCCCGCCGTGGGGGTTGGAGTAGTGACAGTGCCTGCTACAGACGTTGGAGTAGTCACAGTGCCTGCCACATTGCCATCAGACCCAGAGAGCCCCTCTCCCCTTTGCACAGTGTTAAATAGGGTTCGGTAGGCATGGGCCAGGCCCCAGCACATGGCAATGATTTGTGTCTCCTTGGAATTGCCAGGCTGACAGCATACTTCTTCCAGATATTCTGCTAGTTTATCAGGATTCTGCACTTGTTCGGGAGTGAAGCTCCAAAACACCGGAGGTGCCCACCGCCCCAGGCATTTGCCCATGCTGTTCCACACACCCTGCCATTCATAACTATCCAGCCTTGGGGCAGATCTCCGGGTGATATTCTTAAATTGCTTGCCAACCTTAGACAAAACTGAAACCATGTTCCCCAGAAGTAGCAATAGAGGTATTTTAACCAGCCAAGGGTGTTCAAAATACTGAAAAATTATTGTGATGAAGGAGGAAATGTTATGATAGAGGGTATCAAAGGTACCATTCTGCATTTCCTCCATAAAAAACCTTTCAGAGGCAGAAGTATAATTGCTAATCATCTCCACAAGACTGTAGCCAAAATACAGTAACGGCTTTAGTACAGAGCTCAGATGATACCACATTAAGCTCAAGGTCAGTGCTCTAAAAACAAAATTCACAGGCGAGACATTACTAATCATTGCAGAGTACAGCAGCCCGCAGAAACCAACACCGATCCTTAACATGTACAGCAAAGACGAGAGCATGATGCAAATCAAACTGATATTGTGACCTGCAACCGTTATTATCTCAAGCCTCGGGCCCCACGTTGGGCGCCAAAAAGGACTGTCGTGGTTTAGCCCCAGCCGGCAACTAAGCACCACGCAGCCGCTCGCTCACTCTCCCTCCCACAGCGGGACGGGGGAGAGAATTAGGAAAAACCTCGTGGGTTGAGATAAACACGGTTTAATAGGACAGAAAGAAAGAAGGGAACAATAATGATAATACCAACAAAGGAATGTATAAGAACAAGTGATGCCCAATACAGAAATTGCTCACCACCCCGTGATCGACAGCCCGTCCCCGAGCAGCGATTTCCGCCCCCCCGGCCAACTCCAGTTTATGTACTGGGCATGACGTCGTATGGTAGGGAATATCTCTTTGGCCAGTCTGGGTCAGCTGTCCCGGCTGTGTCCCCTCCCAGCTCCCCGTGCACCCCCAGCCTGCTCGCTGGCAGGTCAGCACAAGAAGCTGGACTGTCCTTGACGGCTCAGCAACAACCCAAAACATCAGCACATTATCAACAGTTCCTCATCCCAAATCCAAAACACAGTCTCACACTAGCTTCTGTGAGGAAAACCAGCTCTATCCTGGCTGAAACCAGGACAGGAGGACACAGACACCCCCAGAGCCTCTCACTCGCCTCACTCATGCTGGTCCCCCCAGTAGGTGCTTTTCAGGGCTGTTCCCGCCCCAGTGCCTGGTGGCCGAGACACCCACTCGCCCCAGCAGCTGCACTCAGACCCCCCACTCACTCCACTAGCTGCACTGGGGCCCACGCCAGTAGCTGGCACCACGAGCCAGGGGTGCCCACAGCCCCTGGTTGACTCCAGCAGCTGGCACCCAGTCCAGCCACGCCAGCCCCCCAGTAGCTGCCACAGAGTCCTTTCAGTTCACATACACACAGGACAGAGAGTGAGATCGTGCAGAGAGATCGTTAAGAAAAGATTTAAGAAGAAGATATAAGAACACAGGATGGACATCATCTGCGTCCGGCTACCAATCACTTGTCTGTGGAGAGACTCCGGTGTCATCAGGTTGCCCGTCATCTGAAACTTCTTCAACAAGATTAGAGGGGACAAATCCTCTTGTGCCGTCAGTCAGCTCTCCCACATACCAACCGTCTTCATCCACATCTCCAAAGACGTAAACATATTGTCCAGCAACTAGAGGAAGCTCTAGTTCAGGCTGCTCATTGGGACCACCGAAAGGATCTTAGCTGTATCGAGCTATGAATGCTCAAAGCTCTGCCGGTTGTTTTCTCATAGCCTCCAGGAGGATGGACTCCTTGCTTGCTCCCAGGTTAGCCTGGCACGGCCTGCAACCGATGCGGTTGCATCTTTCTCTCTCCAACCATTCCAAGGTCCTTCAGTGGCTGCTGGCGTTGTTCATTTAGCTTTGGATTCTGATCATTCAGTTCCGTCAGCTGGGCTCGAAACAGCTGCAGGGTTTCCTTGCGTTCCCTGTGTACGTCTGCCTGAGCCCTCTGCCAACACCTGCCGTCCCCTTCTTTCCTCTGGAGCGCTAACTGTGCCTCCTCATGTTCCTTCTCCAGCTGTTGGCTCCTTTCTGCCATTTCTCTCATGGCTGTCAGTTCGTGCTCGGCCTCTACCAGCTGGGTTTGAAGACAGACGCTCCTTTGGATGGCAGAATCTCGCTCCTCTGCCACTCATGCTAGTTGCCCTTTCAGGTCAGCATTTTCAGCTTGAACCCGTGCTGTCAAACCCATCTGCCCACAGAGGCGAGCATTTTCTTCCGCCAGGCGAGCATTTTCCTTTGTCATCTCTGTGAGCTGCACCTGCAACTCCTCACAAGTTGGGCTGTGGGTGCTCACGTAACAGGAGCCCTCATCACCTGCAGCCCCTTGGGCCTGAAGCTCCTCAGCCCCCTTCAGTGAGAAGTCATCCTGCTTGTCCTGTGCCAGCAAAGCTCTGGCAGGCTCTCCCGTTTCTCCATCTCTCTGCTGAGGCAACGGTGCCATGCACAGATCCTCAGTGGAGCTTTGGATGGGCAGCGGCACTCCAGCATTGACCAGGCGATGGATAGTCGCCTGCAGTTGCCTGGATCCTTCTTCCAGCCGGGAGGCGAGGGCAGCTAGCTGAGCTTTTTTCTGCTGCAGCCTCTCTGCCTCCTCGCACGCTTCTGGAGAGCCTTCCTTTCTCAGGAGGCAGCTCTCCGTCTCAAGGGCACTCTGTTGCCTCTCCAGGTCTTCTAGAAGATGCTGCAGGCGGGTGTTTGGCTCCAGGAGTCAGCTGCATGTGCTTCCAAGCAGCACCAAGCCTTCCCCCTCTGGCATCCGGAGCTTAGCATCTGCCACAGCCTTGCATGCTGTTTGCTGCCCAGCGCGGTGGCTTTCCGGCAGTCTTTCCCTTACCACTGCCAGGGCTTGGGGCCCATTTCTGCCAGAGGAGCAGGAGTTCTGCATCTCCTGATGGCCCTGGTGCCCAAGAGGGCCTTTGGTCTGGTACGTGCCAGGGGAGGCGGGCAGCTCGCCCTCGACCTGCTGCAGGATGTATTTGATGAAGAGTCTCTTCTCCAGCTACAGCTGGTTCTGGAGGTGGCGGATGCAGGCGGGCTGGAAGCCATCCATCTCCCAGCGTAGCTTGCCAAGGAGGTCCTGGAGCTTGCTTCGGGCCTCCCTGCCACTCCTGCTGGGCCTCACCATCTCCTCGGCCAGCTGCCGCTGTAGGTCCCCCAGTGAGAGGCATTGTTTTGATTCTCTTTACAGCCTAAAGCACCGCACGGGGCAGGAGATAGGCCAGGACACCACCTCAGGAGGGATCATAATCAGCTAGCCCAAGAACGGTGATGCTCACCTGACTCTGGTCCTTGCAAAAGAGGGAGTGCTGATCAGGGCTGTAGAACACCCTGTCAGTCTTGGCTGTAGTGACCATTTTTGCCTCTTCAGGGGGCTTTTGGGGGGAATGCCATGGGCAGCAGCGCTCAAGGGCACCAGAGCTCACTACAGCTGGTCTTTCAAGCCTGGAGCCGCCTCTGCCTTCCACTGAGGCACCCAGAGTGACCCTTGGAGGTGCTGTACATGCCAGTGGTGGCAACATCTGTCCATGGCAGATCCTCAGCAAGAAGGTCCCCTTCCATCCCATGGTGGGCTGGGAAGCCAAGTCACCGAAGGCAGGGCTTGCTTTAGTCTTGCATGCAGATCTTGAGCTTAGACAGACTAAATTGTTCCAGTATCATCCCTCTTGCCGCGTCTGCTGCCTTGGTTCAGCTAAGGATGTCATCCTCCAGCCTGATGAGCGAAAAAGGGCCGACCGCAACTCTCCTCCCTCCTCTGCCAGGCCCAGCCTTGGAAACCACCTGGTAGCATCAAGGAGCCAGAACAACGGGTGGGAAGTTTAGACAAGAGGCGTGGGGAGGGGACGAGGGCTGTGCTGGCCTCACTCGGGGGTCCCTGTCATCCTGCAGTCCTGAGAGAGCTGGAATGACACAGGCAAACACTGTGGGGAGCTGGTCCTGGCCAGGGGCTCTGCTGGCCGCCCCACTCCAGGGTCCCTTTCTCCAGGGGTCCTCCCACAAAAAGACATGTCCCAAGCAGCAGTATCTTGGTAAAACCGCTCCAAACCCTTCCTTCCCCATCTCTGTCTTACCTCAGCAAAGCAAGCTACCCACGGCTTGCCTGAGCAGGAATCCATCCCGGCAAGAGGTTCTTCACCAGACTGGGGGAGACGAGCCCAGTGTCGAGTAGGACGCTGCACAGGGGACACAAGCGAGTGGGACACAGTGACCCAGGATGGCCACAGGCCGCGTCTCCAAAACCCACTTGCGCTGATGCAGACGCTATTCTTGTAGCTCAGGAGAGCTTCCCAGGCACGCTGGAAGAGTCGCAGCAGCCGTTTCCGCAGGCACAGCCCCGCAGGAGGCGGCCGGATGCATCCCTGGGGCTCTTACCTGCTCAGGAGATGCACCCCCTCAGGGTGAGCCAGGGGGTCTTCCAGACGAGCCCACACGGCCCCATTCAGGAGCCGCCGCATCCATTTCTGTGCCATGCATTTGCCTAGCACCAACTCCATAGCTGAAAGGAAGATCCTGGCAGAAGAAACAAAACACAAAATAAACAAACAAAACGAACCAAAATAACACCACCACCACAAACCCAAAGAGATCTCAAATCACAGCAGGCTGGGGGAAGACTTATCTTCAGCAGAGCTAGGTACCCCTGAAATGATGCTTCGTAGCCTTCAAGACTGCAGCTAACGACTCTGGCATTTTCTTCATGCCCCAAACCCACTGAAGCAGAAGAAAACCCATAGCCCTGGCCTGCCTCCATGCTGGATATCAACCAAGGCAACACCTAATACCTCCTCCCACCAGCATTTTGGGATGACTGACACCAGTGCCCGCGACAGTCACTGCTCCCAGCGGGGGTCTGTTGAGGGAGTGCGATGCGATTGTGCATGCAAGGCTACGCAGGAGGTAGGATAACAGCCATCTGCAGTACGAGCTACGTAAGACCTTCCCGCCTGGGAGCTGGACTTTCTCCATGAAGGAACAGAAGGAGAACCAACCACAATGACCGGTTTCCACATCTAGGAAGCGGGGCCGGCAAAGCGCTCCCTCAGCCCCACAACGGCACATGCCTTGGCGAGGGGAACTGAGGCAGCCTCTCCATCTGCCCCTTCGGCTCCTTACCTGCATGGCTTCTCCTCAAGCACCTTGCCCTCAAGGAACAGTTGTCTCCAGCTGCTCATGGGGGAGCGCAGCCTCTCCTCGCCCAGCGTTTCACTGGCCCACCTCAGGAGGCTGGGAAGGATGTGCGGAAGCAGTTGCCTGAGCTCCTCCATGCTCCTCAGGGCAAGCACCACCTCGGAGACGGCACGGGTGATCTGCAGAGAAAAATGACCAAGAACCACCTGCTCAGGCAAGGCCTTTTCCCACCAGCCTGCCTGGGGCCGGGGGTTACAGTCCGCGATTGTCACTTCTGCGACAGTCTTGTGGCTCAGGAGCACAAAACGTCCCTGGCTCCCCACACTCCTTGAGGCCGGCCCAGCACAGCACCCTGGGAGTCTCCGGGGGCATCCGCAAAGGGCACCTGACTCCCTCGCACCAAAGTACGAGTTCGAAAGCAGATGCAAAGCTGCAGGAACGTGTCTGCCTTGAACATACTGTCAGAGTCTCCAGAGCAGTCTGACGGTTGTGTCGCTCATAAGCAGAGTCGTCAGTCCCCAGGCGGTGGTCTCCTGCTCTGTTTAGTTTCTCCACTAAGCACCTCAGGATCTGAATCCCAAAGGCGCTTCTCCCCAGGCTCCTCCACAGCTCCACGGCATCGCTGCAAGGGAAGAGACGTTTGCCCCTGAGCCCGTATCCTCGCAGTCCTGCAGTGCCCTCAAACCTCCTCATCTGCAATGGGGCTTAGAACACCCCCCTCACGGCAGAGACACAAGCACGCAGTCTTGCCACACTCAAGACTGTTCAGGCAGAAAAAAAAAAGACCTACTCCTCAACCAGACCCCCCCCAGTACAAGCAAGCTACGTGGTCTCTGTTTGACTACAGTGGGGAAGTGGGTAGTGCACGTACCTGTCCATGGGCAGACCTTTCTGGAGGAGACTGCTGACGGTGGGCTCCTGGTGAAAGTGAGCGAGGAGAAACACTACATGGAGCAGGAAGGGCCTGTGGGTGCTCTGCTGCATGTAGGTGTAAAGGGTGTTCAGGATCTTTGGCACCTGAAGGGAAGAAGAGGAGAACCTGCTGCGGGACCCAGACGCAGTCACTCAGCACGGGAGCAATGCCTGCTCCCTTGGCAGGGTCCAGATCTAGCTCAAAACCTCACCCCTTCCACCTGCCTGACCCTGGCTCACGTCTGGAGCCGAGTCTGCTCTCGGCAAGCCTGCGCACACACGCACGCCCTCACACGCACGCCTGCACACACCCACACGCGCAGCCTCCGTCACTGAATGTGTCTGGGCCCAATCGTGTGAGCAGCTGCGTGCCCTGTGTGCACACAGAGGACACGGCCACGCTTCACACCCAGCACCAGAATGACTCCTGCCATGGGTCTGCAGCCACGCAAGAGCACAACCAAACACGCTCTTTGAGAGCCTGAAGATGCCTTCCAGAGGAACCCAGTTCTCCAGGGACACTTTTCCTTGCCTCTACCCTCCTTTCCCAAAGCGCTAACCCCTTCGCCACTCAGAGGGCCTTCCCCCGAAGGAAGGGGTATTTCTTTGAGCCTTTCACAGCTAGAAGCCGTGGCCACGGAGGGAGAGGCAGAGTGTCACACGGTGCCCACCCCCTCATTGCTAGCTCCTGCTGAAGGTTTGCCGGGGAAACGCGGCTGCAAGCAAGCAAGTGCTGCAGCTGCCCCAGCTGGGTGGCTCTGATCCACAAGGTGTCAAACCCTGTCCTTTCCAAAGACACCTCAGGGGCCCCAATGCCAGGACGTCCCCTCTGAAACACAGGTCTCAGGTAGCTCTTCCAAGAGAGCTAAGCTAAAGGCAGCTGCCACGGTTTGGCTGCTGCAGGTGTAGAAGTGGCAACTAGGGCCAAAAAGGAAAGCCAAGCAGCAAAACCCTGGATCCTTTACCTTCCAGCCCGTGGAAGCCCGATAAAACCAGTGCCGGGTGAAAGCGGCAGAGAACATAGTCACTGTGTCCAAGACCAGGTGGAAGTGGCTCTCAGCAGCGTGAGACACAAGCAAAATCATTCCCTGCAACTGCAGAGAAAGAGGGAGTCGGCCCCAGCCCAGGCATTCAGCTGTGGCCAGCGACAACGGCCAGGCAGGACATTGCGGCGGGGGGGAAATGGCAGCAACGGGGAAATCAAGGAGGTGCGGAGCAGGGCCAGCAGCAGCACTCCCTCTCCCCCAGGAGCAGGCAGGGGATTCTCAGGACATGAGCATCACCTCACCTGAGCCTCAGACAGCTCCACAGGGTTTGTCTCCTGAAGGAACTGCAGCACCTGCCCTTGGACGTGCCTAAGGTCCTGACAAGCTGCCAGCGCCATCCCAAGAGGAAAAAGGAAAAGCTGAAAGAGAAAAAGAGAAAGCTGAAAGAGAAGAGGCCGAGCCCGAGATGCGGTCACGGCCTGACCTGTCAGGAGAGGGCCGGCCTGGACGGACTCAACTGCCCCTGGGCACAGGCCAGGCCGGCCGCGATGCCAGGCTGCAGCCAGGCGCTGGGGCAGCCCTGTGGTAAGTGCCTTTTGGGGGCGCGGGAAGCAGTGAAAACCGCCAGTGTGGGCAGAGCACTGGCGCCAGCCCCAGCGCGGGCAAGAGACGCACCTTCTCCCAGGAGCTCGGGGCAGAGCTGCCCAGCTGCTGGCTCAGCTCCTGGCTCAGGCCCACGGTCCAGGCCTTGTCCTCGATGGGCTCCAGCGACGCTCGCAGGAACTGGGGAGAGCAGGAGAGGAAGCGAGTGTTCCCCTGCCCTTGGCCTGGGCCCTTTCCATACTCGCGTGTCCCAGCATGCAGCGGGGGGAGAGCTGCCGGGAACAGCAGTCTCCTCCCCAACCCTCTTTTCACCAGCCTCCCTCTTCTCCTAACACCTCAGGCGAGACGCCCTGGCACGCCGGACGTAGAGCAGGATGCGGTGCTAAGGCACGTGCCACAGCGTTAGCGGGCATTAGCCATCAGCCGTGGCACGTGTGCGGACAGCAGCTCCTCTGAGTGGGCAGGCACCTACTGCGGGGGGAGGCGCAGGGTGCTCGGGAGGTGCCCCCACCTCCTGGTGCCTACACAGGCAGCCCCGAGTTGCCTCCCACGGCTTTGTCTGCTCCCTCTTCTCCCCCTCTATTTGAGATACCCCCCCAAGGATGCTGTACCTTAAGCACACGGTGCTCCCACTCTGCGGAGTCCAGGGAGCTCTCGGTTTTTCCTAGAAAGCAAGAGGAACAAAAGCTCTCGCTGCTATTTAAGCTCACAGCCAAGAAGAGCCCGGTGGTCTCCTCTGCGGTCAGACCTCCCAAAAGTCCCAGGCCATCAGGCTAGAAGGTGCCTACGAGCACCAACGTCAAGGCCCTTGTGAGGCCAAAGACACCACAGGGGTCCCAGGGGCATTTGTCAGAGCCACTGATTCATGGTGGGGAAGGGCGCGGTGACCACAGCTGATCCCCACTGCTGCCGTCAGTGCAGCTCCCAGAGCAATTCCGACCACTGAGGTCACAGCACCCACCAGCAACATACTTTCTCCTTAAAGACGCACTGCTTTCTGCCCATTTGCAGCCCTTCTCCCTGGCTATTGCCGAGCATGGCTGCTGCAAACCGGCCCTGGCCTGGACACTTGGTCCTCCAAAGCCAGGGGCTGCACCCCCTCCAGGAGCACCAGTCCCATCCCTCCCCCAAACACCGTTCTGACCAGGACATGGGGGTGCCTCCAAGACCTGCCGTCCAAGGGGACATCAACGGCCCCGTCCATCCCCTGGGCCAAAGCGACGCCGGGGGATGGCTGCCCCCAGCCTCAGTGCTGGCTCCCTGGAAGGGGAAAGGCAGCAGAGCAAGAGCTGGGCAACTGGGGACAACTCCCCTCCATCCTGCTGGGGAGCCACAGTTCCCTGCCCCGCCTCCCTCCCCTCCAGCCTCTCCCTCCCCACCCGCACTTTACCTTCCAGGTACTGCAGCAGGAGGGGGATCTGGGTCGCCCATGCCGCCCCCACGGCTGCGTGGATCCTGCCGTGGAGCGCCTGCAGCAGCTGCAAGGCTGCGACTGCGTGTTGGCTGCTGCCGTAAGGAGCCGCTGCCAACACCTAGGCAAGGGCAGGAGAGAAGGGTCACTCCTGCCACCAGAGCCACAGCTTCTCCTGGGAAGGGAGAGCAGCTTGGCGCTGCTCGGCCAGCAGTGGGCAGCCATGGTGTCACCCAGAGTGCTGCCAGCCCCGAGAAAGTAGTGGGATCCTCCATGGGCTCGGGCAGGCTGGGGTATCCTGCCTCCTCTGCGGGGGGTCCCAGCACTGGCCTCAACAGCATCTCTGCCCCGGGCTGCCCCACCACCCCTGGCCAGAAAAGCCCTTTCCCCGGGGCCCCACTACTCACCAGCAGTCGAGCCAACAGGGCCTGGGGAGCTGGCAGCTGGCCTACGGGGAGGCAGAAAGGCTGGGTGAGCCGACGAGCCCCCGCCATACCCTGCCCCTTGCACCTCTGATGCCCCCGCACAGGGCTGAGAGCAGCTGCGCTGCAGCAGCGCTGGCCCGGGGGGCGCTCCCGAGGGCTGCCCACCACGAGATGAAGGCAGCTCCGGCATGGCCAGGAACGAGCCCCAGCTCACCAGGAGAGCGCTGCCAGCAGGAGAGACAGGCCTCTGCACCGGGCAAGGGGCCATGCAAGGCAGAGCCCCTCGTGCCCCGCAGCAGAGCCTGTCTCTGCCCTTTGGTTCTCCCGGGATCCTGCTCAGTGTTGGTGAGATGCAGGGAGACTTGCACTGGCCCGACCCCCAGCCATGCCCAGCAGCACTCACTGGGGCTCCTACCTTGCTCCTGGCAGTCCACGGCATCCAGCTCCTCCTCTTCTTCCTTGCACCCTGCTCTCTCCTGTCTCTCAACGAGGGCTCGGAGGCAGTGGGAGAGCGGGATCAGCATGCCGCTGTACTGGGCTGGCACCACGTACCGCAGCAGCCTTGGCCACAGGAGCTGCGGAGAAGAACTGGGCAATTCACCACGTTGGCACTTCCACTCATCTTGAAGACGAAAAGAACGGTCTGCGTTTCCCTGAGCCACGTGCGCTTCAGCTGATGTGAAGGGAGAGGCTCAGGGCATGGGGGAGAACGTCCTGAAGGCAAGAAGTGGCCACAGTAGACGGGCAGAGGGCAACTTACTCTGGTCATCCCTCTCAGAGAGACATCCAGAGAGCCCAGGATGTCCATGCAAAGCGCTCGAAGAGCTCCATCCTCCTGGGTTTCCCAGGCGAAAAGGCCTCCTGCCACCTGCAAGACAGAGTTGGCAAAACCCCCGTTACTCTCAGCTCCCGACCAATGAGTCTCAGGCATGACCCACCAGTGCTCCTGCACCAGCCTCCTGGAAGCACTGACCTCCTGAAGGAGGACAAGGACAGCCGGAGCCACCTCAAGGACCAGGTCTCAGACCCGGGGAAGCCTGGGAGCAAGAGGGCACCAAGGGCACCACTGCTAGTCTGCACGGTCCCCCGTGGCCCAAATGCTGCCGTCATGCTACCAAAGCAGAGGTGAGAAACGTGCCCTTCAGCAGGGCTGTGCTCAGTGCCAGCCCTGGCGGCAGCGCGCCCAGCCAGATGGATGCGGAGGAGCACCTGGAAGCCCTTTCCTTCACCCTGCTCCCAAAGCAGAGCCTCCCTGAGCCTCAGAGCAAAGCGACACACATGGATCTCCCAGCTAGAGGGAAGCTCCGTCCAGAGGGAAGATCCGTGGCAAGTCAGCGGGAGGCTCGGCCATCCCCAGCTTTCATCTCCTGGGCGCCCTGCTGGAAATACCCACCGAAGGGACTGCCAAACGGCCTGTCCCCTTGCCAGAAGGGATGCAGGCCCCCAGAAAGTTATCAGATGGGCAGGGTGTGCCTTGGAGGGCCAGAGCACGAGACCACCACAGAAAGCTCCTCTAGCCAGGCCCACCTGTCTGCACTGGCTGTGTTTTGCTGATAGTCCATCAGCATTTAAGGATGGAGGACATCGCGTCCCTACAAGCCCCTCCCTTTGCACGGTGGCTTTGCTGAAGGTGCCTGTGGGCACAGCTCAGCCCGTGGGGTCCGCACGCAGCCCCGCGGTCCTGGGTGGCACGCCCAGGCGTAAACCCACATCATCCGCTGACATCGCCACCAATGTCAGCAGAGACACGCACAAGGAACGGCCATTTGGAAGCCGCTCTGACGGCAGTGCTGGTGCCGATGGCCCTGCAGCGTGGAGCTCTCCATGGCCAAGGACGCCTGCAGGAGCTCTCAGCACAGTCCAGGCACCGGTCAAAGCCCCGGGTGTCCTGCTCGGCCCTCACCAGTCTGCCCGAGGTCCGGCTGAACTCGATGAAGATGTGCCCCACCACATCCCACGCCCAGCAGCTGGGGGAGCCGGAGCTGAGCAGCTCCCTGATGAACTCCAGAACTGCCCTCTGCACCTGCCAGGGGAGAGTGTGGTTATGAGCCTCCTGTTCTGAACCCGAAGGGTTTGCTTGGGGCAGCCTTCGTGGCCCGCAGAGCGATGATGAGGGCACGGCAGAAGCTTTCGCTCCTGGCATCAGGGCTGGGCTTCAGCACCAGGCTGGATGGGTATTCGCCCCACAGAGCACAGTGACCTCCCTGCCCCACTCTGCCAGCTCTCCCCGGGGAGGAGCCATCACGAACCGCCCGGGCAATGCACTGGCGCTTCCCCAGGCACCCTAGCTCTGTCCCGAGGGAAAGGATTTCTCTGCCTCCCCTGGCAGAGAAACCCAACCCTGCGATGGTCCCTTCCCCACCAAGCTCACCTGGGCACTGGGGTCGTTGCACACTGACCACACAGCCTCCACCACCTGGGGCAGCTTCTCCCTCGTCGCAGGTGCTGCAAGAGATAGGGAGAGGTGTGCATCCAGGCAGAGCCCCGATGGCAGAAGGGATCCCTTTTAAAGCTTCCAAGTTTTCCGCACACCAAGGGGACAGAAAAGCGGGGCCTGACTCTGACTTCACAGGAGGCAGTGGTGTAGCCAGAGCAACTCCGTTTCTAGAGGCAGGCCTATTTTATAGGGACCGAACGCTACAGGAACACAGCGAACGAGAGAAACAGCATGGGTACAAGCAGCTCCTGTGCAAAGCCGCTCAGCCGCCCACCCACCAGCCTGCCCGTGTTACTGAGCTTGGAGCATCGTCCCTGGTGTGCCACCGTTTCTAACTGCCGGGGGAGAGCTCGATCCCTGTCGCGGGGCGTCAGCTCGCCTGGGGGACCTGCACTTTGCAGCTCCTTTTGGGTGCAGGCGCACCACTTTCAGCCGGTTCCTGCTCTCAGCCCAGCAGCCCTGACCCCTGCCTCGTGTCCCTGGTGCGTGGCACTGACCGTCTGAGTGGGCCAGCGCTCCCAGCAGGCCCAGGGCTGCCACGCAATCGGCCTCGCTCCCACCGCTCAGCCGGGACTGCAGAAATGTGACTGTGTCCTCGGGGCAGATTTGTGCTGCGGGTAAGAAATTGCATTCTGCATTAGCAGACAGCTGCTCCCAACTGCCGAGGACAGGGAGAGAGCTGCCATGGCAGGGCAGGCCATTGCCCAGTCTCTTCTCCTTACCCTGCAGCACGATGCAGCGGGACAGCGCTGCCTTATGGGCTGGGCCGGGCTCCTTGGTCACATCAGAGAGCTGTGGGAACAAGGTCCATTTTAGAGGAAGTCGCATCAGAATTGAGAGGGCCTGAAAGAAATGGTGCTCTCCGCTCTCCTCGCCCTGGGCACTCTGGGCACGGCACCCACAGCCAAAGCCCAGCCCACGCAACGGTGGCCCCGAGCACACGCAGAGGCTTGTAGCAGCCCAGGCCGCCCAGGAGCTGAGGCTGAGAAGGGTTGAAAGGCTGCCCTTAGGGTGCCGGCGCCCCAGAGTCCTCCCACGACTCGGCCATTCGGGAGATTGCTGTGGGAACCGGGCTGCCCCTCGGGCCTGGTCCAAGCAGCCAGGATCAGGCCTCCTGCAGCCTGAAGGTGGCACCTGCATCACAAATCCTGGCATGCTGCTGGCCTGCACAAAGGTCCCGGCAGAGGGATGCCCTGCTCTGCCCTGCCCGCAGGCAAGCCTTTGCCCTCCAAGGCGATCAGGCGTGCGGGCCCCAGGTCAGCGGCAGGGCGCAGGCTGCCCTTACCTGGCGGTGCACAGCGCTGCTGATGGCTAGAGCCATGCCCTGTGGGATTGGGGTCTGAACTCCCTCCAGCATCTCCAGGACATAGCTGAGGCTCTACAAGAGACCGGGAGAGGAAAGGGAGGCTAAAGCCACCTACAGACACTTGGGAAAGGAGAAACCCAGCACATCTGGGACAAGGGGAGTCCCTAGCACCAGCTCCCAGGGGAAACCCCCTGCACGGGGCTTCTTGTTTGCCCTCCCCTCAGAGCAGCATCAGGAGGGTCTCATTGCTCTGAAGAGAGCTCACTGTTGACAACTCCGTTTCCCGGCACTTCCCACTCGTCAGCCCTTGCTCCTCACTGGACTGGACTGGGCATGGCCCTGGGCATTAGGGCAAAGCTCTTCCCGCACACAGAGCCCCAGGGAGATGGCAATGCCTCCCTTCCTGAGAAGCCCCAGGGACTCTTGCCTCCCTCCTGGCCCCACCGGCTTGCTCTCTTCTTGCCCAAAGAGCCCAGGAAGCCTCAGGCCTCTCCCTGTTCCTTCTCTAAGGGCTTCTCAGCTGCTCCTGGCACCACGCAGCTCCCCAGCGCCTCGTGGCACTCGCATGAACCCAGCCCGGCAGCAGCACCGGGCCCTGTGCAGCACCTCACCTTGGTGACCCGGGAGGTATCTTGGACCTCTCGATATTGGGACAGGAGCCAGAGGAGCTGCTCCCAGCCACGCTCTCGGTGCTGCTCCTCATGCAGAAGGACCTCCATCATGGCAGCCAGCGCCCCCAGCACAGCCTGCTTGTCCTGCAGAGGGAAGGGAGAAGCTCTGCTTGGAGGGCTGAAGGTTGCCCTAGCGCTCAGCATCTCCGGGACACCGTCTGCCCTTCCCCCTGGGAGGGGTTTCCCTTTCCCTTCTGTCCTGCAGGGGAGGGGCTCGCTCCAGAAGAGAGAGAGCGTTTCCCCACACTGGTACCCCAGCCCTCCCTGCAGAAAGGCCCCAGGGCTCGGCTGCTTCCTGCCAGGGAGTCCCCCTCCCCTCGCCCCTCTTGCTCGCACCCCACTGGGCACAGACGAACCCACCGATGGGGACATCCCCGCTGCGGCCCCAGGTGTGGAAAGCAGCACTTCTCACCTCTTCCTCCTTGCAGTCCAGCCAATTTACCACTGTGTAGCGGAAGACCGGGTAAATGGCTTCACAGAGCTGTGCCACCCCCTTGCGAGGGAAGGGGCCTTGCTCCTGGCTGCAGAAGTACGTATTGCCCCCGTTCGACCATTGCTCCAGAGCTGCACCAGGAGAAAGGAAAAGGGAGCCTGTGAGAGACTGCAGCAGGGGCAGTACCTTGCATCCACGCCCAAGCCTGCTTTAAGGACAGTCCCAGGCTCGGCAGGGCTAAGCCCAGGACCAGCTCTGGATCCGAGGGTCACCTGTTCTCTTGAGGTGTCTGGATTCAAAGACCCCACTGTTTCTCTCCTCCTGCCCACTGCCCCTTCTCCTCATCACCGGCCCGTTCCCCTCCAGCATTTCTCACTGCAGCCCCTTCCCTTCCCATGTACGCGCCCTTTCAGAGCAGGGATTTTAAACCCAGAGGACCGCAGGGGAACGGAAGCTGTGGGAAGGGACCTGGGAGTTCCTCCGTGCAGCGCCGCCGCGTCCTGCCCACAGAAGCCTCCCGGCCTACCCCTGCTCCTTCTACACACTCACAGCAGTTTGGGATCACCAAGGCCCCTGCTGTGGGCTCATGTCCACCGTGCTCCCTCTGAGATCACACGGAGGCATCAAAGGCCATCCCGGCCCCTGGCCCTGGGACCCTGGCCAAGGAGCCGACACTCACCACTGCAGATGGCGTGCAGGATCCGGCCACTCCACACCCGGCTCAGCATGGCACGCAGGGCGAGCAGCGTCATTCCTACGAAGGGGATGTACCGCAGGGCTGCAGAGAAGGTAGGGACAGAGGGAGCGAGAGGGTGAGTGAGAGACACGGGAGACTGGGGTCGATCCCTGGCAAGGCTGGGGCTGCTGGGCCATGAGGGACATGGCAGAGGGCATGGGGAGGGCTGCCTTCCCCAAGGGGGACACCGGGAAACCCTTTGGGGAAATGGCAAGGACAGTGCGGGGCAGAGACCCTGCGGGTTTGTCTCCAGCAGGTTCCCACCCTTCAGGAACCAGGGTCGGGCTGGTAAGGCAGAGCTGCCAGCCAGCCCTGGCACGGAGCAAGGAGGAACGGCACCTCCATAGCCCCACAGTTCAACACAGAGCATTTAGGGAGGGGGGAGGGCCCCTCCTCCCTGTTATCACAGACCCCTACCCTATCCAGGAGCTGTACCATAGCTGCGGGCCATTTTGCCCAAGGTGAGGAGCACAATCTCATCAGGGGCCTTCCCCATGGCCTTCAGGTGGCTCTGGAGCTCGGACATGACAAAGTGGAAGTGGGAGCGGGCCAGAGCCACCAGGACATCGCTAGCGGCCGTCTTCACGTCACCTGCCACGCCCTGCAAAAGCATCACAGCTTAAACACTGGCGAGAAAAAGGCTGAGGCCCTCGGACAGGCAGAATGAGCCCGTCTCCTCTGCGAGACGCCTCGGGGCAGTTGTGCTCAGGGCTGGGCAGCTGCTGCCTCTTCTACGCTGGGGGAGGTGAGCGGCTCCCTGGCAAGACGAGGGAGGCTTTTCCCCGGCGCAGCCCTGTGCCGCTGGCCCCTCTCCCTCTCCATGGAGATGCCAGGAAGCAACGGTCGCAGACTCGAGACCCGCCCCGGGACGTCTCCATGGGGCTGGTGGATTCCTGTGGCTCTTGCTCAAGGCAGGAGAAATAACCATGAGCTTGAAGCTAGCTCTTGCTCCGTTAGAAACAGCTCCGAGTCTGCTTCTCTGCATAGCTCTCTGCGTTCCCTCTCCAAATCCACCGAAATGACGTGTCCCCAGAGCCTCTCCCTCGGGACCTCCGCCGGCTCTGAATAGCCAAGCAACGTCTCTGCGCCACCCTGTATTTCCCCAAACACTGGGGGCAGAGGCAGGCTCCTTTGGTGGCCTTGAGAGAGAACAAGCTCACCTGGGCTGCCCGCATGTCACGGGACGCCTCAGCTATCAGGCGGTTCACGACACCGCTCGTCAAACAGCCGTCGTCTCCCTGCAAGACGCCCTCCAGCTCCCGGTATGTCTCCACTCGGTCGCCCTGGGGACAGACCACAAAGGGGAGCGATGGGACCGGCTTTGCCCGCGTTCCCAGGGAGCCACGAGAGAGACTTGCTGCCCCCCAGATCATCTGTGTGACACAGGCATGAGGTACGAGATGCAGGCATCGGTCAGCACAGCCATGGGGAACAGCAAGATCTTCCGCGGCGCCTCTGACTGTAACCAAGGTGGTAGGGAATGAAAATAAAATAAGGTTAGAAAATAGGTTTGTGAATTTGTAGCAAGTTGTAACTACAAGAACATTATGCACCAGCAATGCTGCTCGAGAACCCACCTAACCCTTCCCATCTTGATTTAATTATCAAGGAGTTAAGTGCAACATTGTGATCATGGTATTATGTTTTATTTTAATAGTGAGCAGTCAGAAAGATGGAACACCTTGGTCAGTTCTACGGTCCAGTGGCTAGGTAATTATTCAATCCATAGTCTTGTCTTAAAACAAAGGACTGTGGGGTGAATGATTGCATATTGGACCGACAGCCCGTGAAGGTCTATTTAGTGTTGCCAAGCTTAAGTGAACTTTGTAGGAAAGGGAATTCCGGCAGGGGGAGGTCACGACCACCGACTCAGAGACCACCCACTCAAGAAACCCTCCGACTCAAAAGATTAAGGAAGTAAAATCTCAAGAAATTACAGTGAGCATGCGTAGTCATTTACATGTGAGGCGAAGAATTTTTAACCAATCATTGTATGGAAACCTGATGAATATGTATTGACCTTACGATCATAGGCCTATAAATGTTTGATTTTTGAACTGATTGGGTGAACACGATTTGGGAGGAGCTATCCCCCGTGTTCCCGGCGCCGTGAATAAAGAATGCCTGCCTTTTAACACTACATTGCTGTTAGGAGGTTTATTCCTGATTTTGGTGACATGACGCTAGCAGAGAGCCAGACAGGGAGATCGCCTCCACCAGCGTAAAAGGCCATGCGGGAGCCGAGGAAGTCACTGCTGAGCACGGGGGATGGCAGAGGTCAGAGGGAAAGTGCCAGCCGAGGAAGGGTGTGACTGTTCCCTCAAGTCCTGCTGCAGGCAGTTTGGCTCAGGCCTGATGTGTGCGGGGAGCAGCGCCATTAGGGCAAAGCGAGAGCACCACATAGGCAGGGCAGGTGGCCAGAAAGAGCTAATGAGCCATGATGCAGCCATTGCCACCTGCAGACTACTGTCTCCTGCAGACATTATCTTTTGTCTGGCAGTTTCCTCAGAATCCTCAAACTTATGGAAATGGTATAGGCCAAAGCTGCAAGCTGGAGGGTACAAAACATGAGCTTACTCAAAAAGCCCTTGAGGTGGATCCAAGAGCAGCTGAACTGCTGAGGCTTTCATGCTTCCCAGTGTGATACAGGGGACAGCCTCACATCCTCCCCCGTGACGGAGGAGGAAGGATGAGCACTCTCGCTGTCAGCTAGGTAACTAGCTCTTTTTTTTTTGCTCACAGGCACACGGGATTAAGAGTTACGGATTGTAAATTATGAACCCTTGTGACTTGACTGGTGAAGAAGTGAATTCACGCCATAGACTAGTCTGGGCAAAAAGGGATTGAGTCCCTCTTTGTTTATGGTATTTCTTAGTGAGCTGATGAAAGAAAAGTGTAAGTCACAGAGTATGTTGTCCCGTACATTTGAGAGATCCAAATGGACCGTGACAAAGGGGAAGGTGTGGGAACAAGACCATGCCCCAAGGAGGGGAAGCCACGAGCACCCTGCACCTTGAGGCACAGTGGTGCTCCTCGCACAGGCTGGGACAGTTCCCGAACCAAAGCTAAGGAGGGGCCTTGGGCACTTGGGCCTTGAGGCACTGGAGAGATGCTGGGGTTTATGCCAGCAGCTTTGCCTTGCCCAGGAGAGCGCTGCGAGCTCCTGAGAAAGGAGCGGGGAGCAGTGGCATTAGTCCAGCGTGAGCAGGATCGGCGCTTGGGGACGAAGCGCCTGCCTGCAGGAGGGCAGATGTGCCATCAGGCGCGACACCCCTCTTCCACGGCACCCGGGGAAGCCAGGGGCGTAGAGGGAAGCCCTAAGGCCTCCCTTGCCTCACCTCATGGCCTTGCAGCCGCGTTAGCAGGCAAGTCCCAACGGCCGCAAAGGCAGTGATGGCCGCAGGGACAGTCCCCGTCACCCTGCCTCCATGCTCAGGACGTGCAGGTCTGGACTGGGAGCCCACGCATGGGCAGAGAGCTGGAAGAAAAAAATGAAATGGTTTTGCTGGCAGCAGGGCTTCACACCTGAATTAAAAAAGAACCACACAAAAAACCAAACATGCTATTAAAGCACCTTACTGCACCTGAACACTCAAAACAAAATTACTAACCTGAAGAAAACAAACATGCAAAAAAAGCTACATAGAAATGTGCTTTCCACTATACATGTTGCTTTACCTCAACTGGTCCTTAGATACCTCTGCTTCTCTAAGTATCAAACCACATCTACACTAAGGAGTTGAGGAAGGTGAGCAGGAGCAATAAACTGCAAGAACAGCAAAGCACTAATCTCAAAGAAGCCCTGAGGCAGAATGAGCTCCCCATGGCAAGGCGGTGGCTCATATACCCCAGGCCCTGCCCACCACCCTTCCCACAGTCCCTTGGGAGAGAGGAGGGGGCAAATCGCGAGAAGGCATAAAGGCGGCTGGAGGAGCAGCAGCAAGTTTTCTCATCTGCCTTAAATTTACAGCATGTGAAGCACCAGAGAAAGTGACCTTTCCTGGACATGACATTACCTGTTCTTTTACAACTACTACGTCTATGGCATCAGCCATGCGACCAGGTAGGTAGTTGAGCTTCATTCTTCTGGGGTATAGATTGAAAAAGATATATGTTGTACTCAGCTACGTAAGAAAGTAGTTGGCTAAATGCAATTATATTATTTTTATAAAAAGTCACATGCTTTAGTGGAAAATGAGGTGATACCCTTCATCTATATAGACCCATCTAAGAAACTAAAGAGGACATCCGAGCCGATGATAGATGTCTTTGGGGTACCAGATACCATATTGAAACGTACCATAAGACAGAAAACAGACCGCCGTGGAGCACTAAGATGGCGACAGAAAAGGTTCTGGCAGAACAAGAGGCATTGTCGCAGGGATCAGAGAGGTCTTGAAGGGGCCAGAGGGACCAAAAAAGTCTCGGGGATGCAATGAGCTCATTGAATTGAACAAAGTACAGAGGAAGGTCTCGGGAGGCATTGTCACTGGGAGAAAAGGCATCCCAAGGGAGCCAGAGAGACAGAAAAAGGATTTGGGATGCAATGATTAAATCCAGAGGGGACCGGAAGCGAGTAAACGTGTCATCGGAAAGGCAGGGAACAAAGAGAGGCATGGCTAGAGGGACTCGGGACATCTTCTGAGAGAACAAGAGGGCTGCGAGGTCTACTCCAAAGCTAATAGCGTGATAAGGGCAACCTCAAAGGCATCTATAAGTGTTGTGACGCCACGAGAGGGGTCTCGAATGGGCCAGAGAGACCAAAGACGGCTCAGTGACATGAGGAGGAAGTCTGGAGAGGATAGGAATGGAGTGCGGGTGTCCTCGGGGGGCCGGGGAGCAAATGGAGGTGCCCCAGGTGGGAATTGTACACCGACGGCAGCAGCTTTGTGCGAAATGGAATATGCATATCAGGGTATGCAGTAACCACACTCAAAGATACAACAGAAGCGAAGGCTCTGCCTCCAAAAACATCTGCGCAGAAGGCTGTTGCTATAATGCATTGTAAAGCACATCAATCAGATAAAACCACTCTAGGGAAAGGGAATAAACTGGCTGACTTAACGGCAAAAGAGGTTGCAGAAAAAGGCACTGAAATCCTAGCTCTAGGCCCAGAAAAGAAAAATCTTTTAGCAAAACTCGTATTGGTAATACCTTATTTTCTTATGAGAAACTTAATACAACAAGAACATAATGGAGTACACTGGGGACCTGAAAATTTATTAAAACACGTAAAAAAGATAATCATCAGCCAAAATATGGTAGAAACTGTGAAGTCAATTACCAAAAGATGTGACTTGTGTTGCAAAAATAATCCCAAGACCCAAAACAAAATCCTATGTGGAATAAAGAAAGAAGGACATTTACCTGGAGAATACTGGCAAATCGGTTTTACTGAATTACCAGGAAAAGGGGGGTTTAAGGTATCTACTTGTTTTAGTAGATACCTTTAGGGGTTGGCCTGAGGCTTCTCCATGTCGCACAAACAAGGCCAGGGAAGTAGTAAAGATATTATTGAAAGAAATCATTCCACGATTTGGAGTCCCCTTGGGAACGTCATCAGACACAGGTTCTCACTTTATAGCAGCAGTTGTTAATCAGGTGAGCAGATTACTGGGAATCTCCTGGGAGGTCCATACCCCATATAGACCACAATCGAGTGGAAAAGTGGAAAGAATGAATTCTGCTCTTAAAACGCAGTTGGGAAAATTATGTCAGGAAACATCTGTGACTTGGGTACAGGCTTTACATTTAGTCCTATTGAAAATTCGAATACAGCCTAGAGGAAAATGTAAGTTAAGCCCTTATGAAATTCTGTATGGTCAACCATACCAAATACCCAGTTTACCAGGACATATGCATATAACTGGGGAGACAGATATGAGAAAGTACTTAATACCATTAGGAAAAACGCTGCAAGAAATAAACAAACAAGTTGTTCTGAATAAACCTTTAGGTCTCGATTCCCCAGCACACCCGTTTCAGGCTGGAGATTGCGTATATGTGAAATCCTGGAATTCAGAACCATTCACTGAAAAGTGGAAAGGACCTTTCTGGGTTCTCCTAACGACATACACTGCTATTAAGGTTTGGGAGAAAGGACCCTGGATTCACTATGCCAGGATCAAGAAGGCCTCCCCTCCATGGGTGACAGAACAACAGGGTCCTTTGAAGCTGAAGATAAAACGACAAAATGTGTAAATATGTTGTGCTTATTGTAAATTTGATAACCATGAGTCCAGTTTGTGAAATGATTCACTGGGATCAAAATGTACATCTAATGCTGTCTCAGAATGTTACTCAAATACCCCATAAAAGTGATTGCCGGATCTGTACCCAGGTCCCAGAAAATTTGAGGCCTTTAACAGGGATACCACTTCCTAACTGAATTAATTGGACCAATCCAAGAATTTGGGAAAATACCACCTTAGAAAGACCGACCTACCTACTGGATTTCACAGCTTTCTAAGATAGTTCCTCCCATGGCTTGGAGTGAGTGAATTAGAAAGGACTTGAGTAAACATTCCAGCAGTAATAGTAATAACAGAAAAAAAAGACAGCAGATGCAACTCAAGCATTACAAAAAGAAGTCTCTAGCTTCTCACAGGTAGTACGCCAAAATCAAATGGCACTGGATTTATTGCTGGCCTCACAGGGAGGTGTTTGTACTATTATAAACTCCAGTTGTTGCATGTATGTGGACCAAAGTGGCAGAATACCTACTGATTTAGAAGAAATTTGGACACAATGGCAAAAGATGATACCTCTTGGGAAGTTGAAGAAATATGGAACAAACTCACTTCATGGTTACCAAATCTCACTCGGCTAAAGAATCTTTTCATAGCCATCATAATAATTTTAGCAATATGGTTTTTTGGCTTGTATAATGATCCAATGTTGCAATTGTTTCTCCCAATTAAGTTGGAAAATAAAATATGGTGGCTTAGTTTGAGACTTTAAAGGAGAACCTTTAGAAATCTCTAGGAAAGGGGGGAAATGATACATTTATGTAACCTTCTGGAAGGTTATTGATTACATGATTAGTTTAACTTTTGTACAGATTTCTTTAGTCTAATAACTGTGTGATTATGTTTAACAGCCTACTCTCATAGTTCTTAGGCTATACTTGCCTCAATGCTAACCAAGAGGCCTCAAAACAAAGAAGAGTTAAGAGTAAGGACTGAGAAATTAATGAGTACAGAGGAGATATCTTAACATTGAGCACAGAAACATCCTAGCAGGCGTGCTCAAACAAGGATGATAAGAATCGCTTGGCTGAACAACAGAAGGGGCAAACATCCAAGGAGAAGAAAATATCCTCAGGAGACCTCTGACCAAACCACGACAAAAGGGAAAAAGGCTAACTCCCCAAACGACCACTGACCACCACCCGAGACCCCCGCGCATGTGTAGTGTAATTTTGCAATGCCAGCATTATGTAAATGTAGTAGATAGGCAGGGAGGCGGAGATTTTTCAGAAAATGTGTGAATATTCGTGTCTTTCAGGTATATAAAGGATGAACCTTTGTTTCAGGGTATGCGTGTTAGGTGGAGCAATCCCCCGTGCATCCAGCACTGAAATAAGGAAAGCCTGCCTTCTAAAACTTCAAACTAACTGTTAGAGGGTTTTCTTGCTGACTTTTTCGGTAACATATGTTTTCAAAGTTCTCCTGGAACTAAAGAGATCAGTCATTTCTCTTTAAAATAAACGTTAATTTCTGAAAAAAAAAAAAAAAGTATCAGCAATTACACAAAACTTGTGGGCAGATATTAAATGTGCCCCAGAGCATAATATTTCTGAATTATGTCTTTCTGAAGTTATTCTATGAGCTGAACTTCCCTACTTTCTTCTCCATCCTGACTTGAATAGCAAAGCTTTAGGGAACCAGGGAAGAGTAGATTAAGAAAAATAAAATACATGCTTGAGTCAGAATATTCTTTAACCTTCTAGCAGAGACCCTGCAAGAAAACTGGGCATGTGAGGATCAGCATGTGAAAGCATCCATTAAGGTTTACACTGCAATGGTTTTAGGTTTCACAAAGAACGAGAAATGTGCGCAGTCAAGACAGGTGCTTTAATACAATGGGAAAGAAATAGAGTATCCACACAAGGCTGTCGTGGTTTAGCCCCAGCCGGCAACTAAGCACCACGCAGCCGCTCGCTCACTCCCCCTCCCACAGTAGGGTGGGGGAGAGAATTAGGAAAAAAAAAAAACCTTGTGGGTTGAGATAAACACAGTTTAATAGGACAGAAAGAAAGAAGGAAACAACAATGATAATACCGACAAAGGAATGTACAAGAACAAGTGATGCCCAATACAGCAATTGCTCACCACCCGGCGATCGACAGCCCGTCCCCGAGCAGCGATTTCCGCCCCCCGGCCAACTCCAGTTTATGTACTGGGCATGACGTCGGATGGTAGGGAATATCTCTTTGGCCAGTCTGGGTCAGCTGTCCCGGCTGTGTCCCCTCCCAGCTCCCTGTGCACCCCCAGCCTGCTCGCTGGCAGGCCAGCACAGGAAGCTGGACTGTCCTTGACTGCTCAGCAGCAACCCAAAACATCAGCACATTATCAACAGTTTCTCATCCCAAATCCAAAACAGTCTCACACTGGCTTCTGTGAAGAAAACCAGCTCTATCCTGGCTGAAACCAGGACAGTATCCACCCCTTATTCCATACCATTTACGTCATGCCCAGGTCCTGTACTTTCAATACATTCCAATTATTCATTATTACTCTTCCTGTCTTTTAATATATACACACAGATATCACTTTCTTAGTCCATGGGCCATCACTTTAAAATGTCTGTGTAGTTCATTCAGTCCATGACTCTGGGCTTCATCCATCATAGCAGTCTCTCAGGGCAGGGGAGATGGTATGTGGTGTTGGATCGTTACCTGGCACGGTCCATGTCCGTGATCTGCAGGTCGAAGATGTCGGTCTCGAGGGATTTGTTGGGCGCAAGCTGCTGAAGCCAGTTCTGGTTCCATCACTGCTGCATGTTGCTTAGTTTCGGTGAAGCTCATTCTTCATCAGTCTGGGTGATTCTTACTGTAATACCATCGATATGGTAGATAGCAACCATAGTAGTAATGACATACTGTATTGTGTAACAATTAACATAATACAATTCAAATCATTGACTATTTTCACCCAAAATCAAGTCTCCTTGAGGTACACATCGGACTTCCCCATCCTTCCGCATTACCCACCAAGTGCACCCAGGTCCCTGGGCAAAGGCAATCCCACGAACGGGTTTACCTTTGCCTGAGGCAGGAGTAACCCAGACTGTCTTCCCCAGCATATTTCTCACATGCACCACAGGGACTTTATCCCCTTCTACAGTACGTAAAAGTTTTGATTGGGCAGGGCCGGCTCTATTAGTAGATCCCCTAGTGTTGACTAACCAGGTGGCTTTTGCTAAATGTTTATCCCAATGTTTGAATGTCCCATCACCCATTGCTCTCAGTGTAGTCTTTAACAGTCCGTTGTATCGTTCAATTTTTCTGGAAGCTGGTGCATGATAGGGGATATGATACACCCACTCAATGCCGTGCTCTTTGGCCCAGGTGTCTATGAGGTTGTTTCGGAAATGAGTCCCATTGTCTGACTCAATTCTTTCGGGGGTGCCATGTCGCCATAAGACTTGCTTTTCAAGGCCCAGGATAGTGTTCCGGGCGGTGGCATGGGGCACAGGGTATGTTTCCAGCCATCCGGTGGTTGCTTCCACCATGGTAAGCACATAGCGCTTGCCTTGGCGAGTTTGTGGAAGTGTGATATAGTCAATCTGCCAGGCCTCCCCATATTTATATTTCAACCATCGTCCTTCATACCAGAGGGGCTTTAACCGCTTGGCTTGTTTGATCGCAGCACACGTTTCACATTCATGGATAACCTGTGCAATAGCGTCCATGGTCAGGTCCACCCCTCGATCCCGAGCCCATCTATATGTTGCATCTCTTCCCTGATGGCCTGAGGTGTCATGGGCCCACCGAGCTATAAATAATTCACCCTTATGTTGCCAGTCCAGATCCACCTGAGCCACTTCAATCTTAGCAGCCTGATCCACCTGATGGTTGTTTTGATGTTCTTCGGCGGCCCGACTCTTGGGTACGTGAGCATCTACATGGCGTACTTTTATGACCAGATTCTCTAGTCGGGCAGCAATATCTTGCCACAATTCAGCAGCCCAGATGGGCTTGCCTCTGCGTTGCCAGTTGCTCTGCTTCCATTGCTGTAGCCACCCCCATAGAGCATTTGCCACCATCCATGAGTCAGTATAAAGATAGAGTATTGGCCATTTTTCTCGTTCAGCAATATCTAAAGCCAGCTGGATGGCTTTCACCTCTGCAAACTGACTTGATTCACCTTGTCCTTCAGCGGCTTCTGCGACTCGTCGTGTAGGGCTCCATACAGCAACTTTCCACCTTCGATGTTTGCCTACAATACGACAGGACCCATCAGTAAATAGGGCATATTGCCTTTCATTCTCTGGCAGTTCATTATATGGTGGAGCCTCTTCAGCACGCGCCACCTCCTCTTCTGGTGATATTCCAAAATCTTTGCCTTCTGGCCAGTCCATGATCACTTCCAAGATTCCCGGGCGATTAAGGTTTCCTATTCGAGCCCGCTGTGTAATAAGCGCGACCCACTTACTCCACGTAGCATCAGTCGCATGATGCGTAGAGGGGACCCTCCCTTTGAACATCCAGCCCAGCACCGGCAGTCGGGGTGCCAGGAGGAGCTGTGCTTCAGTGCCAACCACTTCTGAGGCAGCTCGAACTCCTTCATATGCTGCCAGTATCTCCTTTTCAGTTGGAGTATAGCGGGACTCAGATCCCCTATATCCTCGACTCCAAAACCCGAGAGGTCGACCTCGAGTCTCTCCTGGTGCCTTCTGCCAGAGACTCCAGGTAGGGCCATTCTCCCCGGCTGCCGTGTAGAGCACATTTTTAACATCTTGTCCTGCTCGGACTGGCCCGAGGGCTACAGCATGAACTATCTCCTGCTTAATTTGCTCGAAGGCTTGTCGTTGCTCAGGGCCCCATTTAAAATCATTCTTCTTCCGGGTCACTTGATAAAGAGGGCTTACAATCAGACTGTAATTTGGAATATGCATTCTCCAGAAACCCACAACGCCCAGAAATGCTTGTGTTTCTTTTTTGCTAGTTGGTGGAGACATAGCTGTTATTTTGTTGATCACATCCGTTGGGATCTGTCGACGTCCATCTTGCCATTTTATTCCTAAAAACTGGATCTCTTGTGCAGGTCCTTTGACCTTACTTTGTTTTATAGCAAAACCAGCTTTCAGAAGGATTTGAATTATTTTCTTCCCTTTCTCAAAAACTTCTTCTGCTGTGTTGCCCCATACGATGATGTCGTCAATGTATTGCAGATGCTCTGGAGCTTCACCCTGTTCCAGTGCTGTTTGTATCAGCCCATGGCAAATGGTAGGGCTGTGTTTCCACCCCTGGGGAAGTCGATTCCAGGTGTATTGGACACCCCTCCAGGTGAAAGCAAACTGTGGCCTGCACTCTGCCGCCAAAGGGATCGAGAAAAACGCGTTAGCAATATCAATGGTGGCGTACCACTTGGCTGCCTTTGACTCCAGTTCATATTGAAGTTCTAGCATGTCTGGCACGGCAGCGCTCAGTGGTGGCGTGACTTCATTCAGGCCACGATAGTCTACTGTCAGTCTCCACTCTCCATTAGACTTTCGCACTGGCCATATGGGGCTGTTAAAGGGTGAGCGAGTCTTGCTGATCACTCCTTGGCTCTCCAGCCGACGAATCAGCTCATGGATGGGGATCAGGGAGTCTCTGTTGGTGCGATATTGCCGCCGGTGCACTGTTGTGGTAGCGATCGGCACCTGTTGTTCTTCGACCCTGAGCAACCCCACCACAGAAGGGTCCTCTGAGAGACCAGGCAAGGTGGACAGCTGTTTAATTTCTTCCGTCTCCAAGGCAGCTATACCAAAAGCCCACCGGTACCCTTTTGGGTCCTTGAAATACCCTCTGCTGAGGTAGTCTATGCCCAGGATGCACGGAGCCTCTGGGCCAGTCACAATGGGGTGCTTCTGCCACTCATTCCCAGTTAGGCTCACTTCGGCCTCCAGCACAGTCAGCTGTTGGGATCCCCCTGTCACTCCAGAAATACAGATGGGTTCTGCCCCTATATGGCTTGATGGCATTAAGGTACATTGTGCACCAGTATCCACTAAAGCCTTATATTCCTGTGGGTCTGATGTGCCAGGCCATCTAATCCACACAGTCCAATAAACTCGGTTATCCCTCTCCTCCGCCTGGCTGGAGGCAGGGCCCCTCTAATCCTGCTCATAGTACTCGTTACCCACTTCTTGTAAATAGGAATCAGAAGTCCCCTCAAGAGGATCAGAGGTGAGATCAGCTCTTCTATTCTTTCTGGGGAACTGCCCACTGGAAAGTGGAGCGACGATTTTTCTGGAGGAACATGAACGCCCTTTTGTAATTGTTTTCCCTTGCAGCTCACGTACTCGTGCCTCTAGGGTCGAGGTAGGTTTTCCATCCCACCTCCTCATGTCCTCTCCGTAGTCACACAATTGAAACCACAGGGTGGCTCGCGGTGTGTATCCTCTATATCCTCTCTCTTGAACAGAAGAGCGTTTACTCCTAATGGCTGAGACACTGGTCCGTACGGGTGGAGGGTAGGGCATATCCTCTTTGAATTGCCGGAACTCCTGGGACAGTTTCTCTACAGCAGAGACGCAGGCCCGTAGGGAGGAAGAGAGACTTTCTTCGTATTGCCGGAGTTGGCCAGCCAATTCATCCACCGTTGGTCTCTCTCCGTCTTTCCAGGCCATTATTGCTAATGAGTTGGCATATGATGATGGTGCACTCCGTACAAACTTCCGCCACATAGGTCGCGTGCAATTGACTTCATCTGGATCTTTGGATGATTGTCCATTGTCCAAGTCACCATAAATCACTTCTAGCACCGCTAGCTCCCTCAGGTACTGGATACCTTTCTCCATGGTGGTCCACTTGCCTGGGTGACATAGAACATCTTCCTTGAAGGGGTACCTTTCCTTCACACCCGACAGGAGTCGTCTCCAGAGGCTGAGGACTCGTGCACCTTTTCCAATTGCTTTGTCAATGCCCCCTTCCCTAGAAAGGGATCCCAGCTGCTTGGCTTCCCTACCCTCTAATTCCAGGCTACTGGCCCCATTATCCCAGCATCGGAGCAGCCAGGTGACAATGTGCTCACCTGGACGACGGCTGAAATCCTTTCGCATATCTCGCAGTTCACTCAGTGATAGAGATCGGGTAGTTACCGTCTCTTTTATGAGTTCTTCCTCTTCCTCCTCTTCAAGCGATGACCTGCTCTCTTCCCTCTTCAGTCCTTGTGATGGCCCTGCTTCAGAGCACTCTGCCTCCTCACTCGCTTCCTCTGCCTCCCTCTTAGCAGAATCTTCCTCCTCCCTTACTAAACGAGCTGACTTCCGCTTCCAAGATTTCTTCTTTTGTACAGGGGCAACTGATACTGGGATGGGCTGGTTCTCTGGTTCAGCTGCAACAGTCTGAGTAGCTACAGTGCCTGTTGCAGGGGTTGGAGTAGTCACAGTGCCTGCCACATTGCCATCAGACCCAGAGACCCTCTCTCCCCTTTGCACAGTGTTAAATAGAGCTCGGTAGGCATGGGCCAGGCCCCAGCACATGGCAATGATTTGTGTCTCCTTGGAGCTGCCAGGCTGACAGCATACTTCTTCCAGATATTCTGCTAGTTTATCAGGATTCTGCACTTGTTCGGGAGTGAAGCTCCAAAACACCGGAGGTGCCCACCGCCCCAGGCATTTGCCCATGCTGTTCCACACGCCCTGCCATTCATAACTATCCAGCCTTGGGGCAGATCTCCAGGTGATATTCTTAAATCGCTTGCCAACCTTAGACAAAACCGAAACAATGTTCCCCAGAAGTAGCAATAGAGGTATTATAACTACCCAAGGGTGTTCAAAATACGGAAAAATTACTGTGATGAAGGAGGAAACGTTATGATAGAGGGTAGCAAAGGTATCATTCTGCATTTCCTCCATAGAAAGCCTTTCAGAGGCAGAAGTATAATTGCTAATCGTCTCCACAAGACTGTAGCCAAAATACAGTAACGGCTTTAGTACAGAGTTCAGATGATACCACATTAAGCTCAAGGTCAGTGCTCGAAAAACAAAACTTGCAGGCGAGTACAGCAGCCCGCAGAGACCAACACCGATCCTTAACATGTACAACAAAGACGAGAGCATCATGCAAATCAAATAAACTGATATTGTGACCTGCAACTGTTATTATCTCAAGCCTCGGGCCCCACGTTGGGCGCCAAAAAGGACTGTCGTGGTTTAGCCCCAGCCGGCAACTAAGCACCACGCAGCCGCTCGCTCACTCCCCCTCCCACAGTAGGGTGGGGGAGAGAATTAGGAAAAAAAAAAAACCTTGTGGGTTGAGATAAACACAGTTTAATAGGACAGAAGGAAAGAAGGAAACAACAATGATAATACCGACAAAGGAATGTACAAGAACAAGTGATGCCCAATACAGCAATTGCTCACCACCCGGCGATCGACAGCCCGTCCCCGAGCAGCGATTTCCGCCCCCCGGCCAACTCCAGTTTATGTACTGGGCATGACGTCGGATGGTAGGGAATATCTCTTTGGCCAGTCTGGGTCAGCTGTCCCGGCTGTGTCCCCTCCCAGCTCCCTGTGCACCCCCAGCCTGCTCGCTGGCAGGCCAGCACAGGAAGCTGGACTGTCCTTGACTGCTCAGCAGCAACCCAAAACATCAGCACATTATCAACAGTTTCTCATCCCAAATCCAAAACAGTCTCACACTGGCTTCTGTGAAGAAAACCAGCTCTATCCTGGCTGAAACCAGGACAGTATCCACCCCTTATTCCATACCATTTACGTCATGCCCAGGTCCTGTACTTTCAATACATTCCAATTATTCATTATTACTCTTCCTGTCTTTTAATATATACACACAGATATCACTTTCTTAGTCCATGGGCCATCACTTTAAAATGTCTGTGTAGTTCATTCAGTCCATGACTCTGGGCTTCATCCATCATAGCAGTCTCTCAGGGCAGGGGAGATGGTATGTGGTGTTGGATCGTTACCTGGCACGGTCCATGTCCGTGATCTGCAGGTCGAAGATGTCGGTCTCGAGGGATTTGTTGGGCGCAAGCTGCTGAAGCCAGTTCTGGTTCCATCACTGCTGCATGTTGCTTAGTTTCGGTGAAGCTCATTCTTCATCAGTCTGGGTGATTCTTACTGTAATACCATCGATATGGTAGATAGCAACCATAGTAGTAATGACATACTGTATTGTGTAACAATTAACATAATACAATTCAAATCATTGACTATTTTCACCCAAAATCAAGTCTCCTTGAGGTACACATCGGACTTCCCCATCCTTCCGCATTACCCACCAAGTGCACCCAGGTCCCTGGGCAAAGGCAATCCCACGAACGGGTTTACCTTTGCCTGAGGCAGGAGTAACCCAGACTGTCTTCCCCAGCATATTTCTCACATGCACCACAGGGACTTTATCCCCTTCTACAGTACGTAAAAGTTTTGATTGGGCAGGGCCGGCTCTATTAGTAGATCCCCTAGTGTTGACTAACCAGGTGGCTTTTGCTAAATGTTTATCCCAATGTTTGAATGTCCCATCACCCATTGCTCTCAGTGTAGTCTTTAACAGTCCGTTGTATCGTTCAATTTTTCTGGAAGCTGGTGCATGATAGGGGATATGATACACCCACTCAATGCCGTGCTCTTTGGCCCAGGTGTCTATGAGGTTGTTTCGGAAATGAGTCCCATTGTCTGACTCAATTCTTTCGGGGGTGCCATGTCGCCATAAGACTTGCTTTTCAAGGCCCAGGATAGTGTTCCGGGCGGTGGCATGGGGCACAGGGTATGTTTCCAGCCATCCGGTGGTTGCTTCCACCATGGTAAGCACATAGCGCTTGCCTTGGCGAGTTTGTGGAAGTGTGATATAGTCAATCTGCCAGGCCTCCCCATATTTATATTTCAACCATCGTCCTTCATACCAGAGGGGCTTTAACCGCTTGGCTTGTTTGATCGCAGCACACGTTTCACATTCATGGATAACCTGTGCAATAGCGTCCATGGTCAGGTCCACCCCTCGATCCCGAGCCCATCTATATGTTGCATCTCTTCCCTGATGGCCTGAGGTGTCATGGGCCCACCGAGCTATAAATAATTCACCCTTATGTTGCCAGTCCAGATCCACCTGAGCCACTTCAATCTTAGCAGCCTGATCCACCTGATGGTTGTTTTGATGTTCTTCGGTGGCCCGACTCTTGGGTACGTGAGCATCTACATGGCGTACTTTTATGACCAGATTCTCTAGTCGGGCAGCAATATCTTGCCACAATTCAGCAGCCCAGATGGGCTTGCCTCTGCGTTGCCAGTTGCTCTGCTTCCATTGCTGTAGCCACCCCCATAGAGCATTTGCCACCATCCATGAGTCAGTATAAAGATAGAGTATTGGCCATTTTTCTCGTTCAGCAATATCTAAAGCCAGCTGGATGGCTTTCACCTCTGCAAACTGACTTGATTCACCTTGTCCTTCAGCGGCTTCTGCGACTCGTCGTGTAGGGCTCCATACAGCAACTTTCCACCTTCGATGTTTGCCTACAATACGACAGGACCCATCAGTAAATAGGGCATATTGCCTTTCATTCTCTGGCAGTTCATTATATGGTGGAGCCTCTTCAGCACGCGCCACCTCCTCTTCTGGTGATATTCCAAAATCTTTGCCTTCTGGCCAGTCCATGATCACTTCCAAGATTCCCGGGCGATTAAGGTTTCCTATTCGAGCCCGCTGTGTAATAAGCGCGACCCACTTACTCCACGTAGCATCAGTCGCATGATGCGTAGAGGGGACCCTCCCTTTGAACATCCAGCCCAGCACCGGCAGTCGGGGTGCCAGGAGGAGCTGTGCTTCAGTGCCAACCACTTCTGAGGCAGCTCGAACTCCTTCATATGCTGCCAGTATCTCCTTTTCAGTTGGAGTATAGCGGGACTCAGATCCCCTATATCCTCGACTCCAAAACCCGAGAGGTCGACCTCGAGTCTCTCCTGGTGCCTTCTGCCAGAGACTCCAGGTAGGGCCATTCTCCCCGGCTGCCGTGTAGAGCACATTTTTAACATCTTGTCCTGCTCGGACTGGCCCGAGGGCTACAGCATGAACTATCTCCTGCTTAATTTGCTCGAAGGCTTGTCGTTGCTCAGGGCCCCATTTAAAATCATTCTTCTTCCGGGTCACTTGATAAAGAGGGCTTACAATCAGACTGTAATTTGGAATATGCATTCTCCAGAAACCCACAACGCCCAGAAATGCTTGTGTTTCTTTTTTGCTAGTTGGTGGAGACATAGCTGTTATTTTGTTGATCACATCCGTTGGGATCTGTCGACGTCCATCTTGCCATTTTATTCCTAAAAACTGGATCTCTTGTGCAGGTCCTTTGACCTTACTTTGTTTTATAGCAAAACCAGCTTTCAGAAGGATTTGAATTATTTTCTTCCCTTTCTCAAAAACTTCTTCTGCTGTGTTGCCCCATACGATGATGTCGTCAATGTATTGCAGATGCTCTGGAGCTTCACCCTGTTCCAGTGCAGTTTGTATCAGCCCATGGCAAATGGTAGGGCTGTGTTTCCACCCCTGGGGAAGTCGATTCCAGGTGTATTGGACACCCCTCCAGGTGAAAGCAAACTGTGGCCTGCACTCTGCCGCCAAAGGGATCGAGAAAAACACGTTAGCAATATCAATGGTGGTGTACCACTTGGCTGCCTTTGACTCCAGTTCATATTGAAGTTCTAGCATGTCTGGCACGGCAGCGCTCAGTGGTGGCGTGACTTCATTCAGGCCACGATAGTCTACTGTCAGTCTCCACTCTCCATTAGACTTTCGCACTGGCCATATGGGGCTGTTAAAGGGTGAGCGAGTCTTGCTGATCACTCCTTGGCTCTCCAGCCGACGAATTAGCTCATGGATGGGGATCAGGGAGTCTCTGTTGGTGCGATATTGCCGCCGGTGCACTGTTGTGGTAGCGATCGGCACCTGTTGTTCTTCGACCCTGAGCAACCCCACCACAGAAGGGTCCTCTGAGAGACCAGGCAAGGTGGACAGCTGTTTAATTTCTTCCGTCTCCAAGGCAGCTATACCAAAAGCCCACCGGTACCCTTTTGGGTCCTTGAAATACCCTCTGCTGAGGTAGTCTATGCCCAGGATGCACGGAGCCTCTGGGCCAGTCACAATGGGGTGCTTCTGCCACTCATTCCCAGTTAGGCTCACTTCGGCCTCCAGCACAGTCAGCTGTTGGGATCCCCCTGTCACTCCAGAAATACAGATGGGTTCTGCCCCTATATGGCTTGATGGCATTAAGGTACATTGTGCACCAGTATCCACTAAAGCCTTATATTCCTGTGGGTCTGATGTGCCAGGCCATCTAATCCACACAGTCCAATAAACTCGGTTATCCCTCTCCTCCGCCTGGCTGGAGGCAGGGCCCCTCTAATCCTGCTCATAGTACTCGTTACCCACTTCTTGTAAATAGGAATCAGAAGTCCCCTCAAGAGGATCAGAGGTGAGATCAGCTCTTCTATTCTTTCTGGGGAACTGCCCACTGGAAAGTGGAGCGACGATTTTTCTGGAGGAACATGAACGCCCTTTTGTAATTGTTTTCCCTTGCAGCTCACGTACTCGTGCCTCTAGGGTCGAGGTAGGTTTTCCATCCCACCTCCTCATGTCCTCTCCGTAGTCACGCAATTGAAACCACAGGGTGGCTCGCGGTGTGTATCCTCTATATCCTCTCTCTTGAACAGAAGAGCGTTTACTCCTAATGGCTGAGACACTGGTCCGTACGGGTGGAGGGTAGGGCATATCCTCTTTGAATTGCCGGAACTCCTGGGACAGTTTCTCTACAGCAGAGACGCAGGCCCGTAGGGAGGAAGAGAGACTTTCTTCGTATTGCCGGAGTTGGCCAGCCAATTCATCCACCGTTGGTCTCTCTCCGTCTTTCCAGGCCATTATTGCTAATGAGTTGGCATATGATGATGGTGCACTCCGTACAAACTTCCGCCACATAGGTCGCGTGCAATTGACTTCATCTGGATCTTTGGATGATTGTCCATTGTCCAAGTCACCATAAATCACTTCCAGCACCGCTAGCTCCCTCAGGTACTGGATACCTTTCTCCATGGTGGTCCACTTGCCTGGGTGACATAGAACATCTTCCTTGAAGGGGTACCTTTCCTTCACACCCGACAGGAGTCGTCTCCAGAGGCTGAGGACTCGTGCACCTTTTCCAATTGCTTTGTCAATGCCCCCTTCCCTAGAAAGGGATCCCAGCTGCTTGGCTTCCCTACCCTCTAATTCCAGGCTACTGGCCCCATTATCCCAGCATCGGAGCAGCCAGGTGACAATGTGCTCACCTGGACGACGGCTGAAATCCTTTCGCATATCTCGCAGTTCACTCAGTGATAGAGATCGGGTAGTTACCGTCTCTTTTATGAGTTCTTCCTCTTCCTCCTCTTCAAGCGATGACCTGCTCTCTTCCCTCTTCAGTCCTTGTGATGGCCCTGCTTCAGAGCACTCTGCCTCCTCACTCGCTTCCTCTGCCTCCCTCTTAGCAGAATCTTCCTCCTCCCTTACTAAACGAGCTGACTTCCGCTTCCAAGATTTCTTCTTTTGTACAGGGGCAACTGATACTGGGATGGGCTGGTTCTCTGGTTCAGCTGCAACAGTCTGAGTAGCTACAGTGCCTGTTGCAGGGGTTGGAGTAGTCACAGTGCCTGCCACATTGCCATCAGACCCAGAGACCCTCTCTCCCCTTTGCACAGTGTTAAATAGAGCTCGGTAGGCATGGGCCAGGCCCCAGCACATGGCAATGATTTGTGTCTCCTTGGAGCTGCCAGGCTGACAGCATACTTCTTCCAGATATTCTGCTAGTTTATCAGGATTCTGCACTTGTTCGGGAGTGAAGCTCCAAAACACCGGAGGTGCCCACCGCCCCAGGCATTTGCCCATGCTGTTCCACACGCCCTGCCATTCATAACTATCCAGCCTTGGGGCAGATCTCCGGGTGATATTCTTAAATCGCTTGCCAACCTTAGACAAAACCGAAACAATGTTCCCCAGAAGTAGCAATAGAGGTATTATAACTACCCAAGGGTGTTCAAAATACGGAAAAATTACTGTGATGAAGGAGGAAACGTTATGATAGAGGGTAGCAAAGGTATCATTCTGCATTTCCTCCATAGAAAGCCTTTCAGAGGCAGAAGTATAATTGCTAATCGTCTCCACAAGACTGTAGCCAAAATACAGTAACGGCTTTAGTACAGAGTTCAGATGATACCACATTAAGCTCAAGGTCAGTGCTCGAAAAACAAAACTTGCAGGCGAGTACAGCAGCCCGCAGAGACCAACACCGATCCTTAACATGTACAACAAAGACGAGAGCATCATGCAAATCAAATAAACTGATATTGTGACCTGCAACTGTTATTATCTCAAGCCTCGGGCCCCACGTTGGGCGCCAAAAAGGACTGTCGTGGTTTAGCCCCAGCCGGCAACTAAGCACCACGCAGCCGCTCGCTCACTCCCCCTCCCACAGTAGGGTGGGGGAGAGAATTAGGAAAAAAAAAAAAACCTTGTGGGTTGAGATAAACACAGTTTAATAGGACAGAAAGAAAGAAGGAAACAACAATGATAATACCGACAAAGGAATGTACAAGAACAAGTGATGCCCAATACAGCAATTGCTCACCACCCGGCGATCGACAGCCCGTCCCCGAGCAGCGATTTCCGCCCCCCGGCCAACTCCAGTTTATGTACTGGGCATGACGTCGGATGGTAGGGAATATCTCTTTGGCCAGTCTGGGTCAGCTGTCCCGGCTGTGTCCCCTCCCAGCTCCCCGTGCACCCCCAGCCTGCTCGCTGGCAGGCCAGCACAGGAAGCTGGACTGTCCTTGACTGCTCAGCAGCAACCCAAAACATCAGCACATTATCAACAGTTTCTCATCCCAAATCCAAAACAGTCTCACACTGGCTTCTGTGAAGAAAACCAGCTCTATCCTGGCTGAAACCAGGACAAAGGCCTAAGCAGCCCACCTTCCTGTGAACTCAGTTCATGTTGTTTTCCTATTACAAACCTAAGAAATGACTATTTGTTTAATTTTGAAGCAGGTAAGTGAGGAAAAATTAGTAGAAAGGTAGCTTGAGGAAAACCTACCTTTTCTAGACTATTCTAGTCAGGTAAGGAGTCTGTTCTTACCCAGAAATGTATTTGAGGCATGGAATGGAGGAAATAGGAATTAACGAGTGTCTTCAAGGAATTCTAGCTCAGTAAATGCACACGTATCTGTGGAAGTAAGAAATTTGTATTGCCACAAAGGAATAGGAAGGAAGAAAACTGCATTTTTTTTACAGCCTATATAACCAAGTATTTCTTTGACATTCAGTAGACGAACCCCAACATCTAATGTAAAGAGCATAAATGTGCCCCTAAGAGCTGGCAGGTGTCTCCAGTGATAACAAGCTTACGCCCTTCAACAACAGCAACCCAAAAGAGCAAGTCTCATATATAGGCAGTGAGTAGTATAACCCTTTCTGTCTCCCTGATCAATTGTCAGCTTTAGGAATACTCTTGGATCAACTAAGAGAGATGCTGGGTCCATCTGAATGTCTTCAGAGGCCCCAAACATCAAATCTACACTTGAACTCATAGAAGTTGGTAGGTGATCAGTTGGTAGGTGTAGGTGACATTTCAAAACCCAGCTCTGAGGAGACCATCTGAATGAGAATTAACCTTGTATTACATAGCGTACAAATCACAAGCCTTTTAAAAAGAAACAGATAGGCCTTTATGTGATAATGTTATCCACTGAGCACCTATCACGTTTATATAATTGTAAATAATCTTCCTTTTTAAGACTGAGGAAAAGGACTCCTGTTTACCAAAAGGACTAAACAAATATTGAATTTATTATTTTTCCAGTGTTCTCATCACTTTTGTTTGAACATATACATTACACACTGAAGCTACAGCAGTTATAAAGAATCATATAAAGAACCTTGCAGTAAGGCTGTGGCTGCAATTATCCCTGAATGAACAATCACAATATCTTCATGATGCCAACCCAGGAAATCCCAAAATACCATGCTTGGAACCACAGAAGACCAGTAATAACTATGTTATCTTTGTAGGTAAAAGAAAACATTTTCTGTAGCTCATGTGAAAGAGATTGATCCCACTCACTGTTTTGAGGGAATCCAGGGAAGAGGAGGAGGAACTAGGACATTTAGTCCTAGTTAGGAGGACTGGGGCTGTCCATAGCTGGACAGAGAGATGGAGAAAGAAGAAACTGAAAAACAGGAAGTGGGAGCCAGCCAGAGAGAAATGCAGAAAGGAAAAACTGCAATGGGATCCAAGACAGAGAGGGAGACGTTTCCAAAAGGAAGGAACAGGGAGCCACACAGAGGGAGACAGAGACGGGGACGACAGCAACAGGCCACAGGGGCAGCGAGGGGACAATTAAAAAGTAGGGACAGGGAGCCAGACAGAGAGCGAATGACAGAGAAGGAAAAAAAAACCCCGCTGTGACAGGCTACACGGCAGAGAAGGAGTGATTAAAGACACGGGGTGGAGAACGGAAAAATAGCAACAGGCTGCAGGGCACAGAGGAAGGAACTTAAAAGAGTAAGTAAAGACAGAGACAGGGAGCCGGACAAGAGACAAAGAAAAAACAGCGATGGGCTTCAAGACAGATAGAGAGGAATTAAAAGATCCTGGCAGGGAGCCGGACAGGGCAAGATGGCGAAAGAAATGAAACTGCATCATGGCTCAGGGCTGAGAAGGATGAAATTGCAAAACAGCAACAGGGAGCAAGATAAAGACAGACAGAGGAAGAAACAGATTTGCGACGTGCGACAGGGTCGAGAAGGAAGACTTTGAACATCAGGGACACAGAGCCAGGCAGAGAAAGCCAGAGACTAGAGGACAGAGGGGGAGGAATGCAAACATGGTGGTTGGGAGCCGGACAGAGAGAGACTGACTAGATCTCTCAGAGAACGATCTATCATGTCACTGTCGCAACATGAAGTAATATCCGAAATCCCAGACATGAACAAAATATATGAAGATCTCCCTGGAGAAGAAAAGGAGCAATGGATTCGACTTGAAGCTCAGAGACAAGGAGGACAGGGGATGTTAAACAACAAGCCTCTTCTTCCGAAAAGGTATTTATATGCAATGGCACCATGAAAAGACTTATGGCAGGCCAGAAAGCTTAGCGCTCTGGATTCAGAGACTTTTGGGCTGCCCCCGGAATTTATGCGGTAGTGAAAAGAATTTGTGAAGGATGTAAACTTTGTAGACAGTATGCTTCTGAACGAATTAAAGCTCCTAAGGGGAAAAGACCTCCAGCCACCTTTCCTTTTCAAAACCTCCAAACTGATTATGCTGAAATGCCAAAAACAATGGGGTACTCTTACACGTTGGTGATAGCTGATCAATTGACAGGATGGGTAGAAGCCTTTCCTACTAGGAAAAATGATTCAAAGGCAGTCGTGAAGACTTTATTAAAGGAAATAATCCTGAGGTATGGAGTTCCTGAAGTTATTGATTCTGATCAGGGGAGTCATTTTACAGCTGCAATTTTAATTCAAATTTATAATCCTTTAGGGATCTTTAGTCAGTTTCACACTCCACAACAACCCAAATCATCTGGCCAAATAGAGCAAATGAACAGAACCTTAAAAGAAAAATTAGTTAAGGTTTGTAAACAGACTGCCCTGAAGTGGCCCGAAGCCGTAAATTTAGTTTTGTGGGATGTAAGAAATACCCCATGACAATCACTTGGAGTTTCCCCTGCTGAAATTTTATTTGGGAGAATACTTGCTGTACCAGGTACATATATACCAGCAAAAAGAAGTCTTTTGGATGGAGATGAACAGGCAACGCAGTACCTTTTATATTTACAAAATCCCTTTTTTCAAATGTGTAATCATGCTTATTGGTATCAAGAAATAATTCCTGAGATTCAAGTTCATGATATTCAACCAGGAGATAAAGTCTATATCAAAAATTTTAAAAGGAAAACCAGATTTGAACCCAAATGGGAAGGACCTTATGTTGTATTATTAACTTCCTGGTTCCTGAACTTAACAATTACTTTTTTTAACCAAGTTGCTATCGTTTTAGTGATTATAGTCCTAATAGTTTGTGTAATTGTTCTATTTCAGTGTTGTATAAGCTGTTGCTCTTCTATACTGCAGAAAGTAGGACTAGAGATGTGGAATTATAAGTAAGAAGGATCGCAGGAATGCGATGAAAAACAAAAGGAGGGAATTTATAAAAGGAAATAGGCTTTAATTGTAAATGACATATTGAGAGAATAATAGAAAGAATAGTTGATAAATAGAGGTAGTTTTATAGAATTTAATTAATAGAATGCAGGTGCTTATATACAATACAAATGAGTCCATGCCAAAACTGCTCATTTGTCCCCTGTACAGCCCCTACCATGGCTGGTTTAAAACCTAGTTGAGATGAACCAATAAATAAATCAATCTTAGGTATTAAGTTTGAGGCATAACAAAGATAAGAAAATAAGTGATTAACTTAGAGTAAGCAATTTGAAAAGGTTAAGACATATGGGTTAGCTGTAGAATAATGTATGTTAACAGAACATCCTGAGTTTTTCTTAGAAGTTGAAAGGTGAATTAAGACGAAGATTGTTCAAGAAGAAAAGCGACCACGGTGACCAAAGACCGCACCAATGAACAGCAAGTTCAAAAGGGGGAACTGGAACACAACGATAAGGGACAGCTGAAGGTGAAGAAATTAATGGACTTTTAAGGTTGACAGCACTGAGAATTGAGAGTATGTGGAAAAACACCATGATCTTTTGTATTGTATAATACTGTGTAGAATCATATATATAGTGGGGACTGTCTGTTGCTTGGGGCCACTCACCGAGGTGATGGCCCAACTCTGAATTGTTAAGAAAGCAAACCTAGAGATACCCACAGCCTGGTGAAATTCTTTAACAGAGGTACAGGGAGAGGAAAAAAACCCTGAAAAATCACAGCAGCGTGGGAAAGAGAGGGGACCAGGGGAGGGGCAGCAAGGGCCTGGGATGCAGAATAGGGGCAACAGGGCCCTGAGGGCCTGGGACTCACCACAGCTTTCACTCTCAGCACTGCTGGGAGAATTTGCCAGTTCAGATGCTTCTTCCTCCTTCTCGTCTCCCTTCCTCTTCTGTAACTCCTGTCGCTTGGCTGTCCTCCACCTAAGAGAATAGAGGGGTGTCTTACAGCTCTTACAAGACAAAGCTTCCTACACATGTAGACTCGCTCGTGTGCTACACAGCCACTTTTGGTGATGCGTACAGACCCTGCACGTTGGTGGTCTGGCCTGCTGCAGACTACGAAGAGGGATGCTACCTCACCTGGAGAGGCTGGCTCTCTCTTCCCTGCAGCGGGAGGCAGCTGCCGGCCGGATGGCCTTAGGTTTCCTCTTCTTCTTTACCATTCTCCGGCCTCTCCAGCTTTGATTGTGGCAGCTCCTGCCCACAGACGGTAAGCGCTCCACCTGTCCCTTTCTGCAGCCATGCCATGAGGAGAGCGACGCCAGGCAGAGACAGCCCACGCGAGCCTGAGGTGGGTGCAGCCAACGGCATCCTCAGGGGAGGAACAGACACCCCCATCCTCACTGTGGCATCTGGGAGAGGGAAAGAAGAAGCAGCGACCCTTATTACCACAGTTCGCCCCTGGCCGAAGCCTCTCGTTCTGCAGGGGCTGCTGGAGGTGCTGCTCTGTCCCTGTACCACCGCGAACAGCACCCGCTTTCAGGGAGAATCCAGTGCATGTGAGGCCCAGCTTGCAGCCTCTACAACAGGGCTTGGGGGCGGCCTGGGGCTATGGGACAGGCTTCAGGGGAGGGGCTGGAGCTGGGGGCAGCGGTGTGGGGCGAGTGGGGACAGGAGAGGCTCGGGGGGGGATTCTGGCGCGTTGGGGGGTGCCCGCCTCCCTCCCCCCTTCCCTCCTACCAGCTCCCCGGGGCTGCCCCCACCCAACTTGCCTCCAGCGGGCCGGCAGCTGGCCGTAGCGGGCAGCTTGAAGCTCCTCGCCCTGCTACCCTCGGGCGGCCAGCGCACAGGAGGCACACCCGCACGCGCCCAAGCAGCTCGCTCGCCTCACCAGTGGCCCCGGCCCTCACCCGCCACCGGGAACAGCCCCCTGCTGTGCCACCATGCTGCTCCCGCGCTGTGGCGCGGCGCTGCCGCATTTTACATGCCGAGCACCCGTTGACACTGCGCACGTGGGGCGGCAACGGTGCTTCCTTACCGGGAAGCAGCAAGGAGCGCGCAGCCATCGCTGTTACCGGCGGACGGCAGCATGCGTCACGTAGGCGCCACATGCATGCGCAGCTGCCGAGCTGCAGTACCGAATTTCAGTCGCAGGGAGGCAGCACCGAGGGCGGCTAGGCGCGTCAACGCGCATGGGCGGACGCCGAGCTGCAATACTTAATTTTGGTCACGGGGTGGCAGCACAGAGGGTGGCGAAGGGCTCCAACACGCATGCGCGGCTTCGCAACTGCAGTACCGCATTTTGGTCGCCGAGCAGCAACAGCGAGCACGTCGAGGAGCAGAAGCGCGCAAGCGCGTCTACAGAGCTGCAGTACCTAATTGCGGTCACAGGGTGGCAGGACCGAGCAAGGCTGGGAACAGAATCGCGCGTGTGCGGCTGCCTTGCTGCAGTACCTAACTTCGGTCACAGGGCGGCAGCACCGAGAGCGGCGAGGAGGCGCGCCACCACGCATGCCCGGGAGCACGGGTCGCAAAAACTACATCTCCCGGCAGGCACTAGGAAGCACAGCATGGCCACCCGCTAGCCACCTTGCCACAAGACTACGCTTCCTGGCATGCGCGGGGAACAAAGATCACCGACCGCAAGCCCTGTGCCTTAAGGACTACAGCTCCCGGCATGCCGCGAGAGGCAGCCTGCCCTGCTGGCTGACCCTGCGCAGACACTGCCTTCCCCCCCCGCCCCGGAAGTCCCGCCGAGAGGCGAGCGCTAACCCGCGCTCCGCCGCGCGGCTCCGGGCAGCCCCTGCCGCCGGCTCCCACAGCCCCCTGCTCCGTGCCTCCGATGCGGACCCCGCCACCCCACCTTGGGGCTTTCTCCAGCACCTGCTGGTCGATCGGGCAGCCCTGCTCATGAATTAAGGAATGAAATTAAATATGGCTTAAAGGTTTGTTTGACACAACCAGGCCGTTCTTAGCATAAGTGTGAGTTAGCACATACTGTGAGTTCTTGTCTTAACCAGGTGTTCTAACTTGACTAGTCGCAAACAGGGGCCTACCCCTCTGCAGGGGTATGATATATACCGAGAAGCTGCCTTTAGGCACGGTCGCCTTACTATCTAGGAAACCACAAAACTAGTTACAATAGACAGAATAGAGCACTAAAGTTTGGTAATCAGACCACTTGCTTAACAGAGATTAACCTCAGGATGTATGGAATATTTGATAAGATTGCTATATAAGCTGACTGAAATTCTACCTCAGCAGAAGGTAGAATTTTTTCACGCTCTCCCTGCTGTGAAAATAAAAGTGCTTTGGCTTACAGTCCGTCTGTGAGTCGGTTCCTTTGAATCCTTCACCTTCTTCCTTGCTGCAGCCTTGCTGCAGCCTGGTCACACCGGGCAACTGCTCTGCTCCGCCCCTGGCTCCCCCCGGCCCCTCCATGGCCACCTGAGGCAGGGCAGCGGCGGCGGCAGCCCCTTCCCCGGCAGCCACCCCTGTGCAGGGAGCGTCCGTCCCCACCGGCCTCAGTGCCCGCACCTGGGGCTCCTCCAGCCCCGGCCCACAGCTGGAGCCCAGCTGGAGCAGGGGGGCAGTGCCCGACCCCCACCCCAGGGCATCCCCTCCTGCCCCGAGCTCCGGCACAGCCTCTCACCCGGGCCAAAGGGAGGGCGAACGCAGCCGCGAGGGCGAAGGAGGCGGCAGCGAGCGTTGATTCAGGCGGCGCGTAACAAGTCCCAGGAGCGGGGCTGCCCCGGGGCTCGGGGCCTGCCCCAGGGATATCCTGCCAGTCCTTCCCAGAGCCGCGCTCCTCAGTCCGGCAGGGAACAGGTGGGCGGGCGGCTCCCGAAGCCATGGGCTGCGGGGCAGGGGGAGGCCGCCAAAAATGAGGTGTGTGGCACAGGACACTGCAAGAGAGGAGACCAGGGGGAGGGAGTCAGAGAGAGAGGGAGAGAGACAACAAAGTGACGACTCAGCAGAGAGGGGAGGATTAATAAAAATAGCACAGGGAGCTGGAAAAAAAAGAGCTGGAGAGCAAAAAGAACAGCAACGAGCATGGAAAGAAGGGGGTGCGTGGTGGGAGTCCAAAATAGGGTCATCAGGGAGCCAGAGACAGCGAGAGGGAGAAAGGACAAAAGCCACAGGCGCTGCAGGGGGGGAGAGGTAGGAATTAATGAGCAGGGACAGCCAGCCAGCCAGCGACGGAGGAAGGCAGAAGATCGCATGGGTGACAGCGCAGAGAGGGAGGAATTAAAAGTGAGGGACAGGGAGCTGGGAGAGCAGAGGCGAAGAAAGAAACGGAATCACAACGTGCTACGGGGCCAAGAAGGAAGAAACGGGGACAGGGAGCCAGACAAAGAGAGCCGGGGCAAGAAAAAGTACGGACAGAGAGAGAGGGATGCACAAAATGTAACATACATTACACTGCTCAGTCAACTGCTGTGGCCTAGTATCTAATGGCAGGCTTAGTTTCTGTTTTCCAAGGAGAGTACCACAAAACTATAATTTTCAGAGTATACAAATGTTTAACAGACGATACAAAAAAAGGAACCAAAATTGCCTTACATATCTATGTGAATACATAACAGTAGCAGAAAATTGCTAGACTACAAAACACTTAGCCTTCAAAGTCCACAGAAAGACATTAAGTCTTGTAAATAATCAGTTACAAAGACTCTGATGCTAACACATCTCTGCAACATGTGACCCACAGTGGATTTCTTTCTTTCTAGGTTTAAGGAATTCATTCATCTTGGGGGGTTTATTTGTTGGGGGTTTGTGAAGAAGGAAGTTCTTTAGCTCTGTTTATGTCTTAATTCTGGCATTCCAATGCAAATCATAACAGCTTTGTCTTTCAGTGCATTAACCCTCAGCACCTATTTCCACAGTTACATAACAAGCTCCATCTAGTACTTTCCATTCCCTTCCTAGCTCAGGACTGTGCCACCCGTGATATGACGCATAAGGGATTCTAAAACAATTCCAAGAGTTAATCCCAGTAAACCCAGAATTGAAGTTCTTCTTTTAATATTTCACTTTCAAAATATTTAGAACTTTGACAGATATGACAACATGTTTTCCTTAAAACAGCTGATTTCAAAATGCTGCACTGTGCAAAAACACCATAAACAGTTTATGATGAACTGCCACACTCTTAAGTGAAACAATAAATCCAGCGCACAGTGTTTTTGCAGCCTCTGGTTTGACCTTTGCCTCTTGCCATCCACTACCAAAGCTGCTGCCGCATCCTGTAGATGCGCCACATGTAGAAGGTTTTAAACCACGATCTGAAAGGCAGTAAGAATAAAATAAGAGAAAATGTGCCATTACTCTTTGCACTTATGATTAATTCAGTTCCTGTTTTACAGTCTGGTTATGGAGGAAAAACTGCCTTTTTGGTAGTTCAATATGCCAAATGTATCAAAATGCCCGACAGTTTAGAAAATGGAACAAAGCTAATTGACAACCACTACATGAAGGACAGATATAGGAGTAATAATAATAAAAAACAAGACACTACTTAGCTTCATTATTTTAGATGGATAACTATCTCAGCCACTTGATGGTCAGTCCTGGCAACAAATGCATCTGTTACAAGCAAACAAACAGATGCCTTCCCTTCACTCTCTACCACTTGATTTTAGATAAAATAGTCTTTGAAACTATCAGGTCTGCTCCAGGAATAGAAAGCAAAGGTTATTAACTACTGTGGCATGCTGTAATGATCACAGATTTGATGTGTTTTCCTGGAAACAAAGTTGAATGCAGAAACAACTCAAAGTCCCAAGCACAGAAAATGAGCTCGCATCCTGGCGTGCAAGCTGCTGTAGACAGAAATCTGACAGAAAAGAAGGTTAATTGGAAAGTCCTCATTCTGCAAATGCTTACACGCTTACCAATCCATTACTTGAATCCACTAGCTTCATATGCAGTAAAGCCTGCAAGAATAAACATCACAGTCTGCTTGGTGGATTCACCTGTGACTCCATTCATTGCATACTTAATATTTTCCCTTTCTGTCAAAAGGAATCAGTTTACCAGATGAAGCTAACATCATTCAGAATCACAGAATCACTAGGTTGGAAAGGACCTTTAAGATCATCAAGTCCAACCATTAATCCAGCGCCACCATGTCCCCTAAACCATGTCCTGAAGCGCCACATCCACACGTGTTTTGAACACTTCCAGAGATGGCGACTCCACCACCTCCCTGGGCAGCCTGTTCCAATGCCTGACCACTCTCTCAGTGAAGAAATTTTTCCTAATATCCAATCTAAACCTCATGATCTAAACCTTCTAAACCTCATGATCTAAACAATCTAAACCTTCATGATCACTTTTATGGGAAACTGGCATAAAAAAAGTTTTCCATAGAGTGAAAGAGGGAAACTGTTGTGTGGCCAAAAGAACAAATTCAGGATTCAAATGCAAGCCCACTCACGCCCTAAGAAGTTAAGACTTCCTTTCCTATAACAATTCCCCACACAGAGCTTTAGAGAATGAGAACCTTATTTTGGTACTTCTTCGATTTCACCCACAGTCAGGAACAAAAAAATCTCTCCTCAAGGTTAAGTCACAGAGACACGTCCTTCTACAGCTGACAAGACACTAGGTGTTTGAGGAGGTAGGGGGTGATTAAGAGTTTGGTTTTGGTTTGAATTTTTTTTACGCCCCAGTTTCATTTACAAATTAAGAAAAAAAAAGAAATACAGGAACACAGACACACATAAAACTTTCCTCAGGTTTGGTTCCTTCCACAGTAGTCATCATGCATTCAAAACGAAGGTGCATCGCTGTGCAAAGCAACGTACCACTTCTCTGCATTATTCACAGGCGACACAGATGTTCAAATTCAATGCATGAGTTCTGCAAGGACACAAAAGGGAGAAACGCATGCCATCTAGTTTCCTGCCCACTGAGAAATTGGAAAGCAGATTAAAAAAGGCAAGACATGCAAAAAAGATCCACGGCATTAAGAACTCTATCATCCTGGTTAATATCAGTAAGTATTGCTTGGATTTTTTTTTACAAAGAAACAAAGGAATTAGACTATGATCAATGAGAATTAAGCCAGCAAGGTAAAAACCCAAATAAACCCAACACATAAACAACATTAACTCCTCAAAAATAGCTTCCAAGCATTCCTTTAGAAGAAAAATGGGGAACGTGCAGTTACTGGAGACTTCACTATTTATGTCTTTCTGTGACTGTCCCCACCTACATTTGGGGAGAAGACTATAAAACAAGCTCACAGTGCATGAGGTCCTTTAAACTAAAAATGGATTAAACTTATGAAAAGTATTTTACTTTTAGAGCTTCACTCGTTCTCTTTGCATCATCACAGGACCCCAGAAACAAGCCTAAAAAACTTGTGGAGAATTAATTACATGAATTATGAAAAGAGTCCAGAATCTCTCAATTTTAAACCTACCTCAGGCAAATGATTCTGCTAGCAACTTTTCCAGACACTCGGGTTTTCCTGTACTTTCCAGTATTTCTGTCGATGAGGGAAGCTACCATGCTTGTATAATCTTTGAAGCTGTCAACATTTCTGCAAAACATGAAATATTCTTACAGACTAAGTATGCAATAGGGAAAATTTTACAGACATCCCTTTGTGATACACACAGTGCCATACTTCCCTCAAAACTGGTAACCATGGAGGGAAGGTTTTGTACACTATTACATTTACCAGAATTCTACTGCATAAATATGAGGTCTTTTCTAAGTGCTGCAAATTCCTTTTCATTTTCTGGGGTTGCTTCATATGAATATACACCATGTTTCAATTAGGCTTTTCTACCTGACAATTCCAGACGCTTGCTAGCTCATTGCTTGACAAATGCACATACTCTGAATACTGCACATGTCAAGTTTGGTGTGCAGAAGCTTGACTGCTAAAATGTGTCTGTTGTGACAGGCCACAATTTAAGTGTAACAGAAGATGGTCAAATCTGTTCAGAAAGTACTACAGTTTTTTACATTGCAAGTCATAAAAGTTTTAGTATTTCCTTGAATGCTCAGCAATTTACAACAAATAATTACAGATGGACAAAAAAAAAGGAAAAAAAACCACCACCACAAAAATTCTTTCCTAAGCTTCTTGATTATAAAACAAATCTAAAAAATACAGTGTGCACCCTAACAAACCCTGAACTCACAAATAAAGCAAAGAACAAATATGATATTTTTGCAGTATAAAAATCTCCATTTTTATGGCAGTCTCATAATTACAGTAGGCACTATTCAGGATATAAAAATGTTCGGAGTTTGCCTACTGATCGGTCTTCCATAGGTTTCAGGGAAACTTTCAAGGAGAAGCAACAGTCTGACTCATTACCAAAGAACCACTACTGTAACAAGCCATCCTTTCTAAATTTCTCACACAGAATGCATGATTTTTACCCCAGATACATGTATTCATAAACTCTACACACATACACATACACCCCCTTCTGTGTGTAGGACTGGATGTTTTCCAAACACAAGCAGGAAAACAGGAACACAGAAGATTGTTTCTGGGATTGCTACAACTGCTGAGCTAAGCGAGAAACACCCTTGATCACCATTTCCCCAGGAGGTTTGTCACTGCAGCACCACTTGCGCCGACTTCGTCTGACCAGGTTCTGCAGCGAGTGGTAGGATTGGGTGGGGAAGGGAGAAATGGTGGGGAAGGGGGAGCTGATGTAAAGGAAGATTGAGACTTTTGTCTTAGTATCAAAAGTGTGTAAGGTGGGCATCTGCTTTGGAGGACGGCGGGGCCCGTGAGAGCTGGTCCGTTCTAAAGAGCCACCTTTTAAAAGCCCAGGAGCAGGCCATGCCTTTGTGTTGAAAGTCAAGCAAGTGGGGTAGAACACCCACTTGGCTGAAGAGGGAACTCCTGTTGGAACTCAGGCGGAAAAAGAAATTGTATCAATGATCCCTAGAAGCAAGGCCAGCCTTCGCAGGAAGACTACGGAGCTGTGCTTCACATATGTAGGGAGAAATGATGGAAGGCCAAAGCTCAGCTAGAGTTGAAACTGGCCAGTGTTCTGTCAGACAACAAAAAAAGCCTTTTGAAGTATGCTAAGAGAAAGAGGAGGTCTAAGGAAAGTATTGCACTCCATTCCTTCCTTCCTTCCTTCCTTCCGCCCCTCTCTTCCTTCCTTCCTTCCGCCCCTCTCTTCCTTCCTTCCTTCCTTCCTTCCGCCCCTCTCTTCCTTCCTTCCTTCCGCCCCTCTCTTCCTTCCTTCCTTCCTTCTGCCCCTCTCTTCCTTCCTTCCTTCCTTCCTTCCTTCCTTCCTTCCTTCCTTCCTTCCTTCCTTCCTTCCTTCCTTCCTTCCTTCCTTCCTTCCTTCCTTCCTTCCTTCCTTCCTTCCGCCCCTCTCTTCCTTCCTTCCGCCCCTCTCTTCCTTCCCTTCCGCCAAACATTAAACAAGAGCTTGTGTTTCGGTTATTAGCTTCTCCTTAGTCTGCTTTATAGACTTGGAGCCAAAGAGACAACAGGCCTGGCTCCAGCAGGTGCAAGGATGGCTTTCTACTCTCTGCCAACCGTCCAAGGCATGGCAGGAAGGGCGGGAAGTGGGCAGGGCGTGCCTGCAAGCCCCTGGGCTGCACCAGGCTGCTCTGCTCTGCTTCATGCCACTTCCCCCCTCGCCGCCCTTGAGATGCTGGGCTTCTGCAGACAGCTGCTCACTCGAGAAGGCAGCTAGGCAGCTGCTGCTTCTATTGCACTTGGCAAAGCCAAACTCCTCTCCAGTGTTCCGGGAGAGTGCCAAGGCCACCTTCCAGCGGGACATGATGTGAAGAAGAAGAAGAAGAAGAAGAAGAAGAAGGTTGCCTTTAACAAGTTGGAGTTAAGGAAGCTCTGCCCCTGGGCTCTGTGGCCAGGTGCATCCTCTTCCTCCCAGTCCCAGCACAAGAGAGCGCCTTTCCGCTGGGACCGCTGCTTTGGCTGGAGGCAACGTGCCCGTCTCAACCGCACGACAGTGGCACGGGGGGACCTGCGGGAAGAGGGTGGGACGGACTGCGGGCGGCATCGGTACGCGCACCAAGCGTCCCGGCACACATGCGCACGTACTCGTGAGCAAGAGCAGCTCAGCAAAGCTGCTGGAAAGCGGCGTGGCAGAAAAGGCCCGTGGGTCCTGCTGGACACCAAGCTGAGCAGCAGCCAGCACCGTGCCCTTGGCCAAAGGCGGTGGGCGGCGGTGCCCTGGGCTGCGCTGGGCAAAGCCTTGCCAGCAGCTGGAGGGAGGGGAGCCTTGCCCTCTGCGCAGCGCTGCTGAGGCCATGCCCGCAGTGCTGTGCCCAGGCCCGGGCTCCCCAGGCCGAGAGAGACAGGGGCAGACTGGGGAGAGCCCCCCAGGGCCCCTCCCCCAGCCCCGCCCCCCAGGGCGGCCGCTGGGCTCGGAATGGCAGCTGTGATGTCGCGGCGCTGGCCCGGCAACGGCCACAGTGCCTGCAGGCATGGCTCTGCCAGCACCCGGCAGCTCCAGGGAGAGACCAGCTCTCACCCAGCGGCACTGCCTGGCACCGGGACTCCCTCAGCAGCCTCGCTCCAGCCGCTGGGAGCTCTCCGGAGCCCCAGCAGCGTGTCCGGCGCGAGGACTCCCCTGGCCCCAGCACGATGGGCCAGCTGAACTGCTGCTACGGCTCCAGGTGGGCTCCCCCCGCGGCTCGGGGACACGCCGGCGCAGCCGGGCCCCGCAGCAGCCGCCTTTCTCACGTGTCTTGCCGCCTGCTCTGCAGGGTCTACCCTGGCCCCGAGCAGCAGTGCGCGCCCGGCCCGGCATCAGCCGAGCTGCTGCTCCACCAGCGTGTGCGGGTGACCCAGGGCCGCGGGACGGGGAAGAGGCACCTCCTCCTCTTCAGCAACACCTTGATCATCGCCAAGGCCAAGTAAGAGGCGCAGACCCCGGCTGCCTTTCCTCCTAAGGCCTGGCCCCGGCACCGGGGCAGGGACGCCCAAGGAGCAGCCCCAGGCCCCGGCACCCTGCTGCTGGCTGCACCCGTGGCCGTGCGCAGGGCAGGCGGAGGCCAGAGGGCAGCCGCCAGGCTCGGCCACCTCCAGGTCACTCCCTGCCGCTCCTCTCTGCAGACGTGGCAGCGCCCCGCGCCCGCAGCTCTGCCTGGCCCTGCGCCGGCTGTGGGTGCTGAGCGGCGACAAGGGGGCGGCCAGGGATGCCGCCCAGGAGGAGGAAGACAAGGCCACCAAGTCCCTTGTCCTCGCCTGGCCCTACGGCTTCTGCGTCGTCACCTTCTGGTGGGTCTCGGTGCCACGTCCCCCGGCAGGGCCGGGCAGCGCTTCTGTCCGGCCCCACGCGGCTTCCTCCTGCCTCTGCGGCCGTCCCCATGGGGCAGGGCTGTGCTGGCGCCCGCCTCTGCCTGCGGGCTGGGGAGCAGCGGGCGCTCAGGCTCTTTCTCCTCTCTTTCCTGCAGCTCCCGCTCACTGAAGGAGCTCTGGCTCAGTGCGCTCCGTGGGTAAGCCCTGCCTGGCAGCGCAGCTTGGGGGGCCTGTGCTCACAGCACGGGGGGATGCTCTAGCCGTAGCCATACGATGCGGAAACACCGCTCCTGAGCTGGGGACAGCTGCCCCCACGGCCGCGGGCGTCTCTGGAGCGGGCAGAGCTGGCGGAGCTGCTTCGCCCAGCCCCGTCCTCCCCCCTGCCGCTGCTCTCCGCTCAACGGCCGGGCGGTGCCCAGCTGCTTCGGGGCAGCTTGGAAGGGCTCCCCGGGCTGGCAGGCGAGGGAAGAGGCAGCTTGGGTCTCACACAGCTCTTTCTCTGCCCCTGCCCCATGCACAGGCCAGCAGAAGGAGTGCAGGGACCCCGCGTCACCCAGCTGCCCTCCATCCAGCTCCTGCTGAAGGAGCTGCGCGGCCGCAATGCCGTGAGTGTCCCTCCTGGCCCCGCTCTGCCCCAGGGGCTGCTCCAACCCCGCACCAGCCCCATGGCTTCTCACCTGCTGCTCTTCTCCCCTTGCCCAGGCAAAAACACTCAACGCCAGCAGCCTGCAAAGGCTGGTCGAGGGCCTGGCAGAGGTGAAGAGCCCCCGGGCTGCCACCTCGGCCGTCGCCACATCTCACTCATGGCCCGCAGCCGATGCAGCTCGCCTGGGGCCCTTCGTGTTGCGGGGCTGCTCGCTGAGCGCAGCACATTTCTTGCAGGCTGGTGCCCAGCAGCGGCCACCTCCCGTCCCCTCCGGCAGCCAAGGTGGACGTGGCCACTCGGCCGGTGAGTTTGGAGGAGACGGGGGCAGGACGGCCCCTCTCTCCTGCGCTGGCAGGCGGCACCCGCGCTGCTCGGGGGCTGCTGCTGCCCTTCCCGCAGGGTACGGCCGCAGAGAGCTGAGCCCCCGGGGCGCCTCGTTCCCCAGCCACGCCTCTCCCTCGCTGTTGGCGGGGGCACAACGCACGGAGGCTCGGGCAGCATTCACCTGGCGCTTGCCCTCCATGGCTCTCTGCTCTGTTTTCCCTGGCGGCAGGCGGGACCCGCAGCAGGACGAGGGGGCTGCCCTGGCCCTTTGCGCGGCAAGGGACCTTGGCCGCTGCGGAGGCGCCCGGGCAGTCGGGCTGTGCCGGCAGGGCGGGTCTCTTCAGCCGGCCCCTGGCAGCTCTCTGCAGCCAGGACGGCACGCTGCCCCAGCCCCTCCAGGTAAGCCAGCCTGGCCGGGGGGTGCCCGTGGCGCTGGCTCCTGCGCAGAGGTGCTGTCCCCAGCAGAGGGACCCCGGCTGGGGCTCGGGGACCAAGCCGGCTCCGCCCCACCTCCCCCACCTCCAGCCACCCCTGCGTCCTGCCCTAGTGAAAGCAGAGCCGCCCACGCTCACTCCTGGCCCTGAGGAAGGCTCACCGGACCCGGGGTCTGTCCCCAGCCAAGCAACTGTCCTCCTCTGTCCCCCGCAGCTCTTTGAGGAGGAGGAGGATGTGGCTGGGCTTGCCGGCACGTCGGCCAAGGAGTTGCCAGCACCAGAGGCGGAAGCAGAAGCAGCAGCGGTATGTCAGGGCCACAAAGAGGGTGACAGCACTGTCAGAAGTTGAGACTGCTGCTGCAGGGACAAGCAAGGTCACCCACTAGCCGGCAGCTCTGCAAAGGTGCAGAGTAAGGGTGGTGCAGGATGGCCATCGCGGTTTGTGCGGTGATGCCACCAGAACTGGCTCAGGTGGGCTGAGCAAACCCATCCAAGGGCTGTGCCTTTCCGAGCTAAGGTAGCAATTGGGCAGGAAGGTCCTTGCCACCCGTTAACTTGCACATTTCCATTGCAGGTGCCTCCAGTCCCTCCAGAAAGTGAACACCTGGAGAGCTCCTCTGGGGAGACAAGGTAAAACGAGCTAGGTTTGCTTAAGAGCAGAATTGGTTCACGTTTATCATGGCTTTACCTGTGTAACAATACATTGAATGGAAAGTTTGCCAGGCTCGAGAAGAGCAACCTGTGAAGAGGGGAGCAACGGGCTACTGGACAGTGAGAGGAGCAAGCTGGGAGCAGAGCTCTGCGGGATGGGCAACTGAGGACATCCAGGCAGGCAAGAAGAACGAGGAGCCCAGGTGTGTAGCAGACTCTGCTGCCCGTCTTTCAAAGCTCTGAACACTGCTCCGAGTATGGGCAATATTTCTGAGGTGCGCAGAGATGGCACCGGGCAGGAAGCCCGCAGCTGCCCGTGGGAGAGCGTGTCTGTCAGGAGGAACATACCACTCCAGCGTTGGCAGCTCTCCTTCTGCACTTGTGGCAGCTCAGTTTGTGCAAGGCTGAGCAACACCCCAGCAGAGTCACAAGGCTCATAGCAATTTTTTGAGCTCTTTGACCCGCTCCCTACAGAAAGAGGCAAAGTCTCACTTTTCTGTTCATGTCAGCTGGCAAGCCCAGCACTGGCTGCTGGTGTCTGAATCCCAAAGACGCAGCAAGGAGCTGTGTCACGTAGCTGTAGACCCTGAGGTACTGGCACTTCGTAAAAAGCTCACGTTGCACCCGAGACAATTGAGGGAAGAAAAAAACAACCAAACAATACCAAAGCAGCGTGTTTTGCCTTCAAGCCTGGCTTTCTAGCAAGGGACAGTGAGGCATGCTGCTGCTCGGGTTTTGGAAAGGACCATGGCACAGCTGCCCTGCCCAGCCCTGCTGCCTAGCAAAGCAGTGCTGCACATCTCTGTCAACTTGCAGAGCTCTGAGGGTGTCACACGTGCAGAGAAGGGGACAAAGCCGTGCCGTAGTCACTGCCAGGGAGGGTTCCCTCTCCTGTGCCAGGAACTGCCCCTTGGACAGCACACTGCCCAAAGAACGGGGCACAAAGTCGTGCCTGTTCCCGCCTTCATGGTTTCATCAGCACTTTGGACTCTCTTCTTGCAGGTGCCAATTTTTTTCTGCTGCCTGGATTGCCCGCATGAGCTCTGCTGCCTGGGCTTTGAGGGGCGCGATGCAGCCCCGGCACCACCTCGGCGGAGGCGAGGAGGGAGGCACCGCGCCCTTCTGCTCCGGCCGGCACATTTCACTCGGGCACCGCGACGCCGGAGCGGCCCCGCACCGCCCTCAGACCCAGCCCAGCCCTGGCGGGAGGCCTTGCTGGCTCACTCCTCGGCTCCGTCAGCAAAAGCCCACCAGCCGGCACAGCTGCCCCCGTGGGGAGCTGGCATGTCACCTGCAGATTCCATGGGGCGTGCTGGGCGTGGAGGTGTATATCATCTGAGAGGGACACAAGGGACATGCTGGACAGCATGTTCCAGACTATAAAACCCTCCAGGTTTTCTTTGCCGCTACTCATTCTTGGCAGAGAGATGCTTGTGGAGTAATCGCTGAGGGGTACTTTGGAAATTTACCCTCTAAGAACAGCCTTGAAACCAGGTGGAACGTAGCACTCATGTACAACGGGTCTGTGACATGGAGACTCCCTGAACGGCCTTGGATGTTGGCAACATCAGGGGCGCCTGGTGTGCTGACTCTGGGAGAGATTACATGGACGGTGGAGTGAAGTGCAGTGGAGACCTCGCGGCCACGCTCTGTGAACAGGGGAGTTTAGGGATGCACAGGATGTACATTGATAAGCTGCACTTACAATGTCCTGGGCCAAAGACCTGTCAACTTTGATGAAGTGCTGTACTTAGAGTGAACTTTGCTAATTATAATATCATTATAATACTAAAACGCACACCCCTCTCAAAAGCTACCACCCCCCGAAGGTGCGACCCCTCCTCAATGAGTGTGCGCACTGAATTTTTCCTAGTCTGTACCTTTAAACGCGAAGCGAGAGAATTCTGCACCAATCCTGATAAAGGTATGTATGACTAGAGTCACTCAAGCTCCACCTGCAAAGTAAAACACTATAAAATAATGTTTTAAGAGCTGGATGTTAGGGAAGATACCATCGTCATGTACCACTCTAACTTCTGGGATCAGTCGACGGGCTGAGCCTCTCTTCCCCCCCATCGGGACGCCGCTGGGTAAGATTCGAACCCTTGGTCATACCAAGTGCCTTCCCGGGAAACTTAGAAATCTCTATATAGAGTCACTTTACACCTTTTAACGCGTTTATAGCCAAGTAGTGTCCCTCGTAGTTTCAGCATTTGCACGTGCTTTATAGGTAGTGAATTTATCACCGGCAATCCAAAGAACCTGTATATCTGTTGCTTCAATAAATCGCACTATTGATTGACTCAGCCGTGTGTTCAATAAATCGCACTATTGATTGACTCAGCCGTGTGTGGTCCCTGAACGCGACCGTACCTCTGAGTGCGGCCGTGTTAGTTCAGGAGGTGTCCGGCTAAGCAGGTAGTGTGATGTTAGTAGTGCATCCGGACCCATGATAGTCCAACAAAGGTTTTGGGCATGACCGGACTACTAACGGTTGTCCCTGAACACGACCGTACCTCTGAGTGCGGCCGTGTTAGTTCAGGAGGTGTCCGGCTGAGCATGTAGTGTGATGTTAGTAGTGCATCCGGACCCGTCATAGTCCAACAAAGGTGTTGGGCATGACCGGACTACTAACGGTTGTCCCTGAATGCGACCGTACCTCTGAGTGCGGCCATGTTAGTTCAGGAGGTGTCCGGCTGAGCAGGTAGTGTGATGTTAGTAGTGCATCCGGACCCATGATAGTCCAACAAAGGTGTTGGGCGCGACCGGACTACTAACGCTGACTTTGGGCATCACTCAGAACCTAAGCTGAGCCGCCCCCAGTCCCTCTGATATCTGAGGATCGACTGGAAAGCAAGGGGGTTTAGTTTCTGCCAAATTGCTCTGCCTCTTAACGCAACAGAAAAATTGGCGTCACGGACAGGATTGCCATGGATAAATTGCTGCAAAACCACAAATGTGCCCCTTCCCAAGCTGGCAAGGAGTGGGCTCAAAAGTTTTGGAAAGATGAAAAGAAAGTGGTAGAACGTATTGAGCAGTGTCAGGCTGCGCAAAAGACTGGAGTAAAAAAGGGTAAAGATGTGATTTGTGCGGTGTTGGGAGCCTGTTTGTCTTGTGTTCAGCAAGAAGCTAACGAAACTCCTGCTCCCAAACTAGTTTCCAATGCAGAATATACCGCCTTAAAATCGGAAAATGAGGTGTTAAAGTCATCATTAGCCTTTGAGAGGGAGACAGGGAAAAAACTGGGAATCAGAGTTGATAAACTTGTAAGTGAGAACGATCATCTAAAACAAATGCTAGAAATTAAAGAACAATTGCTGGAAAGGGTTAATCGTCTGTTAGATAAAATGCAGCCTTCTGCTCCAGTTAGGCAGGTTCGTAGATTAATGTGTAGTACAAACCCTGAAAATTGGGATGGCGATATTAGGTTTGATAGTGATGATGACGAGGAGGAAGAGACCTCCGATTCTGAATCTCAATTGATTTCTTTGAGACCTTTGGTTAAAACTGAGACTGTTGTTGATGACAATGACGAAGTCCGCACTACTGTGCGAACGATCCCGTGGTCACCAGCAGAGCTGATAAAAATACAAGAGAAATTCTCGAGGCGGTCAGGAGAATCAGAAGTCGAGTATGTGTGGCAAGTTTCTCTTGAAGGAGGAGACCGAATTATGTTAAGTGAGGAAGAAGCAGGAGGCTTTTGGGGACCAGGAGTATTTTTAACTGTTAGGCCAGGAGACCATAGTTACTCCTTAACTGCACGAGCTGCATACTGGGCAGGTGGCATAGATCCCCAGGAGAGAGGAGAACCACTGGAAATTAAAACCACCAGCTATTGCGATCTGGCCACAGCAGTACAGAAAGCAGCCTGCATTCAGGCAATATATGAGAGAGATGAATTAAGGAAATCCCTGATGCTAGCCCCTATTGATCCAGCCCGATTAACCTCTCTTATTCGTGGCCTCCCTGATTGTCTCAAGATGTTTGTAGCAAATACCCAGGATCACATACAAGCTGCTAGTATAAAGGCTAATCGCGGTCGTGGATGAAATCGGCACACCCCCATACCCACCTGGAGTGAATTTGTACAAGACATAGACAGGTACGGATGCCGAATGGGCTGGGTCGGTTCGTCCAGTACAAAGTTCTCAGATCATGCCCGGCGAGTTCGCCAAGTCCACATTCAAAACCCCAAATAGCTTAAATTCAATGAGAGATTTAAATCTAGTAAAGAACGGGGTGAATTGTGGTGTAAAGCCATAGATTTGGGTGTACCCCGACAAATCTTGCGGGGCGCCTCTATAGAGGATCTCCGTACACTAGTCCAATCCCTGGGTAAGAGGAATAACCCAACAGGGGAGAAATGGCTCACTGGGAAACCCCCAAACCATAAAGAAAGCATACCTTCTGCACCAGTATGTAATCTAACTGACAGGGCAGAAGTCCAGCAAAAAAACTTCTATCCCCGGGGAGGGCAGTGAGCCACCCTGCTCGGCGGGTCTTAGCAATTCAATGGCTCTCTAATGAACACTCTGACCCTATAATTGCCATTCCTGTTGGACCCCGGAAAATATTGGTAAACTTTCTCATTGACACTGGGGCCCAAATGTCAGTAATCACCCATGAAACAGCACAAACCCTGGGCATAAAACCTGGACGACGCAGGGTTAAATTCACCGGAATCGATGGTGTGGAAAAGGAGGGCCCCACTGCGAGAATTTCACTCTGGCTGCCAGAGGAACGTAAATTAACTCGGACAGAAGTACTAGTTGGTGCTGCATACACTAATATTTTAGGATTTGACATATTGCGTGGGCGGATGTGGAAACTCCCAGATGGGACTGTGTGGAGTTTTGCAAGAAATAAAAAGGATCCCGGCACTGTGAAACTGAGCCTGTTACAAATATCTATACCCTTACCCCCCTCTAAAATCACTAATGTTCAGCAATATCCTTTGCCAGCAGCAGCACTTATGGGAATTGACGGGGTGGTAATAGAATTAGAAGAAAGAGGCATTATTAAACGAACTCATTTGCCATACAATTCACCGGTGTGGCCAGTAAAGAAACCGACCGGGCAGTGGCGTTTTACGGTAGATTACCGCCAGTTAAATGCTAATACGGCACCTTTGACTGCTGCAGTTCCTAACATGGCAGAAATAGTGACATTGATACAAGGCGCTGCCCATCCTTGGATGGCTGCCTTGGATGTCAAAGATATGTTTTTCATGATCCCTCTCCTTGAACAGGACAAAGCACAGTTTGCTTTCACATGGAAAGGGATCCAATACACTTTTAACAGGCTTCCACAAGGATATAAACATTCCCCCACGATTGCCCACAATGCTTTGGCTAAAATCTTTGCAGAAATTCCTGTTTCATCTGATAGCACAGTATATCAGTACATCGATGACATTCTGATAGGGGGAAAAAGCCACTCTGATAGGGGGAAAAAGGTGTAAGAGGCACCATGGAAATCATTCGGAAAACACTGCTTGATTTAGGATTAGAAATTCCAGATGCAAAGTGTCAGGGACCTGCACAGGAAGTTAAATTCCTGGGAGTCTGGTGGGTTAATGGAGCTGCTTCTATTCCTCAGGATACCCTGGAAAAAATAGAGCATGGACAAAGGCCATCTAGCGTAAAGGAATTACAACAAGTTTTGGGAACCCTAAGTTATCGGCGCAAACACATTCCAGGTTTTGCTATTATTGCGCGTCCTTTATATAGTTTGCTCAAAAAAGGAAAATCATGGGAATGGACTGAACAACATACGAGTGCATTAGAGTTGCTAATTAAGGAGCTGAGGTTATTCCAACAACTTGGTCCCATACATCCAACTGACCCTATTTATGTGGAATGGGGGTTCAGTGAACATGGCTCTCATTGTAACCTATGGCAAAAGGGGCCAGAAGGACCGGAAAGGCCACTAGAATTTACATCTCACTCTTTCAGTGATACTGAAAGGAGATATTCAGATCTTGAGAAGGGTTTACTGTCGCTAGTGCGAGCAGTGAAACAAACAGAACAAATAAGGAGAGAACAAAGTGTGATTATTCGAGGACCCTTCCGCCTCCTGGACATAGTATGTAAAGCGACAATACCACCTGCTGGTATTGCTCAGAAACCCAAGGTTTGTAAATGGTATGCATACCTAGAGGGCATTAATGAAATTATGCCAATTACTGAAGGTAATATTAAAATATCTAAACTACAAAAAGACATAGATAGTACCCTGTTGTTCCAGGCTCCGCCAAACAAACCACCCCCAATTCAGGAAGCACCTCCTCTAAAGGAAGACAGTGATCTAACAGGAGTATGGTTTACTGATGCATCATCCCATAGGGAGAACAACAAGTGGAAGTACACGGCTGTAGCACTGGAAGTGGTAACAGGAGAAAAATTGATTGAAACTGGTGAAGGCAGTGCACAAGTAGGGGAACTTAGAGCAGTTCTATTAGCTGCGCAACACGGTGCTAGCCATATCTACACTGATTCATATGCTGTTTTTAAAGGAGCCACTGAATGGATTGGCCACTGGGCAGTCAATGATTGGCAAGTGAACAGGGTTCCAGTCTGGCAAACGGATAGTTGGAAACAACTGTTAGAAATAGGAAAACAGCGGACACTATATGTGGGCTGGGTAAAAGGACATGATCAATCAAACTCTATTACTGCTCAATTCAACCAACAGGTAGACAGCCTTACGCGGTTGCGACAAATTGATGTTGCAGATAATAACCAAGAGTGGGAACGTTTACTTGAATGATTGCATGTTAAGCGTGGCCACACCGGACAAGCTGATTTATACCGGGAAGGTATAGCCTGAGGATGGCCCATATCAGTTAAACTATGTGAACAAGTAGTGACTGCCTGTTCACAATGTCGTTTACGGCTTAATACAGACCATCCAAGTAAGGCGCCCCCCCTACACATTCGTGACAGGAAGACATTATGGCACTCCTGGCAGATTGATTACATCGGCCCATTGCGACCGTCATGTGGGAAAAGATACGTTCTGGTGGGAGTAGAGGTTATATCTGGTCTCACCATGGCTGCTGACTTCATGTCAGCCACCGGAGAAAACACGGTGAAGGGCCTTAAGGGATGGTTCAGCACACTTCCCCTACCAGAAGAAATTCAAAGTGATAACGGCTCACACTTTACAGCTGCCGTGGTACAAAGCTGGGCCAAAGAGGAAGGAATTCGGTGGGTATTCCACACTCCCTACTATCCTCAGGCTAACGGCATTGTCAAGCAATGCATTTGTCAAGCATTTCGCAAAAACTCATGAATCCGGATGGCATTTACGATTGTATGACGCCATCTACCAACTGAATAATCGATGGAGCGGAGATGGCTGCCCCAAAATGAAAGCCTTCTGTGTATCTGCCGATACAATCACCCCAAAGGTTCATACTAAACCAGGAGACTATCCCACAGGATTTTACACCGGACAACCTGTGCTAGTGAAAATGCCCCAGATTGGAACAGTAGCCATGGTACTGACTACCCCCAAAAATCCCTATGCATGGGAAGCGAAAGATTGCTCAGGAAAAGTACACCGGATTAGTACCCGGTGGATCTCACCCTCTTTCTAACCTTGCCGGCTGAATACAACCGAGTATGTTTATTTCTTTTTGTGTTCACAGGAATCCAGGAAAAGAAGGCTCTGAATTGAGGCAGATGTCTGCGGTTGCAAAGTGAACCACTTTGGTGAAAAATGTGGTGCTTAGTTCTGACTTTAATACAACGTCCTTTGATGTATAGCTGGAAAGATCCAGGATGGCCGTGGTCCCAAGCCTATATCGGACACACTGGAGTTATAGGAACACGTGCCGTCAAAGAAAAATTAAACTTAGCTACTGTGGTTATGCATGGGGCCAAGGTGTTTTCAAGACATGAGTGGAGCTGGGATAACGGATGGCTTCCAATCCTGAAGGGAAAAGCAGGAGAAGGAATCCAGATAGGGTGTAGGATGATTAACGGATCAACCCATGAGAAAGCCACATTAATGGCAATATACGGAAACCCAGTAGCCTCAAAGTTTTGTGTCGCTGACAAATGGGATTGTTGGTATAACTTTACCCTGGTGGAACCCACTATTGTGACTTGTACGTGGCAACAACACTGTACATGTTTAGGGCCATCACAACCACATTGTACAGGGTTGTTGTTTCGGTTCAAAATAGACATAGTTGAACCTAACCCAGATACACCACCAGGCCTAACTCCATCCACCCTATTTGACACCCTGAAATACGGAGCCATTGTCACTATGACATCTCGCAATGACCCTTGGGACCATGCATTGTCACGATATAGTGGAAGTGTTGGAACACTACTAAACAAAAGGAACTTAAATCTCTCTACTCTAGTTATACATGGAGATGAAGTGTTTTTGAAGGATGAATGGAGTTGGAATGACTCTCTTCAGATGGCTGAACTTCAAGCCATTTCAGGACAGGCAATACAAATCAGCTGCCGAGTAACTAACGGACCTAATTACCATAGGCCAACCGAAATCAAAGCATATCATACCGACTCTACCAGACCAAAGAACTACAACACTGAGTGTTACAAAATAACCGAACCAAATTCGGATTGTTGGTACAATTTTACTCCGACCAAACCCATAATTGTATACTGCCTTTGGGGTTCCGAAGGCACGGAATTAATATTTGAATTTATGATTGATACAGCAACATCAAGGGATAAGAAACCTTTACCCCCGCAAACATCTAAAAATGTACCAACTCGGCCTCCCATTGATCTAACTCCCTTCAACTTCAACACAGGCCCTTACATAATCAAATATACAGGTCAGCAACAAGTGCTGTTTAATCCATCATACTCCCTCAAACAGGTGGAGATGTTGATGCAAATTAACATCTCTACAATTAAACCAACCTGTTCATTATTCCTAAATATATCCCATGCAGGATGGTTAGCCTGGTTACATGGGTGAACCCTCGTCTCTTCAAGACGGACAAGGAGAGACGCAACCGGTATTATAGGGACAGGATTGGGAGTCTTAAACAGTATAGATGCTGAAGTACTCATAAACAAATTGAAGTACTCATAAACAAATTGAGCACGACAACAAGTGATTTAAGCAAATTAGGACACCCATTGCGGTCTTCTCTAGTAGCACTGGGAACTAACCAATGGCTTGTGTCAGATTTGTTACCTCAGTGGGGAGAAACAAACGAAAAGGATCACCAATTGATTGTGGATGCACTTGGTGCAGCCCAAAATAATATTTCTCTAGCTCTCAGTTGCATCCAAGTTCAACTATGGATGCAATCTGTGGTGGCAGCAATTATAAGAGAAGGTGAAGAGGGCATCTTACCCTCTGAAATTCGAAAGGTAGTTTGGGATAATGCAACTATATTTGAGAGAAAATTCCAGTCATGGTGGTATTATGGTCAATTTTACCTACAACCCTACTGATGGCAAAGCCACTGCTTTTGTCTTAACAATATGCAATGCTTCGGTATATACCATATACCCAATCATTGCGTTAGGATTAAATCACAACAGAACTATCCTCTATCCTATAGAGCATAGAGTATGAGCCCAACAGAATGAAAACAGATGGCAAACTATTGAAGTTGCTGCATGTGTGGTACAGGAACAACAGGGATTCATTTGTGAAAGTAACATCATCAAAGGCCAAGACATTTGTCTTAACACTGAACGAAACATTTGTAATTTTGAAATACATCCCAATGAAACCCTTGAAACTGTGCTTGTATATATTGGAAAAGGGTGCGCTTGTATGAGAACCCCTTGTGATTTTGTGTTTGTAGATAATGTTACTGTGAATACTAACAATCGCTCAAATATTTGTGTTTGTAACTTTACTAAAATTGTAGGATGTGACTTTATCTATTCAGCTCCTGTTACATCTTACCAACTAGTACAATCAAATTATATTCTATTTCGAGATCTGCTACCTGTCCCTGTAGGAATGAATCTTACCCTGGTGAGAAAACTATTATAACATGAAGACCTGAAGCGGTTGTTGAAACAAGTTCAGGAAAATGGACAAAAGACTCTGATTACTGTCCATCATGATGCAGAGAGAATACATCAAGTGTTGGAAAGAGTAAGAAGGGATGGAGGACACCACTGGTGGGACACTTTGTTTGGATGGTCACCTACCACAACAGGAATCTTCAACGAGATGCTTCACCCTGTTGTTGTCTTATTAGTGCTCACCGCATCATGTTTTATTTTAACAATTGTTTTGCATTTTAGACTTTGGATTATGTTGAAACGTTTGTCCATATCCCCAGAAAATATCTATGCGCTCGATGATCCTCATAGCAAGAGTGTATGTGACACTTCCCATCTATTCTAAAAGAAAAGAATCGTGGAGCTTGAGTGACTATAGTCACGGGGTGGATAATGTGGAGTAATCGCTGAGGGGTACTTTGGAAATTTACCCTCTAAGAACAGCCTTGAAACCAGGTGGAACGTAGCACTCATGTACAACGGGTCTGTGACATGGAGACTCCCTGAACGGCCTTGGATGTTGGCAACATCAGGGGCGCCTGGTGTGCTGACTCTGGGAGAGATTACATGGACGGTGGAGTGGAGACCTCGCGGCCACGCTCTGTGAACAGGGGAGTTTAGGGATGCACAGGATGTACATTGATAAGCTGCGCTTACAATGTCCTGGGCCAAAGACCTGTCAACTTTGATGAAGTGCTGTACTTAAGAGTGAACTTTGCTAATTATAATATCATTATAATACTAAAACGCACACCCCTCTCAAAAGCTACCACCCCCCGAAGGTGCGACCCCTCCTCAATGAGTGTGCGCACTGAATTTTTCCTAGTCTGTACCTTTAAACGCGAAGCGAGAGAATTCTGCACCAATCCTGATAAAGGTATGTATGACTAGAGTCACTCAAGCTCCACCTGCGAAGTAAAACACTATAAAATAATGTTTTAAGAGCTGGATGTTAGGGAAGATACCATCGTCATGTACCACTCTAACTTCTGGGATCAGTCGACGGGCTGAGCCTCTCTTCCCCCCCATCGGGACGCCGCTGGGTAAGATTCGAACCCTTGGTCATACCAAGTGCCTTCCCGGGAAACTTAGAAATCTCTATATAGAGTCACTTTACACCTTTTAACGCGTTTATAGCCAAGTAGTGTCCCTCGTAGTTTCAGCATTTGCACGTGCTTTATAGGTAGTGAATTTATCACCGGCAATCCAAAGAACCTGTATATCTGTTGCTTCAATAAATCGCACTATTGATTGACTCAGCCGTGTGTTCAATAAATCGCACTATTGATTGACTCAGCTGTGTGTGGTCCCTGAACGCGACCGTACCTCTGAGTGCGGCCGTGTTAGTTCAGGAAGTGTCCGGCTGAGTAGGTAGTGTGATGTTAGTAGTGCATCCGGACCCGTGATAGTCCAACAAAGGTGTCGGGCGCGGCCGGACTACTAACGCTGACTTTGGGCATCACTCAGAACCTAAGCTCAGCCGCCCCCAGTCCCTCTGATATCTGAGGATCGACTGGAAAGCAAGGGGGTTTAGTTTCTGCCAAATTGCTCTGCCTCTTAACGCAACAACCCCCAGGTCCCTTTCCGCCGGGCTGCTCTCTAGCCACTCCTCCCCAAGCCTGTAGCGTTGCATGGGGTTGTTGTGGCCAAAGTGCAGGACCCTGCACTTGGCCTTATTAAACCTCATACAGTTGGCCTCTGCCCATCGATCCAGCCTGTCCAGATCCCTCTGCAGAGCCCTCCTACCCTCCAGCAGATCAACACTCCCACCCAACTTGGTGCCATCTGCAAACTTACTGAGGGAGTACTCAATTCCCTCATCCAGATCATTAATAAAGATATTGAATAAGACCGGCCCCAGAACCGAGCCCTGGGGAGGCTCAGAGGGAGCCTCCATCTCCAGGAGGGACAAGTTCCCCAGGAAGAAATACATGCGGCTGTGGAGGCTTGAGTCCACCACCGTGATGAGTGCAATCAAGCTGTTCCCTGTGAGGACCGGACCACGAGGTAGATGACCAGGAACACTGTGAAGCACAAGCCCTGCAGGCTGGAGTGGTCAGAAAATCCCAGAAGAATGAGTCCAGATGCAGCAGTGTGATTCTCCAATAGGGCACTGTCCCTATACAGAGCAATGCAAACAACAGGCTCTTAGACGCTGCTGATGGCCTGCCCACCATCACACACACTTCAAGCCTAGAAAAAGGCTACAAACACCAGCATACACGTGATTGCAGGAGTAGGTGAGCTTGACCAAGATATGCACGAATGCTTGGAAATCTCACATGGGTTCCCTGCTGCAGGGAGATTTATAAAGAGAAGAAAGGACAGACTCCTTGAGCTTGGGTGACTGGGGTTTGTCATGTGGATAAAGAAACTACCCGGTTTTAAACTGCAAGAGGGTAGATTCAGGCTGGATCTAAGGAAGCCATTTTTTGCCATGAGGTGGTGAAACACTGGCACAGGTTGCCCAGAGAGGTGGTAAGATGCCCCATCCCTGGGAACATTCCAGGTCAGGATGGATGGGGCTCTGATCAACCTGCTTTAGTTGAAGAGGTCCCTGCTCACTGCAGGGGGTTTGGACTAGATGACCTTTAAAGATCCCATCCAACTCAAACCGTTCTATGATTCTATGATTCAAAGAGATGGAAATGGAAAAATCCACGCTGGCCTGCTGACAGAGAGAGACTGTGGGAGTAGGAAAGAGGGGCAAGAGGGAAAGTAAAGGGAGAGGTAGGATGACAGAGAATGAGAGAGACTTGGAGAAAAGAGAAAGGGGAGGCTGAGAGCAGAGCATGGTAACAGAGAAGGGAAAGGGAAGCGGGAAAAAAAAATTACGCAGAGGGGGCAGGGAGGGACTGGGACACAGAAGAGGGGTGACGTGACCCCAGGGACCCAGCACTCACCAGAGTTCCTGCTCTCTGCCCTGCCAGGCAAATTGTACAGAGTTCAGGCACCTCTCTCTCTGTCTGCCCCTTCCTCCCATCCTCTGCTGTAGCTCCACTCACTTGACTGTCCTCCACCAAAGAGAACACGTTGGTGCCTTACAGCTCGTACGACGTGAGGCTGCCTGCATGCACAGCCATGCACACACACCCACTACATGGCCGTACTGTGCTTTTCCTCACTTGTGCAGACCCCGCGGTGCACGTTGGAGGTCTGGTCTGCTGAGGACTACTGAGAGGGACCCTTCCTCACCTGGAGAGGCCGGCTGGCTCTTGTCTGCATCTGGAGGCAGTAGCTGCTGGGATCCCCTTCATTTCATTCTCCAGCTGCTTCCCCTTCTGCTGGGCTCTTCAGCTTCAGCTGCGGCAGCTCCTCTCCAGAGGCAGGAAGTGGCACGTCGCCAGGAGAACAAGGCCAGAGACAGCCCACGCAAACCCGAGCCAGATGCAGGCTGAGAGGCCCCGGCCCTCAGGGCAGCCCCACAGCCGCTGGAGCAGAGACTGTGCCTCCAAGGCCAAGATGGCCGCCCAGCAGCCCTGGGCCCAGGACTACAGCTCCCGGCATGCCCTGGGGCACGCCCTCCTGCTGCCTGCCCCTGCACCCCGCCCCCCGGCCAGGCCCTGCCCCCTGCATCCCCATAGCTGCCTGCCCAGGGCTGGTCAGGCCCAGGCCCAGGCCCAGGCCCGGGCCCAGGCCCAGGGGGAGCCGGGCAGAGGAGGAGAGGGCCACAGAGCGGCAGAGAGGGCTGGGGCAGGGCAGTGGGGTGTCTGGAGAGGGACGGGAGATGGACTGAGGGACGAGGAGAATGGGGGGGAGCTGGGCAGGCAGTGGAGGAAGGAAAACCAGTGGTGAGGAGGAGGCGGCACAGGGATGGAGCGGGAAAGAGCTGGAGGGGAAGGGGACAGGGAGGTGTGGGAGGAAAAGAGTGGTAAGCAGCAGGACAGAGGGCCAGCGAGAGAAGAAGAAGGGCAGGAAGGAGGACAGAGGGACGGACTGACAGAGGCCAAGTGAGGCAGCGGGACAGGGGACAGAGAGAGCAAAGGCAGCAGGAGAGCGGAGTGCGAGAGAAATGGGCCAGGGAGCAGGAGAGAGGGACAGCGGGGGAAGGGTGAGAGGGAAAAGGAAGGGGAGAGAGAAAGGGGGAGGCCGGGACAGAGAGCAGGACAGAGAGCAAGGGGAGGACGGGGAAGAACACAGAGAGACTGAGAAACAGAGGGATGTGGATGAGGACAAGGGGATGGAGAAGGGCAGAACAGCAGTGGCCTCCAGGATTTGTCCTCTTTTTACGCCTGCTGGTTAAAGACTCGTGCGTCGAGCGATGTGTCAGGACCACTTCATGGCCAGTGGCGCTGCTTTCAGGATGCCCTGGTGGCGATGGGCAGAGGGCCAGGTTGCCAAGTCCCGGGGCCAGGTACGTGTGTGGGAGTTCAGGGTCACCCCTGCCTGGTTTTTCCCAGCGAAGCCCCAGCTGGTGGCATCGCCGTGCTGCAGCCCCGGGGCCGAGGCTGAAGGAGCCGGGCATTTCTGCGGGCGCTGCGCCCTGCCGGGCCCTGCTGCCGGCTGCCCTGGGCTTCGCCCCGTTGCCTCCAGCTCTGCTTTCAGCCAGCACCGGGGGCACCGCAGATTGGCTTGCCCGCTCCCCACAGCCGTCCTGACCCACGTCTGCCACTCGTAGGTGGTGTCCACATCACATGGCTGATTTGGGGGTGGCAGGTCTCTCTCATGGCACCCTGGGAATGAGGGCAAAGCAAACTCATCCCTCCCCTTCGATCTTTGCCCACAGGCTGAGCAAGTGGAGACGTACCCTGTGCTGGAGAGTGCCCTGCAGGGAGGAGACAGCTGATTGCAGGGCAATGCTGAGACCCGCCTGACAGCAAAGGTGCCTGGTGAGCACAGAGCGGCCCAGGTGAGCTGGTTCTCTTGGAGACCATGAAAGCAGCTTTCCTCCACCCCTGGTTTTGGTGAGGTATGGAGTGGCACAGAGATGTCTCTCAGGGATGCAGGAGGGCTTCCCAGTGCCCCTGTGAGAGATCCTGCTCCCAGAACGCGCCTCCCCATAGCGCAAAGGCCATATCCAGCCACCTGGCGCTCGGTACGTCTGCCCTGAGGAGTGTCTCAAGGAGGACAGAGTCATCTGCCTGGTGGCTCTGACACAGCAAAGATGAGCTGAAGCCCCGTGGCTGTGGCTGGCCGGTTCAACGTCTACGAGAGCCTCAGCCTTTCTCCCTGGGAGTGTTTAAGCCGGGTGCTTTATCAGGGTGTGAGGGATGATGTGAAGATGGAAGCTGGTGACATCCCTGGGGCTGTGGTCCTGCTCTCACTTCCAAGTTGTGATGTCTGAAATCTGGGGCCACCTGAAGGCCCTGGCAGAGATTTCCAGGGAGTTTGTGTTCAGGGTTTTGACATCCTAGAGCTACAATGTGCGAGGATTAGGGGATGCTAGGGCTACCGTTTGCTAGGGTTATGGGGTGGCAGGGTTTCGGGGTGCCAGAGTTTAAGCGAGGTGGGATTAAAGCATGTTACTGTTATGGACAGAATGTGCATTTGTTGCCCTGGGTTCCTGGGGTTAGGTTATTTCTACCTTGGTTGTGTTCTGTGTAGCCTTTTTTTGTGGAGAGTCCTTTTTTAGCTCGTGTGTCTTTATAGTGGTTAGACAGGCACCTGTGGTTTGCGTACGATGTTTCTTCTGGTTGATTTTTGGGTGCTCTGGTGGGTTGTGTTGTGTTTGCTGTCTTGTAAACATCTTTTCTGGTGTAATATGTCTACAGCAGGTTGGGCAGTTTCACTGCTGGTGTGGTCCGACTCATTTCTGGTGAGTCGTAGGTAGGCAGGCGTGGAGGAGTTGCAGTTCTTGGAGAATGACTGCCAGAGGACTAACGGGCACTTCTGGGGAGGGGTGAGAGGACTTCTGGCCCACAGGTAATGACGACCAGAGGATTAAGTGTGCTTCTGAATTTGTGTGGACTTCCACACTCACGGTCATTTCTCCTGCCTTGAGGAAGAGGCATGGGAAGGCACCAGCCACACGGAAGGACAAGGGTTTCCCCAAGGGTACCTGGCTTTTTGGCTTTTGCTTTTGAGTCAGAAACCTGCAAAGAGGTGACTATCGTTAAGTTTAGTGACAGTTTGTAAAATCCTGGCCTGAGTATCGCGTGACTTGAAACATTGCTGAAAAAATGGTGGAGGTTAACTGGCTGGATGGCCGAGCCCAGAGAGTTGTGGTGAACGGCGTTAAATCCGGCTGGCGGCCAGTCACAAGCGGTGTTCCCCAGGGCTCGGTTCTGGGGCCGGTCTTATTCAATATCTTTATTGATGATCTGGATGAGGGAATTGAGTGCTCCCTCAGTAAGTTTGCAGATGACACCAAGTTGAGTGGGAGTGTTGATCTGCTGGAGGGTAGGAGGGCTCTGCAGAGGGATCTGGACAGGCTGGATCGATGGGCAGAGGCCAACTGTATGAGGTTTAATAAGGCCAAGTGCAGGGTCCTGCACTTTGGCCACAACAACCCCATGCAACGCTACAGGCTTGGGGAGGAGTGGCTGGAGAGCAGCCCGGCGGAAAGGGACCTGGGGGTGCTGGTTGACAGCCGGCTGCACATGAGCCAGCAGTGTGCCCAGGTGGCCAAGAAGGCCAACAGCGTCCTGGCCTGTATCAGGAATAGTGTGGCCAGCAGGAGTAGGGAAGTGATTGTGCCCCTGTACTCGGCACTGGTGAGGCTGCACCTTGAATACTGTGTTCAGTTTTGGGCCCCTCACTACAAGAAGGATGTTGAGGTGCTGGAGCGTGTCCAGAGAAGGGCAACGAAGCTGGTGAGGGGTCTGGAGCACAAGTCTTATGAGGAGCGGCTGAGGGAACTGGGGTTGTTTAGTCTGGAGAAGAGGAGGCTGAGAGGAGACCTTATCGCTCTCTACAACTACCTGAAAGGGGGTTGTGGCGACGAGGGTGTTGGTCTCTTCTCCCAAGTAACTAGTGATAGGACAAGAGGAAATGGCCTCAAGTTGCGCCAGGGGAGGTTTAGATTGGATATTAGGAAAAATTTCTTCACTAAGAGGGTGGTCAGGCATTGGAACAGGCTGCCCAGGGAGGTGGTGGAGTCGCCATCTCTGGAAGTGTTCAAAAAACGTGTGGATGTGGCGCTTCAGGACATGGTTTAGGAGACATGGTGGTGCTGGATTATTGGTTGGACTTGATGATCTTAAAGGTCCTTTCCAACCTAGTGATTCTGTGATTCTGTGATTCTGTTTGTCTGTGAGTTCTGGAGGTCTGGGGCTTGAACATCTGCTCGTGGTGGTGACCTAATGCAGTCCTTAGCTCCTAATTCAAGGCACAGCGTGTGCTTAGGGCACGGTTCATCGTTCATGACAGTGGTTGCGAATCCGTATTTCAAAGAGATTTCTTGATCATTTTGGCTTTGGGGGGGGCAGTTTCTTGTCAGGTCTGATTCGATCATCCTTGATTTTGCGTCTTCACATGGCTGGCAAAGAGCTCGTAGGAGGAGCAGCAGAAAGGTCTGTGCTGCCATTTCCACGTTGGTGGCTTGTACTTGAGGTGTCACGGTTCTCTTCCATCTGCAGTTTCTTTGCAGGCATCTCTTTAAGCCACTTGTCTGTTTTGTGAGGGGCAGTGGGCTTATCAGAAGACCTTTTCATCCTCAGTAGTGCCTCAGAGGTTTACCCGTCATTTTTGGTGGGTTTGTTTGCTTTTTATTGTCTGTGCTTGATTTAAAAAGCTTATTGTAGCTCTTTGGATTTCTGTCATTAAAGGAAGTCTCTGGGCTTTCTGCCCAGGAGTGAGGTGTCCAGAAAGGACTGTCCTTGTTCTGGGAGGCAGGGTAAAAACCGTGTGGCCATCACAGGAAACGTGGAGCGGCCCAGGTACAAGGCACAGGGAGGTGGTGTTCACTACCACATGGGCTCAGCTTTGCTACCGATTACTTTTCTGCAGGTCCTGCCAGGAGCCTGCTCCAGCGTGGGCCTCCCACGGGGTCACAGCCTCCTTCAGGCATCCCCCTGCCCCAGGGTGGGGTCTTCCTTCGGCCGCAGGTGGAGATCTGCTCCAGCATGGAGCTCCGTGGGCTGCAGGGGCACAGCCGGCCTCACTGTGGTCTTCACCAGGAGCTGCAGGGGAACCTCTGCTCCGGCGCCTGGAGCCCCTCCTGCCCCTCCTCCTTCTGCACTGACCTTGGTGTCTGCAGAGCTGTTTTCACGCGTTCTCACTCCTCTCTCCGGCTTCAAATGCCGTGTGCCGGCTTTCCCCTTCTGAAATATGTTATCCCAGAGGCGCTGCCCCCGTCGCTGACTGCCGGGGCCTTGGCCAGCGGCGGGTCCATCTTGGAGCCGGCGGGCACGGGCTCCATCGGACACAGGGGAAACTTCTAGCAGCTTCTCAGAGAAGCCACCCCTGCAGCCCTGCCACCACAACCTTGCCACGCAAACCCTATGCAGAGGACGAGGTTGCTGTGCATAAACTCCCAAACCAACCCAGAACGGCTGCCATTGTGATGTAAGAGGCACGGTGTCACAGAGGGCGAGAAGGCAGGCATAAGTGTCCCGAGCGATCTCCATAGCAGGCTCACTCCAGGAAGACCCCCATGGTGTAGGCATTCCCGCCCAAGAGCCTGCAGATGTGATGGGGATGTCCTTTTTCCTCCTGGTTGCCTAGAGCCTGCAAAGTTCTGGCGCTCTGTTGCAAAAATGAGAGAGCAAGTCTGTGCTGCAGTTCGTGGTTTCTTTTCTTTGGCTTTTTCTCTAGTTTATTTGCCAGACAGGCCTTGGCTGGTGACACATCTAGCAAGTAAGTGGAGGTTTTTACTCCCAGCTGGCTTCTCTTTCGATGTGTTCTTTGGCTGCTCCTTCAAAACTGAGTTGGTGTTTAAACAAAAATGCCATTAAGACACCATTACCTTGGTAAAGTTCCTGTCAACAGCTTCAGCTAATAAGGGGGTGTCTGCATCCCACAGGGTGTGGACAGCATTTGGGGTTTAACCAGCAGTGGTTCAGTCCCCCACGCATGATAGTCTGTGGCAGTGGAGTCTGCAATCTCCTCAGTTTGCTGGTTCAACCAGTGCAACTTCTAAAGTGCAGACTGGGAGAGCTTCTCAGAAGTCCTAGAAGCTGTGAAGTTAATCTCCAGAATTTGCTAACGTTTCTCTTCTTTTGAGGGAAAGCATCTCTTTTTCTTTTAACCTCCATAATGACTGTCTAACCTGACACTTAATGTTTGCTAAAAATGCAGTTACTTTTGTGCTGAAATGCAAAATTCAAAACAGTTCGTGTACGCTCCTGAACTCAGGAGCTGTAACTGTGCTATGTCAGACTGGCACTGCCATGGCTAAGGGGGGTTTTGGGAAGTTTTATGGGGGGAACAGAACCTTTGGGCAACTTGCATTTTCTTGACCAAGTTTCTACTTGTTTCATTTACTGGGCAAACAGGGCAAAAAATAGACACAAGAAAGAGTAGACTAAGAGTCACCTCGTATATTGTGCTGTTATCCTGCTTGCTATGTAAAATAGCTGTTGCTGCTGGAGGGATGCTGTGTATCTCTTTGGGTTTCCTTGTTCCGTGGGTTTCCCCACAACAGGCAGTTTCATAACAGCATCTGATTAACTGTCCTTTGCACATTGCAGGTAAAATCGCCCGTGGATACGTCCAAGCCCGTCCTTCGGTGAGTGTGAACGTAACCTTTCGCTTTCATAGCATTTAGGAATGGTGGAGCAAGCTGTGAGGTTTGCCTTTTGTGACCAAGTGCCAGCCTTGTAGGCTGACAGAAAGTCAACTGTAGAGTCTTTGCAGCAGCAGCAAAGGGATCACTGGCTGTTTTCTAACTTTCTGTTTAAGCACTTTTAAACAGATGCTAGACAGGGAAGTTGAGCACGGTGGAAACAGGCAATATGATTAGCCCATGGGTAAAATAGGAAAGAAACAAATAGCCATCTCTCCAAAAGCGGATTCCCAGCAAGACAACGAAGCGGGCTTTGCCCTTTGAAGGGTGTTAATTAACGTAGCCAGTAGACACTTGTTAGCGTAATTAACTGTTACCATTTCTGTAGATAAAATGCCAAAGCAATTAACCAGCACCTGGATGTGACTTGTAGCGATATATCCAAGCATGGCATTTTGTGAGATTAGACTTTGGCTAAGCATGGCCATGGTTTAGTTGTTTTCAGCAAGAATGAAAAATGCCAAGACAGCTTAACAAAACAGCAGGGTCATTTGTAACCTTGCAATGGTGTTGTGCCACCTGTAACTTAGCAGTGGGGCCTGTAGGACTACAGGCAGGTCCAGATTGGTTCCTGATGATGTCTGAGCAGGCCCAAGTTGTGTGTAATTATCAAAGCTCCCAAGTGCCAAAGTGGTGACTGTCGCTCATGCTCCTGTGTGTCCACAGAGCACAAAACCAGCATGTGAACCCCTGCCAGCTCCGCCTGTTTCTGAGGAAGAGGATGAAGGTGATGAAGAAGAGGAAGGTGGCAATGAACCTGCACCCTGGCTTATCGCACCCTGGCCTGAACGGACAACATCAGTAAGTCCCAGCTTTGGCTAGTGCTGTATTTGGGGGAATTCAGAGCTGCATGTTTCCGATCAGGCAGCACTTGCTGGTGAAGACTCTGCGGGCTGGAATCCTACCATGGCAGTGCTCCACCCAGGCCACTGACACCAGGACAATCGGATTTGAACTTTCCCATTTAGTCATGAGTTTCCCGTGATTCTGATAGGGACCGTGAATTTATCTGAGTATCAGATACGAGGTAGCGTTGTGTCTTTTAATGCTCCTGCTGTAGCAGTGAGCAGCTTTGAGCAAAGTGTCCGTGTAGGCTCTCTGTCGTCAGTGGAGAGAGCGGTCATCAGACGCAGTTCACACCCTTGCAGGATACTTGCAGGAGAAACTGTCCCCTGGAGGTCCCTGTCCCTCTGCACAGCCTGTCCAAGTAGCTAAGTGAACAGCTTAGACCATCCCCTTCTCTTGTACATGCCTGAAGTTTGGTGAGAAGCGTCCTTTGCAGCTCGACATTGTGCAGAGAAGGTAGGTCTCTGAAGGAGTGGAACGCAGTTCCTAATGGCCACTCCCCAAAGCTTGAAATCCTCAGGAGAAGTCAGATCAAGGGTTAGGATGAGAAAAGAGAAATGCTCCCTGCTTCTCTTCAGCACTTACGTACCAACTAAAGCGTCCTTGTTTTACCTGTGAAAACACAGGAGCACCAAGGAGCAAGGCTCTGGGGCCCTGAACACGTCTAGTTCTGAGTCCTTGCAGCACAGTAGATTCATTGTTTCAGTCATCTTTTAGAAAAGCAATGAAAATTTAAAATTTAAAATTTAAAATTAATTTTAATCATGGCCATGAACTTGTGTAAAACGAGCCTTTCCTTTTTGCCCATTCAGTTTCAGATGTGGACAACAAAACCCAACTTTTTAAGAGCCCTGGATGGGGCAGACAGCATCTTCTTAAGCGTTTGCATTTGCAATATGATCTCAGGGGCATCTCTGCAAGCCACCTTTCTGACACAAAGTCATTTCTTGTCACAGATCTACACACAGTCTGTAACTGAGCCTGCCCCTGCACTGGCACCAGCTAAAGAAGCCAGCAGTCTGCAATCTGAAAGCTCAAGCACTTCGTCCAGAAGCACAGACGGGCAAGAGACAAAATCCGAGAGGACAGATGAGGAGGTCCTAGAGAAACTGAGTACGTATTCTGTATTTCTTGTCTGATGAAGCAGTGTACTGTCTGCACCTCTCAGGATTGTATGTACCCAGTGTTCATCCTCAGTTGAGTGTCACCGAGTCACTTAGGACTCCCTACTCACCCTGTTGTGGTGCTTAGAGGCAGCGGGAGAGCACTCTGGCTATTCCTTCTGCCTCTGCGGGCAGCTATGACTGGGTTGGAGTTGCCTGAGCTTCCTTCCACGCTCAAGGCAAAAGCAGATGGTTTCTGCTTGAGCAGAAGGCTATGACCTAGTGAACGACCGAGTGAACTCCTTCCTGTGTGCTGATGGCCCAACTGAACAGAATATTTGGCTTGCTAAATTCTCTGCAGACTCCCGACTTCTCACCAGAAATTGGAGCAAAAATACTTTGCAGAAATTTTGGGGGGGGTTTTGGTTTGGTGTTTTTTCGTTTTTGTGTTAATTTTTTTCCCCCAGTAGACAACTACAGCACTAAACGGATTCCTTCAGCCTCAGGGACCTCTCCTGCCCCAGATATTCAGCTGGTGTCATTTTTGTGATTGCTGTTAGTAGTATGACTTCTTCTAATATCAGAGTTTGTTTTTATAAGAATTCTACGTTTCTGTCAGAGAGCCTTCCTCTGAAAGAACATCAGCTGACCCCATGGAGAGTGAGGAAGAGGTGTTTCCAGTGTGCCCCAAAAGAAAAAACCCAGCCTTCTATAACAATCCTTATTTCTTAGCTTTATGCTTATAAAGACCGGAGAGACACATCTATGTGGCATGATCAGGTAAAAGTGCACTGCAAGGAAAAGGCACCTAGCCCTTTGTGATTCTGCAGTACAGCCAATTGAATCTGCTTCTTGCACGTAATAGCTGCCGGTGCTGCGTTCTCACATAATGAATTGTTGGGTTCATGAGAGAGCCCAGCTCCTAGGTAGATCCTCCGACTCTTGCAGGCTGGCACAGCAGGGCAGGACCACTTCAGAGTACTCGAGACTGTGTCAGCATCCCCCAGCAGCAGGCAGGCGCTCCCGCTGCCATCAGCAGTGAGGCCTGGCTGGCGTTGCTGGAGTGCCGGGTGAGGGGAGCGAGTCCCGCGGGGCACGGGGAACCTCTTCTCCTGCAGCTCCCATTAGCCATTTTGCAAGGCCAGCAAAATAGTTTCTGCGGGGAGCGTACCAGATGGTGTTGATGCCCCGTCTTCTTGCTGTGCCGGCAGGTGGGATTCCTGGCTAGGCACGCAGGCAGATGCCCCTTTGGATGCTAAAGCCCTCTGCTGCAGAGAAATGGCCTGGGCAGGGGAGAGAGGTGTTTGTTGCTCCTTACAGCGGAGAGCACGTCACCTAGTTTTGTTTTGGATGCACAGGGGAACAAGTATGTGATTGTCGTTGTGATACAGGGTTATTGCCAGATCAGTCAACCAAAATCTGCTGTGAAACTTTGGAAGTCTTTCCTGCTGAACTGATCTTCTTGAAGTATTTCAGTGATGTACGTTCCAAGTGAAACCTTTAGGAGTCATTTGCTTTGAGCCGTCACTTCTGCTTCATTGTTGGCATTTTATCCAGGAAACTGCCGGACCAGAAAAACCTCTATATTGTTTTTTCAGTTGTTCCTTCAGATTTGTTTGAGTCCATCAGATTTTGGCTGTTTCATTTGAGACACCCAGAGTGTCCAAATTACTGCTTGCTTTCCTTCCCATTCCGAGTGCCCACACCTCTGAGTGGGCGAGAAGCCGTCAAGCAGTGCATGCCTTAATTTTAGCTGTCGGTGGCACATGAGCTGCACAGCGGCTGATGGACCCGGACTGTCCCACGCCCTGTGCCGTATGGGCCGGCCCTGCCTTCCCACTGCTGCAGTGCAGAGCTGCCGGGAGGCGGCAGCACCCCATCTGGCCTGGCTTCTGAGCCTTTCTGCTGGAATGATCAGCATCTCGTTTGTGCAGCTGCCTGTGGAACGCTGCAGCCTGAGGAATATTGCTGTTCTTGCTCTCCAGCACGGCTGTGCTTGTTCGTGAAGATCAGCATGCGTGCAGTGTTGAGCGTGCGGGGCAAATGCGCGTCAGTGTGAGCCACATTGCTGCAAGCAGTGTGGTTCTTAGAGCGGCATAAGCAAGGTCTTCTTCAGAAAGTAGCCTGGTAAGAAATGATGAGGGTGAAGATAGTTCTTCAAGCCCCATCATTCCTGGTTATATCATGAGATGCTGTTCTTTAAAAACATTAAGGCATTCTTCCGGCAAACTGCTGAAGGGCTGAGAAGATCCCCTCCTGGAAACACTCTGCAAGAGTCTTCCTGTTTGGAAAGTGGCACCTGCTCATCAAAATTGCTTCCAGAACCCAAGGTGCATTTCACCTCTGGAAGTACTAAAACTTGTGTTGAAGGACACAGAGGGTTTATTCCTAAGGAAATCGAGGCTCTGTTGTTCCAGCTCTCGTTAGTGTTTCTAGACAACAAACACTTGCACTGGTGCTTGTTCTTTTCTGATACCTGTCTCCTGCAAATGTTTCTCTGTGTTCGTAGTTTCCTGTCAAGATAACTCTCCAAAGGACTGTAGGAAATCGGTCTTTGTGGAGGCCGTCTGTGCTACGGAGCTGCCTGTATGCCCTTGTTGTTGTTGTTACCCAACTGGCTACAAATGACTCACAACCCTGGACAGTGGGGCTGCATTTCTGACCTGCTGGCAGGAGGTCTCTCCAGTTTGCATTGTGCATCTTCAATTTTGTTTCTTTCAGGGAGCATTGTGAGCGTGGGACATCCTAAGAAAAAATATACTCGACTGGAAAAACTTGGCCAAGGGTAAGTCCAGCCACAGTTACTGATACAAAAAGGTGGGCCAGGAATTTGCTGGTGAGGTGACCTTACTCTTTGTAACAAAAACCTGACTACTTGTGAGGTTTGCAGTCAGGGTAGCACGTTGCGGACCTAGAACTGATAGATGCTGCAGAGCGCCAGACGCACTCATGCTCTTTCTCTGGCAGACTTTATCGTAGACACTTCTTGTTTGGTGGGGCACTTGTGGGAAGGTGTTTCTGCTCCATTCATTGTATAAAACCCCTTTCTGGGATTGCTGCTTGCGTTGTACCCGAAGCCTTGGTTCTCATTGTCATTTGTAAAATGTCAGTGGACACTTAGAGCTGTGCCAGGCTCTCAAAAGATACGTGTCGACTGAAGAAGGGAGAGCCAGGAGAAACATGCGTGTGAAGCAGCAGATTATTGCTGTCGCCGTGAGAATATGACATCGGCCTCACAGTCTTTTGTGTTGACAGTCCTAAGAGTGAGCTTGTACAAAGGTGCCTCAGCGACTGGTGGGAAGAGAAGTGGCTACTCACTGGCCTAAAAGGGTCTCTCAGCTGATTTCCTCCAGCTTTTAGTGCAGCCTGAAGACAGCACGCCCTTCTTACAGAGCAGTGAGCGTGCTGCCGTCACCAGCTCGTGACTGTCGTGCCGCAGGTCACTTTGTAGCGATGGGAAAGATCCTCAGACAAAAGTCGTCCCCGGTGCCTGTTGGATTCCAATGCTTCCGACATGTTTCAGCCTGCAGGTATACAAGCAAGCCGGGGGATCAGGTGAAAAGGAGCAAAGTGATTTTGGCATTGTCAGTCAGTGGGACACTTGCCGGATGGGTGTTCCCCCTTCTCAGAATTCCCTCCCTGGCTCTCCCTTGCCTCACTGCCCATGCAGACGTGAGCTTCTGACATGATGGCCGTGTAAACCTGTGCTTAGCTCTGAAGGAAGCCCCATTAGGCTTTACAAGCCCACAGTTCCTTTAAACCCCAAGGGATTTCCTCTGATCGTGGCCTTTCTGGCCCTTCGCATCATTACAGGGGAAGAACCTCTTTTAAACGAGAGGCAGGTGGCAAACAAACCCCACATTGCCTAGTCTGCAGATGAGCGCGCCATTTGTTTCTGGTGGCTCTACAACACAGCCTGTGTCTGCCACAGAAGCAAAACACAGACTCCATGAAGAGTCCTTCACGTGTCTGTTGCACCTAACAGAAACGGCTGCTGACGGCTCTTGACACCTACAGAAGCTGTCTAGGGATCCCCTGTTTTGAGCAGTTCTCCATTTGTGTGTGAAACACGACATGCCTTAACCTGCTCTAGCTGTGACCTCGCAGGATGGCTGGAGAATAGTTTGCCTGCATGCTGGAGAAAGCTGTGTCTGGATCGTTTCCTCATGTTGGACATCCCCTTTTCTTCATGTTGGACATAAGTTTTCTCTTGGATACTCTGCGTGGCAGAGGGCTGGTGGGCTGCTGCGCTGTGCGCTGCTGGCTGAAGGAGTGGATGAACAAAAGGTGTTTTATAAACCCTACAGGCAGCAGAGATCTCCTGTCTGGGCTTGCTTTCACTCATGGGGACTAAAGCGCTCCTTTCTTTGCTGCTGTTTTGTTTCTAGGGCATCTGGAACTGTTTACATGGCCATCGACATCGCCACAGGACAAGAGGTAAGTGTCAACAGTCCCAGCAGAGTTTGCAGGTCTTTAGTGCTCTCCCCTCTGGTGCGAAGGGTGGATGGGGCTTTTGGGTGGCCAGTAGATCTTTGCTGCCAAGGCGGTTCCTCTGAAGCACAGGCGAGTGTCAGCTGGCAAAATACATCCTCTGCTGTCTTCAGCCTTTCAGGGAAAGCTCTTTAAGGGCAACGTGGTTCTGTGCCTCCGTAACTGAACACTCACTGTGGCCATCCACTCTCCAGCAACTGTTGCACTGAGGTGTTGCTTAATGCTTGAAAAGGTGCCTGCGAATTCCTGGAGGGAGGTCCTGGTCCCCCTGGAATCAGGAAGAGCCTTGGTGCGCTCTGCGCTTGGGCCGATGCTTCCCCCATAGCTTTTCAGGCCAATTGCAAGGGAATTACTTTTCTACTTACTCTGTCTTCAGAGCAGGCTGCTGCTCTCCACAGCATTCTTGGTCCCAGCCTGGAACCATGTTACGTCAAGCCTGAATGGGTATCGTAATGGAGAGAAACCTGCAAAGAAATCCCAGCAAGCTTTTGGGCCAGATGAAAACAATAGCATTTTTATTGCCAGCGTCACTGTGTTGGTTTAGAAATTGTCCTCGCTCTGTTCCCTAGTGTGCATGAAGTTGTGCTGCTACAGAGAGTGTTGGTCTGTCTCTACAGTTGCACTCTGTCCATTGACAGCATGAAATCTGCCTGTGCACCTGGCCATAGTTTGGTTAGCAATACACATAGTAAAATCAAAAGATCTGTCGTAATGAGAGGCATCGGGAGAACCCGAGGGGTGCTCACAGATCCCCCTAGTGCTGTGAGGAAGAGAGCGCTTCATTACGTCGCTTAATTTCGCACAGACTTTGTCCTTATTGACTACTCGAAAGAATGCCAGGAGGGAAGCGGTATCTTGCAGAGGCGCCACACTCGCTCTGTCTTCCTTACGAAATACATGAATGCGTCAAGTAGCTGATGGAGGCTGCCGTCCTTCAGTCCCAGTTTATCCTCATCGCAGGTTCAGGCAGTAACACTCCTTAGCATTTGATCCAGCATGTGTTTCCTCTTCAAAGCATAATGCCAGACCTAATTAAAGAGAGATCACGCTTAGGCCGCGGCATTGGCTTAGTCAAACTGAAGCTGGTTCACACACACACACAGACAGATGAGAAGACGTATTTCAAGAGCAAAGATCTCTCCTAAACCAAACAGTCGTGTTTAGGTCTGGTGTCAGTGACAGCCCGTTACAGCCCATGAAGTGCTCGTGGGTAAGTGGGGGCCAGAGGGTGAGAAAGAAATCTTGAAGGAAAGCGGCATTAGCTTTGACAGTCCCTGTAGTGGACGATTTCAAGTGGCCTCTTCACATTCCTTCCCTTGTCCAAGGCAAGAGTTCTTGCATCTGTACAAACCCTGCCTGAAAATGTGGCTAGAAACCCAGGAATGAGAGCGGAGGGGTGGTCCCTTTCGTGCCATGTCAAGAGCAGGACTAGACAGCGGCACTTTATAACGGCTCTTAGGTTGAGGTCTATAAGGGATCTAAAAGCCCTAAGCCCTGCCTAGAACCCGGGCTGTATCCATAAAATGCCCTAGAATGGATTCTTTTATTTGATACCCACAAAATAATTGCCAATCTAATCTAAACTGCGTTAAGGAATGTGTCTTTCGAGTTGCAAAATCATAATTCAAGAAGTTAGGAAGTGCTAGGGATGTATTTTTTGTGTGTGTGTAACCTTAATGTTTTTTTGGTACGGCGTTTTATACGTAAAGTACGTCTCTTTTCTCTCCATTATGCAGTCAAGTCAAGAATAACAGCAGTTGCTGAAATAATGATCACAAATCCTAGAATTACTAAAGCATTAGCAGCTGTTTTTATGTATTTTCACAGTAACAAAATCACTTCCTGCTTGCAAAACGTGCATGAGCAGTAACAGTGGTCGTAAACGAAGACCATTTGAGAAGAATGTCACTCCAGAGAGTGCTGTTAGAGATGCGTGGTTGATAGTTTAAAGGCCATTTGTACAGATTTTACACGACCAAATGTATATGGCCGTGTGTCCTGTAACTAGCACCCAGGCTAGCAGAGAAAGCGGGCGTTGTAATGTAAGCTACTGAGCTCTTTGGGCTCAGAACAAGGCAGTTGGGCACAGCTCTGCTATGTCGTTCCAAAAACGCTGGCTGCATGTTCATTCTGATCTCGTGCAAGAGACTACTCAAGGTAATGGTTTTCCCTCTTGTTTCAGGTGGCCATAAAGCAAATTCATCTCCAACAAGAGCCCAAATTGGAACAAGTTGTTACTGAAATCCTCGTCATGAGGGAAAACAAGAACTCCAATATTGTTAACTATTTAGACAGGTGAGTAGTTCTGGTGTTATCACGTGAATGTTCATTTACATGCTGCGAGCCAAAGATTTAAAAAAACCTTTGGTCGCTGGCGGAAAATTGGCCCCTGTTTATCTACTCATAGCCAGCGTGTGGGAGGAGACTGCATTTTGTCTGCATTAATCTTTTCTGGCATATATTGTTTAAGACTGTTTTCAAAGAGCTGGACCAGCCATATCAGCCTACCTCCATGTTGTTTTGTTGTTGGCTTGATTGGTTTTGTGTTTTTTTAAGTTGATCATCTTTTCTGTGTCTTATCCTAAGTGCTGATAAATCCTCATCGAAACTATTTCCTTTCGGCTGTTCCCGCTATTTTCCGTTGCTGTGGATGTGAGGAAGGCGAGGTTCTCGTTTCCAGAAACACGTAATTTGCCACTTTTTAAATGGTTTTTCCTGTTCCGGGATGTATTTCATGTCAGGTTTTCCAAACCGTTGGCCAATTTCCGTCCTCAGTGGTACACGCCCTCCTACCATGGACAACTGTGGAAGTTGTGTTGCCTTGTTCCTGGAGCTGATCATGGAATGTACGTGTTAAGACGATGAACCAGAGGATGGGATATGTCCTGGTCCAGGATTTATCTTGGCCATTACTGAACTGCATTTTTCACTTGCTTGCCAGCTCGGACGTCTCGTTGTTCACTTATGGGCCTCTCTCACTTAGACCGCACAGATTCTACGTAGTCTATAGCCTAGAGGGAATGTCTGTTCATGTTGTCTTGTCCTCATGTAAGAACGACCTGGAGACAAAAATCAGCTGTAGCCTTTTTCCTGAGGTAATTTAGCTGTGCACATTCATCTCAGTGCCATTGCTTTCTTCTTTCAGCTACCTAGTCGGTGATGCACTCTGGGTGGTTATGGAATACCTGGCTGGCGGCTCTTTAAACCATGTTGTTGTGGAGAAATGTATGGATGAAGGACAGATAGCAGCTGTCTGTAGGGAGGTAAGGGATCCCGCCTGTGCTTCCGGTTACTGGGACAGGATGGTACTTCTAAACAGGTGGTAAGAGCACGAGAGATTTCATGATCAGAGCTTTGTTTCTCTGTTGCTTTGATGATACGGAGAAGAAAGAGCATCTTAAGTGCCAATATCGCTAATGAGTGCCTGCCAGTATCACTGCGCTTATTACACTCTGTTGTTTTACTCTTCCGTGCTGTTATTGTACTCTCTTTTTTTTCAGTTTTACTCTTCTCAACTTTGCCTCTCTCAATGTTTGCCTTGAGCACGTCTGTACTGTATTCCATGCCTGTAAAAGCAAACATGTTGGTGGCAGAATTTCAAACTAAAAGCAAAGAAAAAAGGAGGCACCTTTGTCACAGGCCTCGGCTCAGAAGGACAGCATTCCACCCAAAGTGGTGTTTGCTTCTGAAAAATGACTGACACGCTATTTCCCAATCTGCTGTCAAGCCTAGCAATAAAATCTTTGTCATGCAACCTCCGACCCGAAAGTGATCCATTTGGTACCAAAGGAAGGCACTTTTTGGTTTTTCTCAAAAAGTAGTTTGTCATATGGGTGGAGATAGCGCACTCCCTGCAGCAGCAGTCATTCCGTGTGTGCTTTTAGGGGATAGTCTGTGACAAGAATTGACATTTCCCTTTCAAAAGCTAATATGCCTTTGAGTAGAAAGTTATTACTCCGTGTTGAAGCAGCAAGCTCTTCCTCTTGACAGCACAATATTCTGCCATTACTCCCACTTCAACTAGAAATTTAATCTTTTAGAGCCATTTCTTTTCGTGTGTGATGAAAGCCGGTCATTAAGTTTTACCCTCATGTTTCTTTTTTACCTATGAGTGCCTGCAAGCACTGGATTGCCTTCATTCCAACCAAGTGATCCACAGAGACATCAAAAGCGACAATATTCTCCTCGGCATGGATGGATCTGTCAAACTGAGTAGGTATTCTTGGTCAGGTGCAGCGTTCCCAGGATGTGGTGTGGGGCTGCTTTTGACTGACTGCCCGTTATCCAAAAGTGATGCCCGTGGTAGTGCAGTGACCACGGCTGCAAGTGAAGAGCACAGTGCCAACGTCCAGAGAGGTACAGAAAGGAAAAAGGTGTAGAGAGTGGGTTTGGTTTGTGCGTGTCCCTTCTAGAAGGGACAATAATAAAGCATAATCTAAAGCTTCAAGTAAATAGAAGCCAGTACATGAAACTCGAGGGGGATGTTAAGTGGCCAATTCAGTATTTCCCTGGCTAGAGCACTGACTAAACAGAGCGCGGCCGCTTTTCCAGAGAGATTCAACAACGCCTTCTGAGGCATCTGGTAGGGTTTTCTTTTGCTTGGTTTCCTAAGTCAAGCTGTCTGTAACAATACTTGTTTTTCTCCTCAGCTGATTTTGGCTTGTGTGCTCAGATTACCCCTGAGCAGAGTCAACGGAGCTCGATGGTCGGGTCTCCCTACTGGGTGGCACCAGAAGTGGTGTCAGGAAACGCGTACGGCCCCAAAGTGGACATCTGGTCGCTTGGGATCACGGCAATCGAAATGGCAGAAGGAGAACCTCCTTACTATAACACAACTCCTGCCAGGGTAAGGTGCAAATAAAACCAGGTACTACCGTCTTTCTAGCACTGATACTTGTAGTAAACTAATGTATTTTGATGTTTTGAAGTTTGCAGTTTTGTCCCAATTCCTTACAATGAAATGACCAGTTCTTCCACCAAAGGAGCGTGTCATAGTGGAGGAATGTCTACCAAGATAACACCTCATGACTGAGAGCTGAAACAAAGCCCAATGCTGCACAGTTAATTCCTGATAGGATGCAGGAATTCAGGAGGAAATGAATGTTGCTCTATGCGTATACGTACGCATGTATACAGTACGGTGCAGGTGGAAGGAAACAGGTGGAGTCTCGTGTTCCCTTTTTTCTAGGCACTGCTTCAGATAGCTACGAACGGCACACCAGAGCTGCAGAACCCCGAGCGACTGTCCGCGGTGTTTCGTGACTTTCTGAGCTGCTGCCTGGAGGTCGACGTGGATAGGCGAGGGTCTGCGAAGGAACTTCTGCAGGTAAAATGGGAAGGGGCTGCAAGTGAAACAGCTGTACTGTGTAATGCTTTTCTCATCAGCTAAACTCGAAGGCATGAGATGGAACCCCCTCATATTGGTCTCCAGTCTTGGTGCTTTTCAAAGGAAAAATAAGTGGAATCATAGAAAGGTTTGAGTTGGAAGGGATCTTTAAAGGTTGTCTAGTCCAAGCCCCCTGCAGTGAGCAGGGACATCTTCAACTCGAGCAGGTTGATCAGAAGCCCGTCCAGCCTGACCTGGAATGTTCCCAGGGATGGGGCATCTACCACCTCTCTGGGCAACCTGGGCCAGTGTTTCACTACCTCACTGCAAAAAATGTCTTCCTTAGATCCAGCCTGAATCTGCCCTCTTGCAGTTTAGAACCGTTACGCCTTGTCCTGTTGCAAGAGGCCCTGCTAAAAAGTCTGTCCCCATCTTTCTTAGAAGCCCCCTTTAAGTACTCGAAGGCTGCAAAAAGGTCTCCGCGGAGCCTCCTCTTCTCCAGGCTGAACAAGCCCAACTCTCTGGGCCTGTCCTCATAGGAGAGGGGTTCCATCCCTCTGATCGTTTTCGTGGCCCTGTTTTGAATTTTGGTGGTATATTCGGTTGTACATAGTGGCAAATGGGATGGTAGCCACTGCTATCACTGCAACCCAGATCTGAGTCCTCTGTCACCTGTCTCCCTGCTCTTGTCTTGGTGCTCTGTGGTTTCCCAGAGTGCTGGCAGGGCAAAAATCCCAGCGCGCTGATGACACCTTGATAAAGGGATTAATAGGATTTTGGGCCAAGTTTGCCTGTGATAGCAAGGTACTGGGCACGAAGACGCAGGTGCAGATGGTCCCCTCAGTCCTATTTCTGCATATTCCCCATAACCAGAGAAATACTGCTTGAGCCTGTGAGTACCTGAGTTTGGAAAGTCATGGTTCATTTCTTTTTTCCCTTTGGACAGCATCCATTTTTAAAGCTAGCCAAGCCTCTCTCCAGCCTGACGCCTCTGATTGCTGCAGCAAAGGAAGTGATTAAGAACAGCAGCCGCTAGCGCTTCAGGCTGGCTTTCACCCATGCCAGCTCAGAGCAGGACTGAGAACAAAATAAAACCTCAACGCTTGTGCTGCGGGACAGATGGATGGATGAAGAAACAGCGGTCACAGTCCTGGTGGTAGGAGGGAGAACAAGCCAGTCCCTCAAGGAGTAAAAAATTATCATTTCTCTACTTCCTGCTTTCTGGCTCCTGCATTTATTTTTAAGACGAAACGGGGCTTAAGACAGAGACCTACCAACCAAAAATGCTTGCCTGCCTCAGCCATTTCCAAGGTAAAGCAAATTCAGCTGGAAGGTTCCCTTCCTTCTCACCCAGTGAATAAGATGTACATTCACTTTTAAATTGTCAGTGGTTTCTGTAAAGGTGGAAGGTCCCTTTGATGATTCTTTTTTGTATGGTTTGGCATTGGAGAAGGGTCTCCTTCATTCACAAACTCCAGCCTGCACTGCCTTTTGACTACCGCCCAGGCGCGGGTATTTGCCCAGCCACGGTACTTTGAGATGAGGAAGACAGCGAAGTTGCACTTGCAACCCAGAACGAATCACGAGTGGGGCAGACAAAACCTCCTGTTGAGATACAGGCTTTCACCTGTGAACGTCTAGTGGTTTGGTTCTTGGCATTTTGGTTTGTATAAGTGATTGTAATGTGTGTGGCTGGATGAGAGTCTGACTAAAATGAAAAAGCAGAAAGATCAGTCGGTGCGCTCCGAAGGGGCTCGTCTGATGCAAAGCTGTCAGAGCAGCGTGAGGCGAGAGCGGGCCCAGCCTTGCCTGGTGCTGAGCCCCAGCAGAGCCCTTGCAGAGCACAGAGCAGCCTCAGCATCCGCAGGCGCAGGCTGGAAGAAGGCACTTGTAGCGGCGAGCGGCAGCAGACGGGCACTGGGTGCTTGCCTCTTCCTGGGACCGGACTCATCATCCCGTATCAGAGCCCAGCTGGCAGCAGGCTGCTCCCGAGGTGAATCGTAGCCATGCTGGGAAAGGCACAGACCGGTGGGATTAGCCACCTTGAGTCTGTGCAGTAGAGAAGGGCAAAACAGAGCTGAGTGTTGTCCCTTCGGAGGACGCCTACTCTCCTGCTCGTCTTGTAGCTGCTGGTTAAGGTCAGTAGCATCTGCGCCACTCTCGGCAGAGGGGGAGGGAGCGGGGCTGCTCCGCCGGCTCGTGGGCAGGTGAGTGTCCTTACGCACGCGAGTTCTGCCACGGAAACCGAGGCCGACACGAGTGAGTGACAACTCGCGCAGTTTAGCTATGCAGGAGCCGGTGCAGCAGACAGCTCTGGAGGAAAGCGCGTTAAAACCTGGAGTTCTGCACTGAGCGAGCACAAACGTGTGAAATGCAGAAGCATTTAGAGGCGTGAAGCCAGCCTGCTGACCGACCCTCGCTCGCCCTGTCCATCCCAGTGTCTTTGGCTGAGGCAAGAGACGGAGGCAATGCTCATGGCCGGCAGCAGTGAGCACAGCTGCGGGAGGTGCGCCCAGGGAGAGGAAGTCCTCCGCGCAGTGACAGGGCTCCGGGAGGAGGTGACTAGGTTGAGGAGCATCAGGGAGGGCGAGCAAGAGAGAGACTCCTGGAAGCACGCCCTGCCTTCCCTGGGACAGGCCCACCAGGCAGACAGGACACATCATACGGGGGATTCCCGGTCCTCTCTCCAACTGGCTGAACACGGTGACTCCAGTAGGCCCTCAGGAAGTCCAAAGGGGCACTTCTGCTGATGCCTCTCCTTACTTTTCCAAGAATCAAAAACTCTACCATTTTCCGATTGCTATGCCCAAGATGGCCTCCAACCGTCACATGACCCACAAGTCCTTCCCTGGTCACAAACAACAGGTCCAGCGGGGCGCCGTCTGAACTTGGCTCACTTGCTAACTGTGTCAGGATCTTCTGTTGCACACACTCCAAGAACATCCTGGACCGTCTTCTCTGTGCTCTATTATCTTTCCAGCAGACATCTGGTGAGTAAAGTCCCTCACGAGAACAAGGGCTAGCGATCGTGAGACTTCTCCCAGCTGCTTATAGAATATTTCGTCTGCCTCTTCATCCTGGTTGGGTGGTCTATAGCCCACTCCTTCCACACTATCTGCCTTGTTGGCCTTCATCCTGGTTGGGTGGTCTATAGCCCACTCCTTCCACACTATCTGCCTTGTTGGTCTTCCCCCTGATTTTTACCCACAAACACCCAACCTCAATGTCACCATCACTAATCTCTAGACCGTCAACACACTCCCTAACATACAGGGCTACTTCAGCTCCTCTCCTTCCTTGCCTATTCCTTGTGAGGAGCTTATAGCCATCCGTTGCAGCACCTCAGTTCTGTGAGTCATCCCACCATGTTTCCATGATGGCAACTCTGCTGCACAATGGCTTCCAGCTCCTCCTGTTTGTTGCCCGTGCTGCATGCTTTGGTGCAGATGCACTTCAGCTGGCTATTGATCCCACCAGCTTTTTGGCGTCACCATTCTCAGGTGCTTCTGTGGTTCCTAACACATCAATAACCCTTGCGTCTTGGCTGTCACACAGCTCTCCATCCTCCCTACCTCCACCGAGCTGGCAGACTGCAGCACCTCGCTAGCACCATCCCTCAAACATGGGCATGCCGCCCCCAGGCTTATCTCTAGCCAGCCTGGTTTTATCCCTTTCCCCCTTCAAATCTAGTTTAAGGCTGTTTCACTGAGCCCTGCTAAGTCCTGTGCAAGGATCCTTTTCCCCCTTTCAGACACGTGTACCCCGTCTGTCACCAGCAGGTCTGGTGTCGTGTGGTCATGATCAGAAACCCCCAATTCTGCCGGTGGCACCAGGCTCAAACTGCTGGCTCTTCCTCTTTCTTCCCTCATCGTTCTGCAGCTGGAAGGACCGAGGAGAACACTACCTGTGCTCCCGGTCCCTTAACCAGTCGTCCCAAGGCCCTGAAGTCTCTCTCGATTGCCTGTGGACTTCTTCCTGCAACTTTGTCACTGCCTACGTGAAAAATCAATAATGGAGAATAATGTGAGGGCCGTACCAGGGTGGGAAGCTTATTCTTCACACCTTTAACTGGGGCCCCAGGGAGACAGCAGACTTCCCTCAGAAGGGGGTCCGGTCTGCATACGGGGCCTTCTGTGCCCTTCAGAAGGGCGTCTCCTCTGGCGATGGTCTGTCTTTTTCTTTTTGTGGAAGCGGTACCAGTTCAAGCAGATGGGTTTATGGCAATAACCATCAATGGCCGTTGGCTTCTTTGACGGAACTTCCCGAAAATGCAAGAAGAGACACTCAGACACCCTGAGCTGTCCCCTCCCTTCCCTGGGCCTGGGCACGGGCAGCCAAGCGCCGCACGGCAAAGCCCGCTGCGTCTTCCCCAGGCTGTCTTGGCCTGGCTGGTTGCTGCCAGGAGGGGACAGCGGGTGATGAGAGCCGGGGGGTGACAGGAGGGACACCGGGCGGTGACAGGCCCGGGGGGTGACAGGGGGGACACTGGGCAGTGACAGGCCTGGGGGGTGACAGGAGGGACACCGGGTGGTGACAGGCCCGGGGGGTGGCAGGACACCGGGCGGTAACAGGCCCGGGGGGGTGACAGGAGGGACACCGGGCGGTGACAGGCCCGGGGGGTGGCAGGACACCAGGCGGTGACAGGCCCGGGGGGTGACAGGACATGGCTTTTTGTCACAAGGCCAGGTGAGGCGCAGGGGGGTGCAGCGTTCCGCTGGGCACGCGCAGTGATGCGATCAGGGCAGCCCCGGCGCTTGGCGTCCGGTAAACCCCCCAAGGGAATGCTGAGGCAGAGGTGCCCGAGTGCCCACAGCGAGTGGCTGGGCCTGGGAGCGCTGCGTGAGAGAGGGAGCAGAGGCCGAGCCGGGGCCGCGGGGGCCTCTCCCCGTCGTCCGCCCGCCCACCCGCCCATCGCTGAGGGCCGCCGGCCAGAGTTGTCGCAGGGGTGAGCTCAGCCCGTGCTGCTTGCCCCGGCCCCCTCGGTCTGCCGCGGTAGACGCTGTCGTGGAGCAGGCCCCGACCATGTCGTGCGTCCACTACAAGTTCTCCTCCAAGCTGAGCTATGACACGGTCACCTTCACCGGCCTCCACATCTCCCTGTGCGACCTCAAGCGCCAGATCATGGGCTGGGAGAAGCTGAAGGCGGCCACCTGTGACCTGCAGGTCACCAATGCCCAGACCAAAGAAGGTGCGTGGGGGCGGCGGGCGCGGGGGCTCGGGGACTGCCCGGCTGGCAGTGTCGCAGACCACCCCGCGACGGCCACGGCCTGCAGGAGCCGCGCTCTGCGCTTTGTGGCCCAACCCCACGTAGCCCGAGTCAGCCTGGGGCCCATCCGGCCGGCATGCGGGGGCACTGGCGGGGCAAGCGGTGCGGGGGCTTACGCGGGGTGGGAAGCCATAATGTGATTCGGCCACGATCGGTACCTGTGGCTTGTGTTGGCGGCCTCACAGAGCTGTTCTTTTATAGATGCTCTTCTGACAGCTACCTCCAGATCTGTGCTTTGGACGTGGCGCAGGCATAGAGGAATGTGTGGTTGATGTGTGATGTACAGGGCTTACCAAAGTTTTGGTTTCCTGGAATTCTTCTAGGCCAAATGATAAGGAAATATGGGAGGATACCTTATAACAGTAACCTCTCCTGATGTCTTGGAAATCGGGTGGAGAAAGCAGAAGGGGGTGGAAATAGAGCAGGTGGCTACTTTGAAGAAATAACTTGTGTTTGGTGACTTAATTTTGCCTTCACCTTGGTTTACCCCACTGCACTGGAAAACTGGTTTGGTGGCTGTGGCAGAAACTGCTCACTAGCAACACTTTGGATCAGGAGCGTGTCTGTGAGTTACCATCTATGCAGACCCTTTAATGGCTTCTCGCCCATGAGTGTTCTCGGTATCTAAATGGCACCTTGGAAGTTCTTGTTAATATCGCTTCTGTTCTACACCAAAGACATTGTCGTTCAGGTGCTATTGAGCATCATTTCACCATTTGTCTCTAAGTGTGGTTTTTTCCCTGGTACTAAGTGTTAACCGTATCGGGGCAGTACTGAGCTTTTACGGCAGAATATTTATGGTGACTATATGTAAGGAATGTTCTTAGAGAACTAATAAATTCTTTTAAACCTAAAAAATGGTGCTTGATTCTCAGAGGTGATCATGGTTTTGTGGTAAACAAGCATATCACGAGAGGTGCTGCCACTTGTAGCCTTCTGCAGAACTTCCACAGTCCCCAGTTCGGCACAGGCGTAGCAAACTCCTGCCTTTTTGTGCCTAACCCAGAGACCCCAGGTCTCTGAAACGTCAGTCCAGTGGTTTGTGATCTGGAGCAGAACAATACTCTGTATGACTCCGTCCCGCAGGCAGAATCCTTTGGGCTTCTAGAACTGCGGCTGCTGTGACCTGCCAGTTGTTTGTCTGGGCCTCCGTACGGTTTGAGCTCCTTCTCCACGAACAAGTGCAGCGCAGGCCTTTCTTGACAGGCGTCTGTGTACTGGTTGGATTTGCCTTTTGAGAAGAGCTCTAGGCGCTGGTTTCAGGATGTGACTTGTGTAAGAGCTTCTGGTTTTGTCATGAGCAGTCCTTTCTCCTACAGTTTGAAACTGCTCTCAAGTCCCGAGGAAGCTTGCTCTTTGCTTCCCGGTGCGGGGAAGGTCAGGAGCTAGTTTTGGCTAAATGGTTTCTGAGTTTTCTGAAGAAGCCTCCTGTCATCTGGAAATAGAAGGAAAATTTTCATTTCATGGTTGACATAATGTCTTGTGGTAGGTATGTTTTGGTCTATGAGAGGTTCCTGCCCGTAAGAATAATCTACCGAACAATGGAGCCTAAATCGTGAGAGAGCCCTGTTTTGTGTATGATCACTGGGCAAAACCACCCTGACAGAGCTTGACTAGGTAGACAGCATCTTTGGTTTTCAGACCATCGTTCTGATTCGGTCTGCAAAGGTCAGGGCTTTTAACATGTAAAAGTGTAGGCAGATTGCAGGGAATGGCTGCTGGTAGTGCTTTAGAGGATTTAGTCATAGCCAGCTTGTGGTAAGTCCAGTATCAAAACCATTCTCATGGAGACATCTTTGCGTGTTAAACTCACTCAGTCCAGGACTCTTCCAGTCCTCTACTGTCTGGCTACCTAGGGAATGCTATTCTACAGCTACCATGAAGCTCAAGTGCTAAACTTTCTAATGGTGCTTGTTGATGACATCCATACTCAGATGATGGGATCTGAGAAGGGAGAGGGCAGAGATGCTTTGCTGTTTTGTAAATCCAAGAATTTACCCATTAAGGAAGAAAAGAACCTTATGTTTACAACGTCAAACATTTGAAACTTAGAAAATACCAGAAATAAAGGTTGCTTGTGTCATCTAAGTTTGGCCCTTCTTTGCTATGAAGGATATGATCTTGAATTACATTACTGCACACAAACTTTTTACCACAGGGCCCCATTTTGTCCAGTACCCAGAATGGACAATGCCTATGGAACAAGTATCTCTCTAACAGTTTCAATCTTCATCGTTCAATGTATGGTGAAAGACCTTATTTACTGAACATCACAGCCATTTTGAGATTAAAAGAAAAATAAAAAAGCCTTTTTGAAATTTGCTTATTCCTTTGTTATTCCTTATTTTCAGGTTGTGGAGCATTTGTCTACATGAACAAAATAGAGCTCCACACACCCATCCAAGATGACAGGGGATATTACCTACGCTACAGAAATGATGCAAGAAACATGCAGATTCAGATAAAAAGATATCACCTAATCTTAAATGTCCAATTTGTTATGATAAAGACCTATCTTTAAGAACATATTTGCATTACAAATATATTTGCTAGTTATTCCCAGTTATTACAATTGTTAGGGCAATTGTAATACGGTAACAGTTCCGTAATTAGGCCTCAAAAGCTCAGCCAGCCACCTAGAAAGAGTGGAACATACATTTAATTATTACCTAAAGCACTAGTTCAAGCAGCGATTTTTGCATTTTCTAACACTGAAATGTTTGACTTCTCAACCTTACTCATAACCCTATTAATAGGAAGCAAAATGTGCATGCAAGTACAGTAAAACACACAAGTATGATTTTTATGGGTACAGTGAACTGCCTTGCTCACAGCTAGGCTATGCTGGGATAGGGCTCGAAAATACCTAACCAAAGATAGCTGACTAGAAGTTGCCGATACAGCTAAAATATCCTATGCCATGCTAGAAGGACAAATATAGCCGTCACAGGTTCTTTATATTGACCCTGCTCACTCTCTTTTAGCCATCTAATTCCTATTTTCAAGATAGGAAATGGATAGGGATGGAAACACAGAGATTCAGAAGACTTTGCTTTTTGCAACCTAAGCCAGACCAGAAGGCTTGTCATGGTACCTGTGCCATATTTAGCTGCAGTTTTCATGTCTTTGAGAGAAGAGGCATTTGGCTGCCAGTTTGTAGTACTGTTTTGATGATTAAACATCCTTTGTAAGTGTGGAAAATAACTGGGCATGGACAAGCAAATGCTTCAGGCAAGGGCAAAGTAGAGATGGGGGCAGTCCGTAATATTTCTGTCAGGATCAAAAGCTGAAGGACGTTTCCACTCAAAGAGCTGAGTCTGTTGGGAGCTCCAGTCTCCCAAATGCCAAACCCCCGTGTCATAAGCATCGGTCAGCCCTGACGTTTCTTTCTGCCACTCTCTAACACAGTTTATCTGGGCTTTTTCTTTGGCTGGTTTTTAATCTCTGGTAGGTGTACAAGTTCCATCAAACTGCTTGCAAAGCTGCTGCTTGCCCACCTTCTGCTGGGGGCCAAGCCAAAAGGATGAAGCCTTGTGCTTGTACCAAGCCCAAAGCAGAGTTAACACCCTTAGAAGGTCCCCCTGTCAGCCCTGAGCCAGTGCGCAGTTATCTAAGCTGCGATGAGATGGAAGAGCCTGGAAAACAATTCCTCGAGAGGAGGCGATGGAAGAAGGTACAGTGTGTGTGGCCCTGGGTGTTCACTGACGCCCTCAGTTGCGTACCTGGGTCACTGCTGTACTTGCCCGTGGACTAAGCCCCAGTTCAGAGCAGAAATTCTTGTTACTAATCCTGGGTGCCAGAGCGCTGCTCCTGCTCTCTCCTCCCTGGTGCGACCTGAGCACACAAGTGCCCTGCCTGCTCCTGCCTTGCTGCGAGGGGAACTCGGGCGTGAGAAGGACAGACAGACTCATATAGTTACAGGCTCTCTTGAGGGAGGAGTCCTGGTTTTGCTTTGCTAATTGCTTCTGTAGCATTTCCTGGACCATGACCAGAAGTGTGAATAGAGAGGCCAATTAGGCCATGAACTAAGTTTCCAATTAAGGGTTTCCTTCTTACCGTAAAACACCCTTCCATTTTCTCACAGGTAACAGCCTGAAAGATAGAAGCTGAAGCAGCGTGTGCCTCTTGTGAAAATAAGTAAGAAGCGGTGGTTGCATTCAGTTGATCCTTACTTGCTTCCTGTGTAGGAAAACGGTACATTAATTTTTGTGTGCATATGCAGGGCCTTGATAAATGTTACTGTGTGAGCACCATGTATGTGAATGGCAGGCTTTCTGTACATTTGTGACTGATCTTTCTTGTTTCTTTTAGCGAGGAAAATCGTGATATGAGTCCCCAGGAACTGAAGAAATGCAAAGAACTGATGAAGAAAGAGGTGCAGGTTAGTTCTGGTTTTATATTTCCTTGGCTGTGCTCTAGCCAATTGCCTTGTCTTAAGCAAATGAAATGAGCTGAGTACTGGGTATTTTCCATCCCTGCACAGTTCTGTCTTGCGACAGACTTTAGCAGCCGTAGGAATGGACTCTGGGCCTGTCCTGTGCTGAGGTCAGAACAGGTATTCAGAAAACAAATCCGTGCTTTTCCAAAGTGCTTACACGACAGAAGACAACGGATGGCTGTGGGTGGGTGGGCATAGAGAGGAATGAGGAACCGTGAGGTGGGTCCGGCCGTAGCGTGAGAGTTTGCATGGCCTTGAGCAGCCCAGCAGGGATTTTCAGGCAGCACGGCCGGCTGCCAGGGTGTGTGAACGGCTCCTGCCGAGCATGGAGATGGGCGTGGGAGAAGACAGTGCCGTTCTTATTGGTGTGTGGCAGGTGGCAGTCGGTGGAAACTGCTCTCAGGGCCTGTAATTAGGAGCTGTCGTCTTGGTACTTGGTGGGAAGTAGCAACAGGAAGGAGGCTAAGTCATGAAAGGCCATATTAACTGTATGTGTGAAGTGAGGGAAACAACTGGAGGGTGTTAAGGAGACTGTTAGTTGTGCCTAAAGCAGTGAGTGAGATGGTCCTTGTAGGAGCTCTCTGAGTGGGTCAGAAGGGGGCAAGACTGCACATAAGGACAGTGCAGGCTGTGGGCAGTAGCTGAGCCGATCAGAACTCAAATAGGAGATGACTTGGGCAATACCTGGCAAAGTCATCCTCTGGTACGTCTTGCGCAGGCTGTGTGAGGCCTGACTGCTGGCAAGGAAAGGAGTGTGCTAGGAGTCTTGCAGGAATGGGGATAGATGTGATCGCAGACTCATTTCTTCGTTTTCCATGGGCTGTCAGTACACCCCACATAACTCATCTTGCATTCCAAAAGAAGTGCCACCCTTTTGGTGAAAAGAGGGGGAAAAAAAAGGAAATTTGTGGCAGAGCTAGGACTTGGAGTGAGAACACCATGCTGAATCTTACCATTCTAGAGTATTAAAAACATTGCCTCGAAACACTCCCCGAAGTAAGAAGGCATGACTCGCTGAAATAGCTCTTTTCCTAGGAGCTGCTTGTGACCTAAACCAGATTAGAGAGTCTTGCCTGCTGTTAGTCACTGAGGCTGATGACAAGTCACCCCACAGTTTCGACGAGGCCAGAACAAGATAGATATGTGCGCTCCTCTGTGCTGACTGTAGTTTCGGGAACATATTTTGCATAAGTTGGTTTCAGGTTTTGCTGATTGTGGGTTTGGCAGGATCTATTGTGCTGTTAACATGATGGCAATAACAAAATGCAGTGGCATGCAGGGGAGACTCAGAAGGGTAAAAGTGAGAAGGAAACTCGTGGGTTGAGATAAGAAGTTTAATAATTAAAAAGAAATTTAGAAAAAAAGGAAAAAAAAACAGGACAGAGGAAACTAAGCTCCCAGAAGAACAAGCGATGCAAAACAATTGCTTGCTACCAACCGTCTAATGCTCAGCCAGTCCCTGAGCAATGGCCCCCCTGCAAACCTACCCCCCCAGTTTTACTGCTGAGCACAATGTCATATGGTATGGAATATCCCTTCGGTCAGTTGAGGTCAGCTGTCTCAGCGGTGTCCCCTCCCAACTTTCTGTGCACCCCTAGCTTACTTGCTGGTGAGGCAGTGTGAGGAGCAGAAAAGGCCTTGATGCTGTGGAAGCACTGCTTAGCGAGTAACTAAAACCTCAGTGTGTTATCAACACTATTTTCAGCACAAATCCAAAACATAGCCCCATACAAGGTACTATGAAGAACTTTACCCCAGCCAAACACAGTAGAGTAGGGCATTTTGGATTTCATATAATTTGCAAGTTGGAGCTATGTGAGAAGTGAAGCTGACTAAACAGTACGAGACTATAAACAATACTCTCAGCTTCATTTCTTAACACAAGGTGCAACCTTGAGGGAAGGAACAAGATAGCCACAGAGGGAACACAACTGCTGAACTTTGCATGAACTATCCTAATTAACATCTAATTGGCATAGTAGAAACCCGCCCTCAGGTAGGGAAAGCCCCCTACCCACAGAAGCCCCTTCCTCACCGAGCATGTGCAGTAAAAAAGAAGGACGCTGTGACTTCAAGTGGAGACGAGGCTTGTGAGAACCAATGGGGACAAGGGTGACGGAGCCAACTGGCAAAAATATGGGTAACTGTTGCTCGAAATGTATAAATATTTCCTGTCTGTGAACTGAGGGGTGCGAGCTTTGTGGGCCCACCACCTAGCACCCAGCTCTGCGCAGATTTGGAATAAAAGCAACTATCTTGACTCTGTGTGTTTTTTGGCTCTCTGCACACGGGTTCTGGAAGAACCCGTATTTGGGACAACAGTTTTGGCACCCCAGATGGGACAGCCATAAGGCCTTGCCTGGATCATCTTGCTGACCCTGACAGCAGAGAATTGGACTGTCTGGACTGCAGCATGCACCATCCTGTTGATCGGGGACTCCTCCAGATCTCCTCTGAGGCTGGGGCAACGAATGACTCAAAAGGTGCAACACCTGAAAAGAGATCTTTGTATAAAGGTGAAAAGGGGGTGAATCCTTGGATTGGTGAGTATTAGAATTTAATTATTTTCACAGAAGCATATAAAGTCACATGCACATAAAGTCGCCTGTGGACGCTGGCAAGGGGTGCCTTAATTGACCAGTAGGGTCAGAGGTGAAGGTGCGTAAGCATACATTCTTTACACACCGAAGCCTGGTACCAGGGGCGTGCCTTTGCTGAGTGTGAGAACAAGGTATAGGGAACAACTGGCAAAATGGGATCAAAGCAATCCACAATTCCTCCCTGTAGCCCTTAGCAGTGTATTTTGAAAAACCTGGAATTATTTGGAATAAGTTTGGAGGTGATCTGATGACTGAAGAAAAACCAAAAAGATATGGTAATCTATGGTGGCTAAATTACAAATTGGAAAATGGGTTTTCACAATTTAATATCATATTGCAGTTCATGTTGTTTTGTCGTCAGCTTGGGAAAATGACATGAAGTTTGTATGTATCAACATGTTTTTATGCCTCTGCACCAGAAATCCTGACATTCAGAAAAAATGTAAACTAACAACAGACCTAGCGATGTATACAGTTTCTGATTAAAAAAAAGCGCTGTTGTAGCATAGGCTGTGATAATAAAAAATTGCAGAGGGAGAAGAACAGGAGATTGTATAATGGTTAGTCCCAATGGCCCCACCTTTATACAAAAATAGTGTGGGACAATCACCAGTTGATTCTAACTCACAATTGGGCAATGAGAATTTCAGCCCCATTTCCAGTCGGAGTAGAGGGCACACTCAGCCAGTTATTCAGGCTCCCTTGGGACAAGCGGTGGGACTGGAAGGATTGCCAGTTTTTGTACATGTTCCGTTCACTATCTCCAACCGGTTAAATTGGACACAATCTGTTGGTTTGTACAGAGAAAATGGAGGAATGCACCAGCTTTTAGAGACTAAAATGCCGACTCACGGTCCTAGTTGGGGAAGATGTAGAAGCCTTATTGAATACTTTCTTTACAGCAGAGGGAAAAAGAATGATAATAAACAAGCCAGGGAAGAAGGTAAGAAAAGAAATAGACAGGAGGGCCCTGAGGATTATTTGCCTACTAGAAAAGATACACAGTGGGATCCTAAAGGGGAGGGGAGCGGGGGGGGAAGCCCAGCTGAAGCAATGCCAACAACTAATATTACATGGAGTCTGGCACGGAGTACCGAAACACATCTCCAAACTGTATGAGCTTGTTGTGGTTTAACCACTTTTTTTGCCTTTTTTAAGGCAACTCAATACCACACATCTGTTTTCTCACCCCCCCTTCCCCGGTGGGATGCGGGAGAGATCGGGGGAAAAAAAAAAGATATACAGAACAAGTGATGCACAGTGCAATTGTTCGCCACCCTCCAACTGATGCCCAGCCCCCTCCAGAGCAGCAGCCCTCCCTGGCCAACTCCCCCAGTTTGTGTACTGAGCATGGGGTTGTATGGAGGAATGTCCCTTTGGCCAGCCTGGGTCAGCTGTCCTGGCTGTGTCCCCTCCCAGCCCCCCATGCACCCCCAGCCTTCTCGCTGGCAGGCCAGCGTGAGAAGCTGGGCAGTCCTTGACTGCTTAAGCAACAACTAAAAACGTCAGTACTTTCTCAACATTGTTTTCATCCCAAACCCAAAACAGCACTATACCAGCTACTAGGAAGAAAATTAACTCTGTCCCAGCTGAAACCAGGACAGAGGTGAGAGAGGGCCCGGATGAAAACCCATCAGCCTTTTATGAGAGATTATGTGACGTAGCTAGAAAATGGACAGACTTGAATCCGGAAGATGAGACAAAGCAGAGGATGTTCAATTTGCTGTCCACTGGGCAGTTGACTCAGGATATAAGGAGAAAGTTACAGAAAGTTGAGGGAACTGGAGGAAATATTAAATATTAAATACCTCCAGCAGATCCCCTGGTTCCAGTTAAGCTGGTGAATGAGACCATAGATTTTTAATAGATAGTGGAGCCACTCATTCAGTAGTAACTAGTTTTAAAGGGCCCCTAGGCAAAACTGCAATACCAGTTGTTGGGACAATGGGAAAGAGGACATTCAGGCCAGTTTTACAACCTATGGAATGTGCAATTGGAAATACCAAACTAACTCATGAGTTTCTATATATGCCAGAATGCCCTCTTCCACTGCTAGGATGGGACTTGTTATGTAGATTGAATGCACAAGTAACTTTTTCTAAAAACTGTGTACAACTTCACGTCCCACCCAAAACAGCATGGAAAGCACAAGTCTACCTACTTGTAGATAGAAAAAATCCTGGAAAAGCCTGGAAACAACATCCCAGGCTGTTGCGTTAAGAGGCAGAGCAATTTGGCAGAAACTAAACCCCCCTGCTTTCCAGTCGATCCTCAGATATCAGAGGGACTGGAGGCGGCTGAGCTTAGGTTCTGAATGATGCCCAAAGTTAGCGTTAGTAGTCCAGTCGTGCCCAACACCGTCGTTGGACTATCACGGGTCCAGATGCACTACTAACATCACATTACCTACTCAACTGGGCCCCTCCTGAACTCACACGGCCGCACTCAGAGGTACGGTCGCATTCAGGGACAACACACGCGGCTGAGTCGATTAATAGTGCGATCTATTGAAGCAACAGATGCACAAGTTCTTTTGGATTGCCGGTGATAAATTCACTGTCTGCAAAGCACGTGTAATAAATTAAATACGGCTGGGTTACACACGCGTGGGGTAATAAAACAACTCTATATAGAGATTCCTAAAGTTCCCGGGGATTCACTCGGGATAGCCGAGTGTTTGAATCTTACCCAAAGGCGTCCCAATGGGGGGGAAGAGAGGCTCAGCCCATCGGCGGATCCTAAAAGTCAGGAGTGATGGTATCTTCCCTGACATCCAGCTCTTTTCACACTATTTTATAGTGTTTTACTTTGCAGGTGGAGCTTGAGTGACTCTAGTCATACATACCTTTATCAAGATTGGTTCAGAATTCTCTCGCTTCGCGTTTAAAGGTACAGACTAGGAAAAATTCAGTGCGCAAGCTCATTGAGGGGTGGTCGCACCTTGGGAGGTGGGTAACTTTTGAGAGGGGTGTGCGTTTTAGTAGTATAATGATACTATAATAAGCAAAGTTCGCTCCAAGTACAGCATTTCGTCAGAAACATGACAGACCGTTGGCTCAGGGTAGTAAATATGCAGCTTATCGGTTCCATTGTACCATCAAGTTCTCTATAGCTCACAGAGCCTGGCCGCGGTGTCTCCACTCCGCTCCACCCTCCGTACAGTTCCTCCTAGAGTCAACACACCAAGTTCCCCTGGTGTGGTAACATCTAAGGTTAGAGGCCTAGGGAACTTCCGTGGAATGGATCCCTTGCATACCAGCCGCACTACACCCTGGATGATGCTTCCGTGCTGTACCTTTCGTTAAAATATGGATATAAGTTAGATTTCTAGGTCACCTCCAGCAATTATTCCACACAGGCCCGATACTGAATGTGGTAATTCCTTTGGCATGGGCCTCAAAGAAACCAGGTAAAGCAAAAAACGAACTCTAAACGCTGAAGACAACCCAGAAGTACTCACTTGAGAAATGGAAGAGACCAGAAATGTAGGACACCTACTAAACAACAGGTTAGGATAAGAGTTAGGGGTTAGGCTTAGGGGTTAGGGTGTTAGTGTTAGGGGTTAGGGTGTTAGTGTTAGGGGTTAGGGACTTAGGGTTAGGGTGATGGTTATGGTTACGGTTAGGATTAGGGGTTAGGGTTTAGGGTGGCCATCCTCTCAGTGGCGATCCCCAGGCCAGCTGAGCCACCTGTGGGGTGGGCAGGGCCTGCGTTAACCCCCCTTGCTACCCTCCTGATGCGCAAATGACCGCAGGCCAAGCAAAGTGAACACACGCTCTTTTAGGGTGAGAGGGTTAGGGTAAGGGTTAATGTTAGGACCATGGTTAAGTTAAGATTAGGGTGTAGGGCTAGGGCTAAGGTTAGGGTTAGCGGTTAGGGTTAGGATTAGGTTTAGGGTTAGTGTTGGAGTTAGGTATTATGGTTTGGTTTTGGGTTAGCGTTAGGGCTAGTTTGGGTTAGGGTTAGGATTAGTGGTTAGGGGTAAAGAGTGTTATGGTTAGGGTTAGATTTAGGGTTAGGATTAGTCTTCAGGGTTTAGTGGTTAGAGTTAGGGTTAGTCATTAGGGTTAGTGTTAGTGCACCAGAAGGCTGCGCTGCCGGTCAATGGGATCTGGACAGACTGGAGAGTTGGGCAGAGGAGAACCTCATGAACATTAACAAGGACAAGTATAGAGTTCTGCACCTGGGGAGGAACAACTCCATGCACCAGTACAGGTTAGGGATTGACCTGCTGTGATGCAGCTCCAGGGAGAAGGACCTTGGAGTCCTGGTGAACAAAAAGTTATCCATGGGACAGCAGTGTTCCCTGGTGGCCAGAAGGGCCAATGGTATCCTGGGATGCATTAAGAAGAGTGGGACAAGCAGGTCAAGAGAGGTTATCCTCCCCCTCTACTCTGCACTGGTGAGGCCTCATCTGGATTATTGTGTCCCATTTTGGGCTTCCCAGTTCAAGAGAGACAGGGAATTTTTGGAGAGAGTCCAACGGAGGGCTACGAGGATGATTAAGGGACTGGAACACCTCTCATATGAGGAAAGGTTGAGAGACCTGGGGCTGTCTAGTCTGGAGAAGAGAAGGCTGAGAGGGGACCTTATCAATGTCTATAAACATCTGCAGGGTGGCTGTCAGGAGGATGGAGCCAGTCTCTTTTCAGTAGTGGCCAGTGACAGGACGAGGGGCAGTAGGCACAAACTGCAGCACAGGAAGTTCCACCTCAACATGAGGAAAACCTTTACTGTGAGGGTGATGGAGCACTGGAACAGGTTGTCCAGAGAGGTTGTGGAGTCTCCTTCTCTGGAGACTTTCCAAACCCGACTGGATGCGTTCCTGTGCAACCTGCCCTAGGTGATCCTGCCTTGGCAGGGGGGTTGGACCAGATGATCTTCAGAGGTCCCTTCCAACCCCTACCATTCTGTGATTCTGTGATTCTGTGATTCTGTGATTCTGTGATTCTGTGATTAGGTTTAGTGTTAGGGCTGGAGTTAGGTGTTACGGTTTGGTTTTGGGTTAGTGTTAGGGCTAGGGGTTAGTGTTAGGGTTAGGCCCATTAGGGTTGTGGATAGAGTTTTAGGATTAGGGTTATGGTTAAGTTTAGGGTTAAGGTTCAGGTTAGGATTTGCATTAGGGTTAGGGTTAGCATTAGGGTTAGGGTTTGGGTTAGGTTTAAGGTTAGTGTTAGGGGCTTATGACAAGGATTAGGGTTAGGGTTAGGGTTTTATGGTAAGAGCTAGGGTTGGGGTTTGCGTTTTGGAGTTAGGGTTGTGGTTAAGGTTAGGTTTAGGGTTATTGCTTATGGTTAGGTGTAAGTTTAATGCTAACTGTTATGGTTAAGGTTAAGGTATATGGTTAGTGTTAGTATTAGGTTTAGGTTTAGGTTTAAAGTGCATTAGGGTTAAGCTTAAAGTTAAGGTTAGGTTTTGGTTTAGCTTTTCAAGGTGAGTGTTAGGGATAGGGTTAGTCATTATGGTTAGGGGTAGGGTTTAGAGTCAGCGTTACGTATAGGGGTTAGAGGTAGGGTTAGTTGTTACAGTTAGTGTTAGAGTTAGGGTTAGGTTAGGGTTAGGATTAGGGATAGGGTTAGGGTTATTGTTAGGGGTTACGGTTTGGTTTTGGGTTAGTGTTAGGCGTTAGGGTATAGGTTAGGGTTTTAGCATTAGGGTTAAGATTAGGGTTTAGTTTTAGGGTTATGGTGTGGGTTAGGCTAAGAGTTACAGTTAATGCTAGGCTTAGGGGTTAGAGGTAGGGTTAGGAGTAAGGGCTTAGGATTTAGGGTTAGTGACATGCTTTGCGGATAGGGGTTAGTGTTAAAGTGTTATGGTTAGAGTTAGGTGTTCAGGTTAGTGTTATTTGTCACATTAGGGCCATTAGGGTCACGGTTAGGGTTGAGGTTAGGGTTGAGTATTAGGGTTAGGCTTTAGTGTTAAATTTAGGGTTAGGGTTATGGTCAGTGATACAGTTAGGGTTAGTATTAGGTTTTAGGTTTGGGGCTAAGGACAGTGTTAGGGGCTAGCGTTACGGTTTAGGATTAGGTTTAGGGTTAGTGTTTGGTTTAGATTCTAGTTAGGATTTGTTTCTAGATTTAGGGTTAGTGTTTCAATTGGTGTTAATCATTAGTCTTAGGGTTAGAGTTAGTTGTTACCATTATGGTTAGGGTTAGAGTTAGATGAATGGAATAGTGCACAAGCTCTCATGCACACACACGCACACACGACACTGCAGGCAGGAAACACAGGAAAAGTTGACCTCACCACTTTCTACCAGTAGCCTGTGGCCACCTGAGTCTGTAATGGAGCAGCGCTGGCAATGCTCCGTTCCCAGGCATTTTCTTCCCCCATTTCGTTAGAGATGCTCAGGAATTCAGGGCTACAAAAAGAAGTTTGTATTTCATTTGTTGCCTAATGAAATATGTTAGTCATCGCTTCGGTACCTAGAAGGCAGACCTCTCATCGGATCGTAGAATGGTTTGGGTTGGATAGGGCCTTGAAAGGTCATGTAGTCCAACCTCGCTCTGCCGTGGGCAGGGACGTCTTCCGCCACAGATCAGGTTGCCTAAAGCCCCATCCAACCCAAGCGATGGAGCAGCCACAACTGCTCTAGGCAACCTGTTCCAGCTGGACATAGAGCCGGTGACGGCAACGCTTTGGATGCAGCCACCCGGCTAATTCCTTATCCATCAACTAGTCTGTCCATCAAATCCATACCTGTCTAACTGAAAGAGAAGGACGTTGGGTGGGACCGTGTCAAAGGCCTCACAGAAGTCGAGGGAGGTGACAACGACTGCCCCTCCCTTATCCACCAAGGGAGTCAGTCACTCCATCGTAGAAGGCCGTCAGGTCAGTCAGGCTCCATCTGCCCTTTGGCAAGCCATGGTGCCTGTCTCCAGTCACCTCCCTGTCATCCAGCTATGCCTCGGCAGAGCTCCCAGGAGGATCTGTTCCAAGCTCTTACCGGGCACAGAGGTGAGGCTGAGGGCTCCACCAGGGCGTATGGCTTAAGCAGGTCTCCAGCCCGCGCTGGGCTACAGCATCACTCACGCTCTTTGTGTGTCTTTTTCTGTGTGGCCGAATGCGTCCCTTATGCTTTACAAAACAGAATAGCTTCAACCAATGCCATATAAGCCAGGCACTTCCCTCAGGTAGTCTCCTAGGAGGTGGGTCTTGACCACTTTTCAGCATTCGCACCTTCTCGGCCCTGTTTGGTAAAAGTAAAGACTGGAACAGCAAACGGAGCCTTGCAAGTATTCCTTCAGTGTGTTCTCCTAAGGGAAACGGCTAAGCTAAGCGCTTCACTTACAGGTGTGCCAGGTCCAGAAGGACAGTGTCACTGGCCACTACTGAAAAGAGACTGGCTCCATCCTCCTGACAGCTGTCCAGTGTGCCAGCCTTGTCCTCTCAGGCACACATCTCGCCACGCCAGGTCACCAGAGCATGACTGCTGCCGAGAAAGATCGCCGCGCTTGGCTGCTCCTGTGGACCCTGTTCCTGCTCACATCCCCATTCCCAATGCCCCTCTCACTGGATTCGGTTTCTAGAGGGCACAGTAGTCCCAAGCGCTGCCATTCAGAGGTGAAAGCAGATGCCGACGGAGCAGCGCCGTCGCTCATTTTGCAGTGGGTCTCACGGTAGGCTTGGGAGCTGAGTGTTTTATACTTTCCGTGAGGAGAAAGGCCTACACGTTTCTGCCTCGCTTTTGCCTCCGAAACTGATCTCCTATATAGGACGCCTTGCGACAGGCTCAGAAACGAGCCAGAAGGCGTAGGAAGTGCAGCTCTGGCGGGACACTGCAGAAGCATCTTCCAGGCTACGCGTTGTCTTTCTCACTCCAACTCTACTACCCCAGTTTGCCGGGAAACCGGCTTCTTTGCCCAAACGAGGGAGAGAGGAAACCCGTTTTCTTAACACGATGGCCCCGTTGATGGGGACTGTCAGTGGCAATGTTTGTAACGCCTCGGTTTCCTCGTCTCTCTCGCACCGCAGGTGGCGCTGCGGAGAATAACACGCAGGCGACCTGAGCCTCTCATCGAGCAGCACTGCAGATGCTCTCTTCTCAGGCATTTTTCTCCCCTGAGGCCTCTACATCCTCACTGAATGTGCTCAGCACGTGTGGAAACCTTCCAGCCTTCGGGATCACAAGGGCGCTTTCATAAAGGCAGCCTCGAGTTAAAATCTCGAGAAAGCCCCAGACCGCTCTGTTCTTTCTTGCACGCTCCCATGTTCTGCAGAAATCAGAAGCACCGCTTAGGATTGGGTTGAGCAATTTTATTGTTTCCCACGTAAATTTCAAGTTTGATGGTTAGCATTCTTTTGACAATGCTTGTCTGCAGCCTTCGATGATAAATTGCAGGCTGTGATTGCAAGCTCAGTCACAAGCACTGAACGCCTCTGTCCGTCAGCCACGCACCTGAAACACCTGGCAAAGAGCTAGGAAACATTTCCCGGCGATGCCGCAAACGTTGCTTGCTCTTTAGTCCTGCTCTCCAGAGTTCTCCTTGGATGGCTTTGGCTTCTTGACTTTCTTGCATTTCTTTTTCAGCTTTGCATCACCAGAAAGCTTGTTTCTGTCTTTTGCTTTCGGGCGCACTTTCACCCCCCTCGGCACAGGAATGTTTCCTCTTTCTGGCCGTTGGTTTTTCATTTGCCTGGCCAGAGCCCGCAAACTCTGGGTGAACCGGCACTGGTGGGAGCGCACGGTGTCCGCTGCCATACGCCAGCTGGCGGTGACTGCCCTGCTGCGTTTCCGCGCTGCAAGCGCGCCTCCGCTTGGGAGGCGGACTGTCAGGTTGGCTTCTCTGCAGCTTCTCCCACCCCTCAGTGCCAGAGGCTGCTCTCTTCCTGCCGCAGTGCTGACGGGGACTTCCTGCAGAGTCACATGTGTTCCTCTTCCCTTGGATCCTCTGCACATTTTCTTCACCTTCTTGATTTCGCAGTCCCACGGTGCCTCCAGGAAACAGACCGTTCAGCACTTGCTCCGGCTCCGCCATGGCCATGCTCTTTGTATCCTGGCATTCAACGCCTGCTCGGGGGGTCAAATCAGGGCACCTGGAGAAACAACAGTGGTCTTAGTTTAGGGTTGTTCTTGCAACCTCCTCGTGGCTTCAGGCCCAGGCTGTCGTGTGCCGGCAGCACTTGATAGGACATGCAGAAGACTGAACCAGCACTAGACGCTGGAAATTACATCATGGTCTTCCAGCCGTGTCTGGCCCTTTTGGAGCAGTAACTCATCTTTACACCCTCTCGGACATCCATTTCGGCCCTTTTCACAGCTAGCCACTCTCAGACAGCAGACAGCTAGCAATTTACACAAGCGCAACAGTTTAGTACCAAGCAAGGAGGGAGAAGAAAGCACCTGGCGAACTGCAGAACAGACACAACTCGGTTGGACAGTCATTCTCTCCAAGGACAGCAAGCAAAACCCACCGGAGGAAGCAACAACAACAACAACAAGGCGACGACTAGCAGAAGGACAGGGCGTGTGTTCTGAACACCCCTTCATACTTGTTATTACCTGACATAGAACAGTAGATATGCACGCTGGCAGAGAACCGTCTCGATGTCACAAAGAGCTACAGAGTCATCATTCATCTTGTACCAACGTCCATCGCTGGCCTGCAAAGAAAGGCAACGCTATCCTTAGATGAACTGCAGGGTTTGGGAACAAAACCACAGACAGGACACCCCTGAAGGACACAATACACCAACATCAATCGGAGCAAGCACCTCCTGAGACGCTCTCCCCGAGAACAGTGCTTACCAGGAGCATTTGCATCCCAGTTTCTCTTCACCAGCACCGATTTTCACACTGCTGGAAACAAAGTTAACTTTTACCTTCACGAAGCAGCAGTAGTGTCCTTCCTGACAGCTGAAACCTTCGTGTACCAGCACGGCGTACAAGGAATAGCGCAGGGGTTCTCCAGCTGCTTGAGACATGTACGCGCCGAGGTCCAAATGTTCTGGGTACTGCACAGCCTAAAGAGAGACCAAGAAGACTCAAAAATTATCCTGAGCATCTTTAGGGAAAAGCCTGAGACAACCGGGTCACCAAACACAGGCTAGAGGCTGTGTATATAAATATATGTGTGTGTATATATATATATATGTATCTTCTTGGTTCATTGAAAATGGCTTTTGCCGTTTCATCATTTAAGTGGCAGAAAACTGTTCTTGGCCAAGCCAGCTCTTTACGAGCACAGTAGATGCTTTTCTTCCCATTGGAGGCGCTTTCCTCACACCATGAGGGAAGGAGCAAGGCCCAGCTGTTGCACTGTTTTTTCTTAGACGTCTGCACTCGACAGCCATCGTGCGCAGACGCGAACAACCTCCAAACAAGGGAAGGTTCTCCTTCGGGAAATGTGTCCCTCCAAGCAGACAAAGTTGCAGTGCACTTGCGTACCTACCTTGGTAACCTTTCTGCCGGAGAAAGCATCAAATCTCTTCAAGCACACTGTCAGGACATTGGAGGAACGATGTATCGTGAGCCTCTTGGACGCAGCAGCCAGCCGTTCACACCTTGAAAACAAGCACGCACCCAAGAGTTGCAAGGCATCTTCTCTCCACTCCACACCCCATCCAACAAAAAAGCGTAACTCAAAGCAAGTTTTCATGGCTCACGCATGCCTACGCTACTCGAGTGATGTTTACTTGCGTGATACCAGTGGCCTTTTTGTGAACCCATGCACTGCTCATCAGGCTTGCTGGCACAGACACCATAGCGGGGCGTAAGAGGACAGCCCTACAGCACAACGAGGCAAGGACAGAGAATATAGCAATGCTGGAAGAGCTGGCAGAAGGCGGCTCAGTCCTCAGCACTAGAAGCTGCATCGGATGCCCATCAAAGTTCATTGATCAACGCTGAAAATCCCAAAGAAGCAAACAGCCCTTCTCCAGGACAAAGGCATTCCACAGCCCCCGTCTTCGTGGACGGAGGTATCCTGGACAGAGACGCAACCATCCAAAACCCTTGGAAATGAAACCCTTTGTTGCCGGTTTGTTATGTGGTCCCCAGAAAGGCAGCGCATACAGGGTGAGCAGGGCAATTCCGCTGCTGTCACAGGGAAAGACAGAGCAATACTGACGTACGTCGCTTTACATCGTCAAGACAAATACTGTTGATAGGTAGGAAGTGGAAAGAATTAAGCAGCCTCTTCTTCCAAGCCCGATGTCCAAGTGCCGGGCTGGGAATTCTATGGCCACGGTGAATGCCCAGGGACGCGTTAAAAGACAGGTGCTTTATAAAACTGTGTGAGCCTTAGGTACACTGCTCGGAGGTGGTGATCGCTGAGGAGAAAAATTCCTGGTCAAAGAGAGAAGGAAAACACCAACGAGGAAAGACTGGGAGCGACAGGATGGTTTACCCAAAGTGAAGAAGATGCCATACATGTGCAGGGACTTTCTCTTCCAGCCCATTGGAAAGACAGAAACTTGCTCCTTCAGTATGACTCTGCTGGTCACACGCCACAGAGCACACTCAGGAGCAGGCATTTCAGCTGTGAGGTGCTTAGCACGCTTGTCTCCTTCTTCCGCAGCGACCACCTCTCTGCCATGCGCGTTTCAAAGGCAGGACATGTTCCTTGGGAGTCTCCATGGGCAAACAAGAACCTGGCATTCATTTTTTCTAATACCCCCCTGGACCTAGCAACTCCTCGTTAACGTTGACTTTCCCAGTGGTAACAAGCAGATATTCGGGCTTTATATATTCAGACGCATCAGACACGAGTGCTGGCTCCCAACCAAGGCTGGCAGCGTTTGCTTCTCTGAGCGTACGGCTGCGTTCAGGCTTGTTTTGCCCAACTGTCGTATGCAAATGTTTGCATTGCGGACCCCTTAAGTCCATTCACTCTCACTGCAGGCAGCTTTGGTCGAGGGTGGCTCACTTCGGAGAGCAGCAGCCTACAGTCTTTACAGTAGTATCAGTGGTATGGGGAAGAAGAAACAAACCAAAACCAAACCAGCCGTCTCAGGACTGTAGCTGTAAATTAAATGAAAACATAACTTTTTGTCCCAGACGTGCGATACCATAACGGTGTCGGCAGTTAATAGTCTTACTTGCTACATTTATAGCCATTCTCGCCCTCCAGCATCTCAGGTTTGACAAAGTCGTCCAGAGCTCCAGTGACAGATGAGGCTGCCTGGATGAGGAAGAAAGGACAGTACTAAGCTCCTGGAAATTCCAAATGCCAAGAAATAGCTACCCGTGTGGTACCAGCATTATCCCAAGAAGCAGCTACGCCTGTGCGGTACCCGCGTTGCCTGTGGGACGCATGGCCAAAGCTAACAAAAGCAATCAACCCCATGCATCGAGCAATCAGACGTGCATTGAGGCAGCCCAAAGCAGAGAGGTATGACAGCGTGGCTGTACATCTATCATGGCTGTAGATGCGGCCATTACCATTTGCCCAGCTGCAACTCAGCACCCTGCAGAGGGAGACCATTTTAGAGGGCTTGCACAGAAGGAGCACAGAAGTCCCCTTCCCTTCCCACCCACCACCAAGCTCTTGCGTGGTAACAGCCCTGAGTTTTCAGTCAACAGAGCTTACTGGAGACCAACCAGGCCCCCTGCAGGGGCCTTGAAACCTTTTGCACCACAAGTTCAAAACATCTTACCTTGATATCCAAAGGAATATCATATCAAGGAATGCCTCGTAGGTGTCGGAAACGGCTTTGCAGCTGAAGCACGTTACTGGAAGGCAAAGAGGAACCCTCATCAGGATGGCAGGGAGACTAACTCTGCCCGTTCAAATGACCGACACACACGCTCCTTTAGCCACACTGCACATACTGTTGCATACTAGCAGCTCTTTGCCACAAACCGAAGACGAGCCACAGATCATTGCAAGGAGAGCAGTAGCTTTTGAAAGTACCTCTGGATCTTAGAAATCCTCCAAAGACCTGATGAATGACTGTGGTAGCTTGAGAAGATGTGTCCCAGCTGCAAATAGACGGTAATCGGAGCTCAGAAGATGGGAGGCAGAGTTAGCTCTTCAAAGAGTCTTCCTTGTTAGGGAAGCCCTGGGCCGAGGCTTTCACTGGCGGTCGTAAAGAAAGGAGTCAAAACGGCTAGAGGGCGGTTTCAGTGGCCATGTGCTTATGCTTACTTGCTGCTTCCACTCAAGCAAGCTCTCCGCATGGCATCCAGGGCGTAGCAGAAGAATTCATGCGCATCTTCCTGTGTGCCAAGCTGGAAATGTTCTCCTATTCCTAACAAAGAACCAGGTTTTCACATTGATCTCAGAGAAAAGGGAAAGAAATCTTACCCTCCGGAAAGGTCGCCTCCCGAACGTTAGCCTGGCATAAACAGTTACGCACAGGGTTCTTCAAGAAATCCCCAAATGCCTCAAAATCAAACTATCTGAAATGACTTACGTGGAAGCTCGCTGACGACAGGCACAGGTGTGATGGCACTGCCTGAGCAAGACAGGACCTCCTCCATGTGCACTTCCATTGTACACATCATGCAGAAGCCTTGCTCTGCACCTGGAGAGGGAAGGCAGCAAGCAAGCAAGCCTCTCAGTCAGGTAAAATGTACGCAGCTATGGAAAACGATCACGGAAAAAAGAACCAAACCACCCCACGTTTAAGTTACAGGTACAATCTCCACGCTCCGTTCTACATCCTCACCTCCTCCGATGCCAGGGGCTCAACAGCCCTGTGGCAGTTTATTGCACAGAATCGCACAGAAGAAGTGTATCTATCTGTCACGTCTGTATTAAGACAGACAGTCTGCGTGAAAACAGACCGATGTGCCAGACTGGGCAGCACAGAGGTGTCTTTGTCAGAATGAACACCTATGGATATGGCAAGAGGCTTCCAGGCTTATGAGAGCCAAGAATTAGAATCAAATCCAAAGAAGACGGCTTAGCGGCATTCCAGCAGCAGCAGGAAATCCAAATGCCAAAGGCTTTTGGCATTTGGCTAAAGGCATTCTTTTCAAATGCACTTCATTAGTCACAAGGAAGCAAGAAATGATCTTGCCTGCAAGTTTGAGCGCGGCGCATGAGATCAGACAATGCGCTCCCTACGCTATGCCGAGCCCCCTCTGAAGGCAATACTCAAAGCCAGCTCCTAGAGGCAAATGAAGAGCTGTCTTGCCAGAGTCACTGTTGTTTTTCTATCCTCCAGAGCTTCCCCACAGATTCAAAAGAGCGCCTAGCAAACACTCACAGGACTGGCTGTGCTCACGAGACAGCAAGTAGTTGGCCAGCGGTGGGGTGTACGTCAAACACTGCGGGACGGAGTTGAGGAAGCACGTGTTGCCCAGGTTGTAGAGGCCCGCTCCGACGCTGCGTGTTTGCTGCCAGGCCACACAAATCTTCTGCGGAGGAAACAGGTCCCGTTCCGGCAGAGCTGTTGTGACACTCATGCCTGCAAGGAAATCAGATTTTAAAGGAGAGCCTCTTGTTTTGGTTTAGGAAAGCCCTAGGCTGATATCCCTAGCCTTGTCTCTCTTAGGATGTGCTACGTAAAAGATAAGGAATTAGGAAAAAGGGATTAGGCTGACAGCCTGTATCTACTAGCTACCCAGGCTGTAATAGCAGAGCGCAGCCGACATCTAGGAAGGTAGAGGCCAAGCCACACTTCTACCCTGTCTCTCTCTACGCAATCCTATGTCCAAAAGGAAGCCAAGTCTTACCTTTTGTGCAAACTGGAATTGGCAGGAAGGGGAGGGAGGGAAGAAGGATGCAATTTCTGGGAAGAAAAGGAGGATGCAAAATGAAATGCAGACAGCGAGGGGCTGAGAGACCGCGCCGTCAAGCACAGCCCACGCTACGCTCGCTCTCGCCAGCACAGCCGCCAGCCCCGGGAGAGAGTGCGACAGGAGGTGCTCGGGGAGGCCCCTGATGACCACCCGGCCCTGGGACGCGCTTTGTGACACGGGGCCGTGCGGGCCATCCCGGCGACGGGGCCGGCCCCGCCCGGCCCCTCCCGCAGCTGCAGCCGCGGGGCCTCCCCAGGCGCCCGCCGTGGGGAAGGGGCTCCTCCCTCGGCAGAGCGCACACCTCTGCCCCGCGCAGAGTCAGCCCCAGGGTGCACAGGCACACAGCTGGGCCCACCGCTGCGGGCAGCTGGGGCTGGCACAGTCCTGCCGTGGCCCCGGTGTTGCCTTCGCAGGCGTGGCGACCTGGTTCAGGAACAGCACGGCGACCAACCCAGGCCGCTCGGGCCATCAGCTCGCTGACACCAATGTGGTAGATGGCAAATGGCGTTTATTAGTTTGTGACACGGCGTTATATAGCTTAGGTTTATAACCTCACTTCCGTCTGCTTGCATCATAAATTAAACGCTATTGGCTTTCAGGAGAGGGGCCCTAACTTTCCGTATAGCGCGATATCTTCCGGCCGCCAGACCCTAGCTATCTACATTTCCCCCCTCCCTATGCGTAATTAAATTAATTAAATTAATTTATTAATTTATAATAATAAATAAATTATTATTAATTATATTAATTAATATTAACAGTAATTAAATTACTATTTAATTAATAAATTAAATTGGTTAAAATATAGCAATCTTAAAGAATATATATCTCGTAACCTTGGATAGGAAACATACTAAATGCATCCTACTCTTAGTCAGTGCGTTATAATAATGTTAAAAAATATATACATATTACGAACTTGAATAGAAAACACAAGGCACGTCGAGAGGTGACTGGGGGGCACCTGGGAGCAATGGGGTATAACTGGGGATAGTTGAAATTTTGAACAGGAACATTCTTAAAGCAGCTGTTGGCGTTCTATCAACATGATGTTGACCTTCTCTAGTCGGCTCTTAACAAACGATGCGAGTCTGTTCAATATACAGGGTCCAAAGATCAATGCTATCATGATAATTATGATCGGCCCTGTCAAGGTAGATATCAGAGTGGTCAGCCATGGTGAATGGTTAAACCACGATGTGAGCCAATCTTGTTGTGCCTCTCGTTCCCTTTTTCGTTTCTCTAATCCCTCTCGTAATTTGGTCATAGTGTCCCTCACTATTCCGGTGTGGTCCGCATATACGCAACATTCTTCCCTTAATGCAGCGCACACTCCCCCTTGTTGCAAGAACATCAAGTCTAACCCTCTTCGATTTTGCAACACTACCTCAGATAGTGATCTAATTGATTGTTCTAATGCACTTATTGATTGTTCGATTCTAGCCAGGTCCTCATCTACTGCCACCCTCAGGGCGCTAAGTTCTTTGTTCTGTTGCACCAAGGATGCTACTCCTGTACCTATTCCCGCACCTCCTACGATCATTAGAGTAGCTATTGTTAGTGCTGTAAGGGGTTCTCGTTTTGACAGGTGATGTTCCGGGGTAATCTGTGAGTCGTAGACAAAGTCTTTGGTATGGTAAAAGATTTTGGGGACTATAGTTACCTGGACTCAATATTCTGAGGATTTATCAAATTTTTCCAACGATAGACAAGGTGTAACTCCCATAGTGGAACAAACCCACTTGGTATTGCTGGCCGGTATTAACCATTTTGCAGGGGTTTTATCTTGTGTCTTGCTAGCACATAGTTGTTTTTTGTGCTTTGGGACTTTACCTACGCACACGCCACTTCCCACCACCCGCGCTAATGTAATTCCTTGCTTTTCTGTGTCCCATATACACTGGGCCGGATTTGAGCCATTTACTCGTCTGGGTATGTCACTTACTCCTACAGCCTCATAAAAGGGTGGTCTTATTCCGTAGCACAGCCAACAATGCTCCGTAAGATTTGGGTTAGTTTTGTTCAGTAGTTGATAGCTAGCTTGCATCATTTTCCAGAGAGAATTTTGATTGGGAGTTTCAGTGGTGTGTGTTGCTCTGGGTGCGGTAACTTTGGTACTAGCTACAATATTATGTGGTGATGGTGTGATTTTCGGGATAAGAACCGGGTTAGGCCCGATTGCTTGGTTGGGGCCTACTGGCAGTGGATCATTCGGGATAATCTCCTTTTTTATGAGGATTAAACCACCTTTGTCTGTCCCTGGTTCTGTGTACCTTATCCCCCACATTTTCCCAAGTAACCAACTGTCTTCTTGGGGCTCAGTAACATTTAAGAAGAGATACCGACAATTTCCGCGTCCTTGCCATGCTTGTGGTGGAATGCACTTATATGGACCCCACTGGACTTTTAGGTATTTGTCTCTACCACTACCCGGTATCCAAGCAGGGGCTATGGTCTCACATCCCCAGTAGCTACAGTAATATTGGTTAGGGTAGTTGCAATAACTCTTCCCCGGGTTCGAGCTGGGACACATATAAAATCCTAGGTACCTCCAGCATCGGTCTCTCGGGACAAGCTGACACAGAGAGGCATTAAAACTTGGCGCATCTGATGTAATTTGGGTTGCGATAACTTGCTGATCATCGAATCGAAGGAGGGACCATTTAAATGGCCGATGGGGATGGTGTTCTGATACTGCTTGCCCTATAGTGACGAGCCCTAAAATCAAGATCACACAAAGACATCGTAGCCTCCCCCTTTGGAGGTTAGGTCGCTGCTGTTTGGATTCCACCAGAGTGGAGCTCCCAGGTGCGGACAGGATGCTTGTCGGCTTGTCGTCCTCTCTCGCCACCGGAGTGTACGGGTTACAAGGACGTCCGATAATCCGATCCTGTGGACAAAAACTCACAGTTTTCATTAGCTTTATTCTGAAGGTCTGGTTTAATAGACTTAAGCGGACACCACTTAACTTTTCCATCTTTTTTAACTGCGGCATACCCTCGCCCTGTAAGGACTAGCCTCCACCCTTGTTCCCATTCTCCCAGCTCATTTTTGATTATAACTAACGGGCCTTCTTCTAGCGCTTGAGCGGCCCAATGTTTTTGGGTGGGGCTATTCACCTCTCCTCCCCTGGGGAATTGATTTAGTACTAAAAGAGCGGTCGCTAGCAGGCGTGCTTGGTCTCCCGGGGGAACGGCGTTGGCAAAACCTTCTGTTTTTGCCAACACCTCTAATTTAGATTTCAGAGTTTGATTTGCTCGTTCGACTATAGCTTGACCTGTGCTGTTATATGGAATACCGTGTGTTAAGGTGATACCCCATTTCAAAGCAAATGCCTGGACTGATTTGGAGGCGAAGTTCGGGCCGTTGTCTGTTTTGATCTGATTAGGGATGCCAAGCCACGCCATGACTGTCAACCAATGTTGGATGGTCGCTTTGGAGTCGGTTTTGAGGTGTTGTGTGGCTACGATCATTCCGCTATATGTATCTACGGTTACTGCTAGCCACGCTCGAGGTTTCAGCAACTGACAGAGCGTAAAATCCATCTGCCACACTTCGGAGGCCTTAAGGCCTCTGGGGTTGACTCCACTGGACCACAGTGGTGCTTTCTGGCAATGGGGACACGTGGCTACTATGTGTTTCGCATCAGTGACCGAGATCCCGCATTTCTTTGCTAGCGCTTTAGCTCCGATGTGGAGAGACTCGTGTAGCTGGCGGGCATCTCTTAGCGTCCACACCCCTTTTGCAGCAGCGTCTGCTTTGTCGTTGCCGGTTTGGAAAAACCCTTTGATTGGGTCATGGCTGTTGACGTGGATGACCGATATGGTGCCCTTTCTGGAAAAAAGTGCTTCTTCCAGCATGATAGCTGTTGTGGATGTTGACACGCCGGATCCTGACATGGCTAGGCAAAGCTTAGCCACGAACATCGAATCGGTCACTATGTTGAGGTGTTCCATTGGGAACAGTCCACACGCTAGTACTACAGCCATCGCTTCTAGCTGCTGGACTGAAAGCACACGATCGGTCGTTTTAATGCAGTGCCATTCTCCTCCCGATTGCCATACTGCCGCTGTGGTTGAGGTCGCTGAGGATGCGTCTGTGAAGACCGTTGGTCCCTGCTGGGGCCGATCCATGATCTTCCTTGGGAGGTCGATGTTGACAATTGCCAGCATTTGAGCCCAGGGGGGTTTTGTAGCATACCGGACTTCTCCGCCAAATCCGACGAGAGCTATAGCTAGATACTCTGACATCGCCACTGATAGCGTTGGGAGCTGTTTGCGGAAGGGTAGGTATATCCTGGCGGGTTCGATGCCTAGGTGTCTTAGGGCGAGTTTTCTGCCTTTCATAATGAGGCTTCCGAGGCACTCGACTCCCGGAGAGAATGCACGTGACGGTTTTCCCAGGACTATCCATTGTATTGGTTGAGCTTTTTCAGGAGTCCCTGGGCTAGTGCCCCTACTCCCCCTCCCTCCGTGAAATGTACATACAGATCGAGTGGTATATCTGGGTCCCACCTGGTGAGCGTGCTTGACGATACCTGTTGCTCGATAAAGTCAAGAGAGTCTATTGCTTCCATCGTCAGAGTTTTTTGTTCCCACGGGTTCTTTCCCTTCAGAAGGTCATACAGGGGGGCCATGATCTCGGGAGGGATCAGGACAATGTTGCGGAGCGATTGTAAGGACCCCACTAACTGCTGCATATCATGGAGCGTTTTGATGTTCCGACGGATCTTTACTTGGGGTGGGGTTATGTAGGAACTTGTGATCTCCACTCCCAAAAAGCTCACACATGGTCCTCTTTTAACTTTCGTGCTCGCAATCTCGAACCCATTTGTTTTTAAGGTTTCCGAAACTGTTGATACTAGTTGGTCCACCTGACTTCCTGACAGTGCGGCGATCAAGATATCGTCCATATATTGGATGATAGTCGCGGTCGGGTCACTACGCCGAATCGGTGTCAGCGCCCGATCCACTGTAATTTGGCAGATGGTAGGCGAGTTGATCATTCCCTGAGGCAGCACTTTCCACTGGAAGCGAAGGTTGGGGTGGTGGCTGTTTGGGAACACGACAGAAAAAGCAAACCGCTCTTTGTCTTCTTCATGTAGGGGTATCGAAAAGAAACAGTCTTTAATATCAAGGACGGCACAAGGTTGTCCTTTCGGTATCATAGAGTTCATGGGTAACAGCGTTTGGACGGGGCCCATTGGTTGGATTCTTTTATTTACTTCACGCAGGTCATGGAGGAGGCGAAACCCCTCGCCCGTTCGTTTGGGTATTACAAAAACTGGGGTGTTCCATGGGCTAGTAGAAGGCTCTATATGACCTCGTTGTAGTTCGCGGTCGACTAGCTCAAGAAGAGCGTCCATTCGAGGCTTTGACAGGGGCCACTGCTCGACCCACACTGGGTCGGACGATTTCCACGTCAGTCTAATTGGTGGGAGTGGGTATGCGGCAGTGGCCCTTACGGTAAATTTGTCACCCTGGCTTTTAATAGGGTTAGGGCGTCCCTTCCCAACAGGAGTGGGACTCCTGACATGACATATGGGAAGAGGGCAATGGTTTTCTCAGGCCCTTTTTCAGTGTGGAGCATAATTGCTACTAATTGAACACTCTTTCGAGCTCGGGTTAATCCCCCGACTCCGCCCACCATGGGGGCATCTTCCAATTTCCAATGTGGGGGCCAGTTCGTCTCAGGGATAACTGTAACATCTGCTCCAGTATCGATTAAAAAGGGGACACTAATGGTGGTGTCATTTAAGGTATTATAGAGGGAACAGGTCCCCCACACCACTGGCGGGTTATCACACTTTACTGCCAGGGCCACCCTGGGGTCTCGCCCCCAGAGGGTGGTCCTTGCTGTCCCTGAGGTAGGGACAGGTTTGACTGGATCGTCGGTTGAACCGTAAAGTTGGTCGCTTCTCGAGGGGGTAGCGGGTTCGGGAGCGCTTCGCCCCACTTGGGGTTGGCATAGTTGGGCCGCCTGGTGTCCCAAGTGGGAGAGGGCTGTGCGCGGCCCAGGCATCCTCTCCCCTTCCTGTTTCCCTGAGTTTTAGATCTACATTCTTTAGCAAAATTTCCTTTCTTTCCGCAGGCCCAACACGGTCCTCTGGGTCGGTTCTGGCATGGGGGAAGCGCTGTTGGTGCACCCCCGACCGAGGGCAGTTTGCTACAACGTGTCCCGCCTGGCCACATTTAAAACATGTCATCACATTAGCTATTGCAGCACGAACAGCCACCTGGATCGGGGCTCGATGCTCTTCCTTCGTGACATGCTTAATCATGTCCGCGATGCTTGACCCCACTGGCAGTGACCGTAGGATTTCCTTGGTTGTCGAATTGCACTGCTGACGTAAGCAATCTGCAACAACCGGGCCCTTCGCATCCGCGGGCAGGGTCGAGGAGTCGACCGCTGCCTGGAGGTGATCCACAAATTGCGTAAAGCTCTCATTTTCATTTTGTTTTATTGTGGACCATGGTGATGGCTTGACAATAACTCTAGAGGCTGTGCGAATAGCTTCTCTGGCTGCACGAGTAGTTGTCATTACTTCATGAGCCCGCAGGCCCTGGGCCTGCGCCTGGGGGGTAATCATTGTTGGATCTGTGCCCATCAGCCGCTGCAGGCTGGAGCCATGTAGCGGGTGATCCGCCCCAGTTATTCGGGCTAGTTGTTTCGCACAGTTGTCCTCCCATTCTTGTTTAAAAACAATCATCCCTGCCCCGTCGAAGATCAATCTACAAGTTTGTTTTATATCGAACGGGAGCATATCGTCTCCCCCAAAGACACCACCTATGAGGGTAGAGACCATGGCAGAATTAAGCCCTTTATCCGCAATTGCCTTAACAATCGCTTGTATATCTTTAGGGTTTATTGGTGAGTGGACCCTCTGTCCCCCATCTGTCACCCGGACCGGGAACGCTAGCGCAGCCGATGGGGCCCAGTCGGCACACGCAATCTTTATTTTCCTCCAGTCCATGAGAGGGATTTCTCCCCTTTGCGGTTCCTCTTTAATTTGGATGGGAGTATTTTGGCTCTTGACTTTATTTATCTCTGTTTCCTCCTTCTCTGAGTTTGAATCGGTTGTGAGCCACTCGTCCCAGCTAGTGTCTGATCCAGAGTCGGAACTCGACTGACTGGTTACTTCCGGTTTGCAGTACCTTTTTGTTGGGCTCCGGCCCCGCCCACTTCCCTTGCGAGCGGGCCGTTCCCGCCCTCTTGGCTCGTCCCGCCCGCTTCCCTTGCGGGCGGGCCGTTCCGGCCCTCTCAATTCATCCCGCCCTCTGCTCGGCGGGGTGTTTGTCTTATCAGTGCATTTTTTCGGATGGCCGCTCTGATTGGCTTTCCGCCCTTCGCTCGCGCTCTCCTCACCTTCCCGGTCACCCTCATCACCTCTCTTTTTCTCGTTCTCCTCCCCTTGCCGGTCACTCTCATCACCTTTCTTTTTCACGTTCTCGTCCCCTTCACGTTTGTGTGTGCTTGTTAACGCTAACGCTTCTTCCCTGTTCCCACTAAGGGCATCCTCGCCCCGCCCTTTTCCTTCTTGCTCGGCGCCATTTTGGGGCGTATAGGGCGGTGGTGTAGCCCAGACTTCCTCAGACTCTGATTTCTCGGCGGCACCCCTGGCCTCCTCGGCTAGCTTACCCCAGAAGAATTTAGCTCGTTTCTGTCTGTCCGTAAGCGGATCGGGATTCGGGAATTGAGGGGACGTGTCGCCCTTTTGCAGATCTTTAGGTTCACTAGAATCGTCATCATCTGGGGGGTGCAAAGTCTGCGTGGCTGCCCCGACTCCCAATTTCGGGGTGACCAACAAACAGTTCTTTGCCGCCCTCCAGGTGTCCTGTTCTTGTATAGCCTTCTGCAGGGCTTGTACGACTTTCCCCCACGACTTAAGGTTTTTCCCACGACCCGAGGACATCGTCTCTTCGGCTAACGCTTTAGTGCATTTATCCCACACTTCGGGGTGGAGAATATCCACCGGCTGGGCAATGACCCCAATTTGCAAAAGTCTCGCAACTGCGAGAGTAAAATCTTTGGGTTTACAATCAATACCCCACTGCTTATGTAATTGTGATACGACCTTCACAAGGGCTTCCATCCTCCTTGTTGGTCCGGGAGCGTCCTCCCCGCCGGGCTGGTCCTGCCGCTCCGGCCGCCGTTCACCCGTCCAGGCGACGATTCCCGGGTTTCGGCACCACTTGTTGCCTTCGCAGGCGTGGCGACCTGGTTCAGGAACAGCACGGCGACCAACCCCAGGCCGCTCGGGCCATCAGCTCGCTGACACCAATGTGGTAGACGGCAAACGGCGTTTATTAGTTTGTGACACGGCGTTATATAGCTTAGGTTTATAACCTCACTTCCGTCTGCTTGCATCATAAATTAAACGCTATTGGCTTTCAGGAGAGGGGCCCTAACTTTCCGTACAGCGCGATATCTTCCGGCCGCCAGACCCTAGCTATGTACACCCCAGGCTCCTTCTCCGCTCTCTGCAGGCGCAGCCCGGCCTCCCGACGGAGCCGCACGGCTGTGGGGCAAAACACCTCCTTTTTCTGCTGGGCTCACGCCCAGGGCCTTCTGCCTGTGTCAGGAGACTAAGCCATGGGCTGCCGGGATCCACTGCTGCCAAAGAGGCCCCGCAGCAGCCCCACCCTCCCCCCCCCGCCCCGCCTCTGTTCAGAGCTGGGGACGAGCTCCGAAAAACGCCCCCGTGCGCTTTGTCAGCAGCTGCCCAATTCCACCTGCCTCTGCTGTGCGCTCCGCTTCTGTCTATCACAGCTTGCTTCTCCTCCGGCTGACTTCGCTGGGCAGCTGTGAGGAAGAAAAGCTCACTGTACTCTTTGCTGCCAGGGTGCAAGCTCACACGCACGCGCACGCACACACGCACACGACACTGCAGGCAGGAAACACAGGAAAAGTTGACCTCACCACTTTCTACTAGTAGCCTGTGGCCACCTGAGTCTGTAATGGAGCAGCGCTGGCAATGCTCCGTTCCCAGGCATTTTCTTCCCCCATTTCATTAGAGATGCTCAGGAATTCAGGGCTACAAAAAGAAGTTTGTATTTCATTTGTTGCCTAATGAAATATGTTAGTCATCGCTTTGGTACCTAGAAGGCAGACCTCTCATCGGATCGTAGAATGGTTTGGGTTGGATAGGGCCTTGAAAGGTCATGTAGTCCAACCTCGCTCTGCCGTGGGCAGGGACGTCTTCCGCCACAGATCAGGTTGCCTAAAGCCCCATCCAACCCAAGCGATGGAGCAGCCACAACTGCTCTAGGCAACCTGTTCCAGCTGGACATAGAGCCGGTGACGGCAGCGCTTTGGATGCAGCCACCGGGCTAATTCCTTATCCATCAACTAGTCCGTCCATCAAATCCATACCTGTCTAACTGAAAGAGAAGGACGTTGGGTGGGACCGTGTCAAAGGCCTCACAGAAGTCGAGGGAGGTGACAACGACTGCCCCTCCCTTATCCACCAAGGGAGTCAGTCACTCCATCGTAGAAGGCCGTCAGGTCAGTCAGGCTCCATCTGCCCTTTGGCAAGCCATGGTGCCTGTCTCCAGTCACCTCCCTGTCATCCAGCTATGCCTCGGCAGAGCTCCCAGGAGGACCTGTTCCAAGCTCTTACCGGGCACAGAGGTGAGGCTGAGGGCTCCACCAGGGCGTATGGCTTAAGCAGGTCTCCAGCCCGCGCTGGGCTACAGCATCACTCACGTTCTTTGTGTGTCTTTTTCTGTGTGGCCGAACGTGTCCCTTATGCTTCAACCAATGCCATATAAGCCATGAGAATCACTTGTTTTCTCCCCTGTTTAGGCAGCACACCAGGAAGGTGACAAGGTATTATTCCCAGCTGGGGGGGAATGCCTGCAGATGAGTGAATTTAGGTATTTCATCCTGGGTCTTTAGTCCTGGGCTAGAAAGACATGCAGCTCTCTTTTGGCTATGCCCGTCTCTGCTCTCAAGCAAAGCCTTTGCACACACTGGGTCTTGGACACTGGGTCGTGGACACTTGGTACCAGGTTTCCTCATGGCAAGCCAGAGCTTGCCTGGTTCCACAGCTGGCATGCTTCAGCCCAAATGTGCAGCAATGCCCTCAGCCAGGATGAGCTGGAGCCATTACTGCTGGAGACAGAGCTGTGAACGTGATGGAATCAATTGCCAAGGCATGTGGCAGAGCTCAGTACAGCCAGTGTTCGAGAACAGCATCCTCCAAGCACAGCAGTGGTCCAGGTCCAAGTTCAGTCTAAACCTGTAAGTCAATGCAAGGGCACCATAATCAATGTTTACTACTTCAGGAACACTTGAAGAAGAAACAAAGATGCTGTGTGGACACCGATGGATTTAGGAAGAGCAGTTGTTGATAGACCTGAGATTCCCCATGTTTTCTTCTCCTGCGTCTTCCCCAGCAAGGTCTCCCAGGCCTCTGTGACTCAGGGCAGGACTCTCAAGGAGGACAACCAGCAGTTGATGGGGATCACTTCAGGGGTCACTTGAGCAAACGCAATCCTTACCAGCCTCTGGGACCAGAGGGGCGACATCCCAGGGAGCTGAGAGCGCAGGCTGATGTCACAGTGAGGCCACTCTACATCATCTTTAAAAGGCCATGGAGACTGGGAGAACTCTCTGATGGATGGCACCACCCACCCATTGCAGGCACTTTTCAAAAATGGCCAATAAATGAGCAGGGGAACTAAGAGGCTGTGGCCCCGAGCGTGTCCACTTGCATCCCATTGCTGTGTGTCTGGAACAGAAAGTGACGGGATTTACCCAGGGGGGATTGTGCCTGGCCATCCCCTTTGCTTTCTGTGATGACAGGGCAGGAGTGCTGGATGTAGGGAAAGCAGCGGTGGGCTTTTACCTGGAACTCAGCAATGCCTTCGACATCATCCTGCACAACATTCTTGTACCCAAGTTAGGATATTATGGCCTGCATGGTGGATAAGTAGATGGGTAAATAACCAGGTGGTCTCAGAGGGACGTGGACAATCTGTGGTACTCTGCCTGGAGGCATCTAGCTAGTAGGGTCCTGCGGGGGTCTATATGGCAACTTGCCCTGTTTAATGTGTTTTTTTATGACCTGGAGGAGGTGAGAGGATGATTTCTCATAGCATTTGTAGATGACACCACACTGAGGAGAGCAGACACCAAAGTGGCGGGCAGGGCTGCCATCCCAATGGACGTAGACAGGTTGTGGGGTTGTGCCAAAAGGAACCTCGTGATATCCAATAAGGACAAATCCAAAGTCCTTCCCCCAAACTGAACTAAGCGCCTGCAATGACAGAGGCCAGGGGCTGTGTGGCTGGGTAGCAGCTCTGTGATGGTCCTTGGGCTTCATTAGGCAAAACATGAGCCATCAGCAAAGGCGGCCAGCAGCATCCTGGGCTGTATGAGAAAGAGCACAGAGGGTGGAAGTGATTATCCCCCTCTGCTCAGCACATTTGAGAACAGATCCACAATACTTCCCAGGTTTTGACACCCCACAACGCCAGGGAGACATTGGAAAACTGAAGCCAGTTCAGTGGAGGGCCACCACCGTGTTCAGGGCTGGAGCACTTGCAATGCGTGAAGGTTAAAGAGCTGGGCTTGTTCAGCCTGGACAAAGGAAGATCTTGGGGGAACACACAGCAGCACGGCACTGTTCCCGGGACAGACTGTGTCAGGGTCACGTTCATGGTACAAGGCACAAGGACAAGAGGCAATGGGCTGAAACAAGAGACGGTCAGGCTACATACAGGGAGAAACTTTTCCAACGTGACGATAACCAAGCGTTTCCCAGGGAGTATGTGCCGGTTCTATTCCAGAACACAGCCAGTTCTATCCCAGAATGTGACCACATGTGTTTGGATAAAGCCCTAATAGTCTTGTCTGACCCTGCTTTGTGCAGGAGGTGAGCTGAGACACCTCCCAAGGTCCCTTCCAGCCTGAATGATGCTGCACTTCCTTCCCCTTTCTGTTTCCAGATTAGGGAGAGCTCTCAGGTTCTCCCTGACCACAGCAGTAATTCACATCAGGTGCAGGGCTGCTTCACAGGTGCCCCCAAACAGCCTTGACCACTTTTCCATTTCCCCCTGCCCAGGCTGTTCTCTGTTACCCTGCAAAAGAAGAGCCTACCACGTTAATCCTTTCCCCACTGGCCCTGCCTTTCTTGGTTTGTACTCTCCTATGGTACTTCCGAGATGGTTGCTGTAGGGTTTTTCACCAGGGGTTGCATCTCAGTTAAACACATCATTCTCTTTCCTTACCTGCATGGCCTGCAATTCCCCCTATTGCTTCCTTGCTGGAGGCACTGGCCCACAAATCTTAAATGCGGACGTGTTGGTATTTCAGTCCAGATGGACTTTCACACCCTTGTGGCTTTGGCCAAGAGGAACCTCTTGAAGTTTTGCAAGGTGATGGAGCAAGGTCTTCACTGAGGGCAGGATAAATCCTATGCACAAGGACACGCTGTGACATGACCGGCTGAGGGGTGTCCTGAGGAGAAGGGCATGGGAGGTATGATGGATGCCACATGAGCCAGTGAGTTTCCCATTTTGAAAGGTGGACGGAGAAACTGGAGGAAGTCTAGAGGAAGTCTGTCATGATGGGCTTAGGGGCCTAAAGCAGATGAGCTGTGTGGAGAGGCGGAGGGAACTGGGCCTTTTCAGTCTGCTGAAGGGGAGGCACAGGGCAACCGGAAAGCAGCTGAATCTTGGCAGAGGCAACAGCCACGGGCTTCCTGCTGGGACCTTCACGCTGGGCCTTCAGAAAAACTGAACAGAGGGTGGTGCTGCACTGCAGCAGGACACCCAGAGACTCTCTGTGACCTCCACCTTTAGAGGTTTTCAGCTTTCAGCCAACCTGACCCTGGGACTGGCGATACCCCACCCTTTGCTGAGAGGCTGGACCAGAGATCCCAGCACTCCCTTTCCCAACAGCCCTTATTATGTGAAGAGTAGCGCTACTCCCAAAACATCCTTGAGAGATGCTTTATTTTCCTCATTTCCAAAGCTCAGCCTCCTCAGATCGTCAAAGGGCTACCTCAAATCTCTGCAACCCAAATCTCTCCAACCTTCTCTCATCAAAAGTCTTTTACTCCAGGACGCTTCTCACCTGCACTTCAATACACTGCCCAGTCTTTAGTTTTTCAGCTGGGAGAAGTCAGGGTGCTTCCTGGTAAAGCCTTCCCTACAAAAGTCTTTCCTATGTGCTGGTCCCCCTGCTATCACCTCATGCTGTGTACCGCTCCATCCTCCTTCCGCAAAGCTCCGTTGGATGTTTACCTGCTTCTATCCTCCTCACTCATCTTCACAATCTTTTTGTACTCTATGCACATCAAATATTGTCTCGGGAAACACATTTATCCCCCACAGCATCAGCCATTTCCAACTGCAGGCTGAGGTGTTTCCCCTCTTGGAGCGGACACTGTGCAAAGCTGCTCCGTATGTGGAAACACGCTTCAGTGCTCCATATGCACTGGGGCTAAAAAACACCCACTGGCCTGGCTGTGCAAAGAGGCGCTTTCAGAGTGCAAAGCAGATTCAGTACCTAAAGGCTTGTGCTGATTTGGGCTGGGATAAAGTTAATTTTCTCCATAGTCGCTAGTGCGGGGCTATATTTTGGATTTGTGCTGAAAGCAGTGTTGATAACAGAGGGATGTTTTAGCTACTGCTGAGCAGTGCTTGCACAGCGTCATGGCCTTTTCTGCTCCTCACACTGCCCCACCAGCGAGAAGCCTGGGGGTGCACACGAAGCTGGGAGGGGACACAGCCGGGACAGCTGAACCCAGCTGACCAAAGGGATATCCCAGACCATCTGACGTCATGCTCAGCAATAAAATCTGGCGGAAGAAAAAGGAAGGGGAGGACGTTGGGAGTGATGGCACTGGTCTTTCCAAGTAATGTTAGGCATGATGGAGCCTTGCTTCCCTGGCGATAGCTGAACACCTGCCTGCTGATGGGCAGTAGTGAATGAATTCCTTGTTTTGCTCTGCTTGCCTGCGTGGCTTTTGCTTTACCTATTAAACTGCCTTTATCTCAACCCACGGGTCTTCTCACATTTATTCTTCTGATATTCTCCCCCATCCCACTGTCAGAGAGTGAGAGAGCGGCTGTGTGGTGCTTACTTGCCAGCTGGGGTTAAACCATGGAAAACAGAAACCCCACAGGTCTCTGGGACCTTATTCCAGTGCTGGACTGTCCCCCTGGTGATTTTTTTTTTTTCTTTTAATTTTTATTATTGATGTCAAGTTACTCAAACATTACACAACTCGGTGCAAGATGTCATAGCAGGAGACAATGACCTTTGTGTCCTTTCACTTTTTAAGCTGATTCCACACAGAGACACTGTAGATAGTCCATGGGGTCTAGCAAGTGATTTCTCAAACCCGAGGGTAGTCATCTCTACATCAGTGGTGTCACCCTCTTGGCCTCCTTGACTCCTGACCACACTTTGACTATTTCCCTTTAACATGACGTTGGTCAGACACAGCTTGAAGTCGCTATTTGCATTAAACTACTCAGGAGCACTGAAGATGCTCTGGAGTACAAAGACGTCATGGTGGGGCGTGACATAACAGGAGCGCATCTGGACACCTCTTCCCTTCCTGAGGAGGATGAACGCCAGGCTGGATGTGTGGTTTTGTTTGAACAAATACAGGATGCCTTTGTTCAGGCAACCACGTACCCCAGTGGGACTGTTGGTACACTTGGGACTATTTTACATACCCTGTAGTATCACTTTGTCCATAGGAGTCTCTTCAAGGCAATTCTCACTTCCTTATTCCTCAGGCTATAGATGACAGGGTTAAACATGGGGGGCACAACTGTGTAAAACAGGGCAAGGTATTTGTCGGTGTCTACAGAATCCCTCAAGCGTCGCTTTAAGTAGACAACTGTGGCCTAGCCATAGAAGAGCATCACCACCCCGAGGTGTGAAGAGCAGGTGGAAAAGGCTTTGTGTCTTCCCAGAGCTGAAGGTATTTTCAGAATTGCCATGATAATTTTCATGTAAAAAATAACTATTAAGGAGAAGGGAAGGATTGCAAATACCAGGATGATTGTGGACAGCGTCACTTGGTTCCAGAAAGTGTCTGCACAGGCCACTTCCAGCAGAGGGGGCACATCACAGAAAAAGTGATGAATGTCATGGGATGCACAGAAGGGCAAAGTGAACACCTGGTAGGCCTGTCCTACTTGCACAGGTACGACAGCCGCCCACAACCCCAGCACCAGTCTGATGCAGAGACCCCTGCTCACGGTGAGGGTATGGTGCAGGGGGTCACATATGGCTATGTAGCGGTCGCAGGCCATGGCAGCCAGGAGAAGGCATTCCATGCTGCCCAGCAAAACCAGGAAATACAGCTGGGCAGCACAGCCAAGGAAGGAGATCCTGCCATCTTCTGTCAGGAAACCCACCAGCATTTCTGGCAGAGTGACTGATGTGTAGCAGATCTCCAGGAGGGACAAGTTCCCCAGGAAGAAATACATGCGGCTGTGGAGGCTTGAGTCCACCACCGTGATGAGTGCAATCAAGCTGTTCCCTGTGAGGACCGGACCACGAGGTAGATGACCAGGAACACTGTGAAGCACAAGCCCTGCAGGCTGGAGTGGTCAGAAAATCCCAGAAGAATGAGTCCAGATGCAGCAGTGTGATTCTCCAATAGGGCACTGTCCCTATACAGAGCAATGCAAACAACAGGCTCTTAGACGCTGCTGATGGCCTGCCCACCATCACACACACTTCAAGCCTAGCAAAAGGCTACAAACACCAGCATACACGTGATTGCAGGAGTAGGTGAGCTTGACCAAGATATGCACGAATGCTTGGAAATCTCACATGGGTTCCTTGCTGCAGGGAGATTTATAAAGAGAAGAAAGGACAGACTCCTTGAGCTTGGGTGACTGGGGTTTGTCATGTGGATAAAGAAACTACCCGGTTTTAAACTGCAAGAGGGTAGATTCAGGCTGGATCTAAGGAAGCCATTTTTTGCCATGAGGTGGTGAAACACTGGCACAGGTTGCCCAGAGAGGTGGTAAGATGCCCCATCCCTGGGAACATTCCAGGTCAGGATGGATGGGGCTCTGATCAACCTGCTTTAGTTGAAGAGGTCCCTGCTCACTGCAGGGGGTTTGGACTAGATGACCTTTAAAGATCCCATCCAACTCAAACCGTTCTATGATTCTATGATTCAAAGAGATGGAAATGGAAAAATCCACGCTGGCCTGCTGACAGAGAGAGACTGTGGGAGTAGGAAAGAGGGGCAAGAGGGAAAGTAAAGGGAGAGGTAGGATGACAGAGAATGAGAGAGACTTGGAGAAAAGAGAAAGGGGAGGCTGAGAGCAGAGCATGGTAACAGAGAAGGGAAAGGGAAGCGGGAAAAAAAAATTACGCAGAGGGGGCAGGGAGGGACTGGGACACAGAAGAGGGGTGACGTGACCCCAGGGACCCAGCACTCACCAGAGTTCCTGCTCTCTGCCCTGCCAGGCAAATTGTACAGAGTTCAGGCACCTCTCTCTCTGTCTGCCCCTTCCTCCCATCCTCTGCTGTAGCTCCACTCACTTGACTGTCCTCCACCAAAGAGAACACGTTGGTGCCTTACAGCTCGTACGACGTGAGGCTGCCTGCATGCACAGCCATGCACACACACCCACTACATGGCCGTACTGTGCTTTTCCTCACTTGTGCAGACCCCGCGGTGCACGTTGGAGGTCTGGTCTGCTGAGGACTACTGAGAGGGACCCTTCCTCACCTGGAGAGGCCGGCTGGCTCTTGTCTGCATCTGGAGGCAGTAGCTGCTGGGATCCCCTTCATTTCATTCTCCAGCTGCTTCCCCTTCTGCTGGGCTCTTCAGCTTCAGCTGCGGCAGCTCCTCTCCAGAGGCAGGAAGTGGCACGTCGCCAGGAGAACAAGGCCAGAGACAGCCCACGCAAACCCGAGCCAGATGCAGGCTGAGAGGCCCCGGCCCTCAGGGCAGCCCCACAGCCGCTGGAGCAGAGACTGTGCCTCCAAGGCCAAGATGGCCGCCCAGCAGCCCTGGGCCCAGGACTACAGCTCCCGGCATGCCCTGGGGCACGCCCTCCTGCTGCCTGCCCCTGCACCCCGCCCCCCGGCTAGGCCCTGCCCCCTGCATCCCCATGGCTGCCTGCCCAGGGCTGTTCAGGCCCAGGCCCAGGCCCAGGCCCAGGGGGAGCCGGGCAGAGGAGGAGAGGGCCACAGAGCGGCAGAGAGGGCTGGGGCAGGGCAGTGGGGTGTCTGGAGAGGGACGGGAGACGGACTGAGGGACGAGGAGAATGGGGGGGAGCTGGGCAGGCAGTGGAGGAAGGAAAACCAGTGGTGAGGAGGAGGCGGCACAGGGATGGAGCGGGAAAGAGCTGGAGGGGAAGGGGACAGGGAGGTGTGGGAGGAAAAGAGTGGTAAGCAGCAGGACAGAGGGCCAGCGAGAGAAGAAGAAGGGCAGGAAGGAGGACAGAGGGACGGACTGACAGAGGCCGGGCGAGGCAGCGGGACAGGGGACAGAGAGAGCAAAGGCAGCAGGAGAGCGGAGTGCGAGAGAAATGGGCCAGGGAGCAGGAGAGAGGGACAGCGGGGGAAGGGTGAGAGGGAAAAGGAAGGGGAGAGAGAAAGGGGGAGGCCGGGACAGAGAGCAGGACAGAGAGCAAGGGGAGGACGGGGAAGAACACAGAGAGACTGAGAAACAGAGGGATGTGGATGAGGACAAGGGGATGGAGAAGGGCAGAACAGCGGTGGCCTCCAGGATTTGTCCTCTTTTTAGGCCTGCTGGTTAAAGACTCGTGCGTCGAGCGATGTGTCAGGACCACTTCATGGCCAGTGGCGCTGCTTTCAGGATGCCCTGGTGGCGATGGGCAGAGGGCCAGGTTGCCAAGTCCCGGGGCCGGGTACGTGTGTGGGAGTTCAGGGTCACCCCTGCCTGGTTTTTCCCAGCGAAGCCCCAGCTGGTGGCGTCGCCGTGCTGCAGCCCCGGGGCCGAGGCTGAAGGAGCCGGGCATTTCTGCGGGCGCTGCGCCCTGCCGGGCCCTGCTGCCGGCTGCCCTGGGCTTCGCCCCGTTGCCTCCAGCTCTGCTTTCAGCCAGCACCGGGGGCACCGCAGATTGGCTTGCCCGCTCCCCACAGCCGTCCTGACCCACGTCTACCACTCGTATGTGGTGTCCATGTCACATGGCTGATTTGGGGGTGGCAGGTCTCTCTCGTGGCACCCTGGGAATGAGGGCAAAGCAAACCCATCCCTCCCCTTCGATCTTTGCCCACAGGCTGAGCAAGTGGAGACGTACCCTGTGCTGGAGAGTGCCCTGCAGGGAGGAGACAGCTGATTGCAGGGCAATGCTGAGACCCGCCTGACAGCAAAGGTGCCTGGTGAGCACAGAGCGGCCCAGGTGAGCTGGTTCTCTTGGAGACCATGAAAGCAGCTTTCCTCCACCCCTGGTTTTGGTGAGGTATGGAGTGGCACAGAGATGTCTCTCAGGGATGCAGGAGGGCTTCCCAGTGCCCCTGTGAGAGATCCTGCTCCCAGAACGCGCCTCCCCATAGCGCAAAGGCCATATCCAGCCACCTGGCGCTCGGTACGTCTGCCCTGAGGAGTGTCTCAAGGAGGACGGAGTCATCTGCCTGGTGGCTCTGACACAGCAAAGATGAGCTGAAGCCCCGTGGCTGTGGCTGGCCGGTTCAACGTCTACGAGAGCCTCAGCCTTTCTCCCTGGGAGTGTTTAAGCCGGGTGCTTTATCAGGGTGTGAGGGATGATGTGAAGATGGAAGCTGGTGACATCCCTGGGGCTGTGGTCCTGCTCTCACTTCCAAGTTGTGATGTCTGAAATCTGGGGCCACCTGAAGGCCCTGGCAGAGATTTCCAGGGAGTTTGTGTTCAGGGTTTTGACATCCTAGAGCTACAATGTGCGAGGATTAGGGGATGCTAGGGCTACTGTTTGCTAGGGTTATGGGGTGGCAGGGTTACGGGGTGCCAGAGTTTAAGCGAGGTGGGATTAAAGCATGCTACTGTTATGGACAGAATGTGCATTTGTTGCCCTGGGTTCCTGGGGTTAGGTTATTTCTACCTTGGTTGTGTTCTGTGTAGCCTTTTTTTGTGGAGAGTCCTTTTTTAGCTCGTGTGTCTTTATAGTGGTTAGGCACCTGTGGTTTGCGTACGATGTTTCTTCTGGTTGATTTTTGGGTGCTCTGGTGGGTTGTGTTGTGTTTGCTGTCTTGTAAACATCTTTTCTGGTGTAATATGTCTACAGCAGGTTGGGCAGTTTCACTGCTGGTGTGGTCCGACTCATTTCTGGTGAGTCGTAGGTAGGCAGGCGTGGAGGAGTTGCAGTTCTTGGAGAATGACTGCCAGAGGACTAACGGGCACTTCTGGGGAGGGGTGAGAGGACTTCTGGCCCACAGGTAATGACGACCAGAGGATTAAGTGTGCTTCTGAATTTGTGTGGACTTCCACACTCACGGTCATTTCTCCTGCCTTGAGGAAGAGGCATGGGAAGGCACCAGCCACACGGAAGGACAAGGGTTTCCCCAAGGGTACCTGGCTTTTTGGCTTTTGCTTTTGAGTCAGAAACCTGCAAAGAGGTGACTATCGTTAAGTTTAGTGACAGTTTGTAAAATCCTGGCCTGAGTATCGCGTGACTTGAAACATTGCTGAAAAAATGGTGGAGGTTAACTGGCTGGATGGCCGAGCCCAGAGAGTTGTGGTGAACGGCGTTAAATCCGGCTGGCGGCCAGTCACAAGCGGTGTTCCCCAGGGCTCGGTTCTGGGGCCGGTCTTATTCAATATCTTTATTGATGATCTGGATGAGGGAATTGAGTGCTCCCTCAGTAAGTTTGCAGATGACACCAAGTTGAGTGGGAGTGTTGATCTGCTGGAGGGTAGGAGGGCTCTGCAGAGGGATCTGGACAGGCTGGATCGATGGGCAGAGGCCAACTGTATGAGGTTTAATAAGGCCAAGTGCAGGGTCCTGCACTTTGGCCACAACAACCCCATGCAACGCTACAGGCTTGGGGAGGAGTGGCTGGAGAGCAGCCCGGCGGAAAGGGACCTGGGGGTGCTGGTTGACAGCCGGCTGCACATGAGCCAGCAGTGTGCCCAGGTGGCCAAGAAGGCCAACAGCGTCCTGGCCTGTATCAGGAATAGTGTGGCCAGCAGGAGTAGGGAAGTGATTGTGCCCCTGTACTCGGCACTGGTGAGGCCGCACCTTGAATACTGTGTTCAGTTTTGGGCCCCTCACTACAAGAAGGATGTTGAGGTGCTGGAGCGTGTCCAGAGAAGGGCAACGAAGCTGGTGAGGGGTCTGGAGCACAAGTCTTATGAGGAGCGGCTGAGGGAACTGGGGTTGTTTAGTCTGGAGAAGAGGAGGCTGAGAGGAGACCTTATCGCTCTCTACAACTACCTGAAAGGGGGTTGTGGCGACGAGGGTGTTGGTCTCTTCTCCCAAGTAACTAGTGATAGGACAAGAGGAAATGGCCTCAAGTTGCGCCAGGGGAGGTTTAGATTGGATATTAGGAAAAATTTCTTCACTAAGAGGGTGGTCAGGCATTGGAACAGGCTGCCCAGGGAGGTGGTGGAGTCGCCATCTCTGGAAGTGTTCAAAAAACGTGTGGATGTGGCGCTTCAGGACATGGTTTAGGAGACATGGTGGTGCTGGATTATTGGTTGGACTTGATGATCTTAAAGGTCCTTTCCAACCTAGTGATTCTGTGATTCTGTGATTCTGTTTGTCTGTGAGTTCTGGAGGTCTGGGGCTTGAACATCTGCTCGTGGTGGTGACCTAATGCAGTCCTTAGCTCCTAATTCAAGGCACAGCGTGTGCTTAGGGCACGGTTCATCGTTCATGACAGTGGTTGCGAATCCGTATTTCAAAGAGATTTCTTGATCATTTTGGCTTTGGGGGGGGCAGTTTCTTGTCAGGTCTGATTCGATCATCCTTGATTTTGCGTCTTCACATGGCTGGCAAAGAGCTCGTAGGAGGAGCAGCAGAAAGGTCTGTGCTGCCATTTCCACGTTGGTGGCTTGTACTTGAGGTGTCACGGTTCTCTTCCATCTGCAGTTTCTTTGCAGGCATCTCTTTAAGCCACTTGTCTGTTTTGTGAGGGGCAGTGGGCTTATCAGAAGACCTTTTCATCCTCAGTAGTGCCTCAGAGGTTTACCCGTCATTTTTGGTGGGTTTGTTTGCTTTTTATTGTCTGTGCTTGATTTAAAAAGCTTATTGTAGCTCTTTGGATTTCTGTCATTAAAGGAAGTCTCTGGGCTTTCTGCCCAGGAGTGAGGTGTCCAGAAAGGACTGTCCTTGTTCTGGGAGGCAGGGTAAAAACCGTGTGGCCATCACAGGAAACGTGGAGCGGCCCAGGTACAAGGCACAGGGAGGTGGTGTTCACTACCACATGGGCTCAGCTTTGCTACCGATTACTTTTCTGCAGGTCCTGCCAGGAGCCTGCTCCAGCGTGGGCCTCCCACGGGGTCACAGCCTCCTTCAGGCATCCCCCTGCCCCAGGGTGGGGTCTTCCTTCGGCCGCAGGTGGAGATCTGCTCCAGCATGGAGCTCCGTGGGCTGCAGGGGCACAGCCGGCCTCACTGTGGTCTTCACCAGGAGCTGCAGGGGAACCTCTGCTCCGGCGCCTGGAGCCCCTCCTGCCCCTCCTCCTTCTGCACTGACCTTGGTGTCTGCAGAGCTGTTTTCACGCGTTCTCACTCCTCTCTCCGGCTTCAAATGCCGTGTGCCGGCTTTCCCCTTCTGAAATATGTTATCCCAGAGGCGCTGCCCCCGTCGCTGACTGCCGGGGCCTTGGCCAGCGGCGGGTCCATCTTGGAGCCGGCGGGCACGGGCTCCATCGGACACAGGGGAAGCTTCTAGCAGCTTCTCAGAGAAGCCACCCCTGCAGCCCTGCCACCACAACCTTGCCACGCAAACCCTATGCAGAGGACGAGGTTGCTGTGCATAAACTCCCAAACCAACCCAGAACGGCTGCCATTGTGATGTAAGAGGCACGGTGTCACAGAGGACGAGAAGGCAGGCATAAGTGTCCCGAGCGATCTCCATAGCAGGCTCACTCCAGGAAGACCCCCATGGTGTAGGCATTCCCGCCCAAGAGCCTGCAGATGTGATGGGGATGTCCTTTTTCCTCCTGGTTGCCTAGAGCCTGCAAAGTTCTGGCGCTCTGTTGCAAAAATGAGAGAGCAAGTCTGTGCTGCAGTTCGTGGTTTCTTTTCTTTGGCTTTTTCTCTAGTTTATTTGCCAGACAGGCCCTGGCTGGTGACACATCTAGCAAGTAAGTGGAGGTTTTTACTCCCAGCTGGCTTCTCTTTCGATGTGTTCTTTGGCTGCTCCTTCAAAACTGAGTTGGTGTTTAAACAAAAATGCCATTAAGACACCATTACCTTGGTAAAGCTCCTGTCAACAGCTTCAGCTAATAAGGGGGTGTCTGCATCCCACAGGGTGTGGACAGCATTTGGGGTTTAACCAGCAGTGGTTCAGTCCCCCACGCATGATAGTCTGTGGCAGTGGAGTCTGCAATCTCCTCAGTTTGCTGGTTCAACCAGTGCAACTTCTAAAGTGCAGACTGGGAGAGCTTCTCAGAAGTCCTAGAAGCTGTGAAGTTAATCTCCAGAATTTGCTAACGTTTCTCTTCTTTTGAGGGAAAGCATCTCTTTTTCTTTTAACCTCCATAATGACTGTCTAACCTGACACTTAATGTTTGCTAAAAATGCAGTTACTTTTGTGCTGAAATGCAAAATTCAAAACAGTTCGTGTACGCTCCTGAACTCAGGAGCTGTAACTGTGCTATGTCAGACTGGCACTGCCATGGCTAAGGGGGGTTTTGGGAAGTTTTATGGGGGGAACAAAACCTTTGGGCAACTTGCATTTTCTTGACCAAGTTTCTACTTGTTTCATTTACTGGGCAAACAGGGCAAAAAATAGACACAAGAAAGAGTAGACTAAGAGTCACCTCGTATATTGTGCTGTTATCCTGCTTGCTATGTAAAATAGCTGTTGCTGCTGGAGGGATGCTGTGTATCTCTTTGGGTTTCCTTGTTCCGTGGGTTTCCCCACAACAGGCAGTTTCATAACAGCATCTGATTAACTGTCCTTTGCACATTGCAGGTAAAATCGCCCGTGGATACGTCCAAGCCCGTCCTTCGGTGAGTGTGAACGTAACCTTTCGCTTTCATAGCATTTAGGAATGGTGGAGCAAGCTGTGAGGTTTGCCTTTTGTGACCAAGTGCCAGCCTTGTAGGCTGACAGAAAGTCAACTGTAGAGTCTTTGCAGCAGCAGCAAAGGGATCACTGGCTGTTTTCTAACTTTCTGTTTAAGCACTTTTAAACAGATGCTAGACAGGGAAGTTGAGCACGGTGGAAACAGGCAATATGATTAGCCCATGGGTAAAATAGGAAAGAAACAAATAGCCATCTCTCCAAAAGCGGATTCCCAGCAAGACAACGAAGCGGGCTTTGCCCTTTGAAGGGTGTTAATTAACATAGCCAGTAGACACTTGTTAGCGTAATTAACTGTTACCATTTCTGTAGATAAAATGCCAAAGCAATTAACCAGCACCTGGATGTGACTTGTAGCGATATATCCAAGCATGGCATTTTGTGAGATTAGACTTTGGCTAAGCATGGCCATGGTTTAGTTGTTTTCAGCAAGAATGAAAAATGCCAAGACAGCTTAACAAAACAGCAGGGTCATTTGTAACCTTGCAATGGTGTTGTGCCACCTGTAACTTAGCAGTGGGGCCTGTAGGACTACAGGCAGGTCCAGATTGGTTCCTGATGATGTCTGAGCAGGCCCAAGTTGTGTGTAATTATCAAAGCTCCCAAGTGCCAAAGTGGTGACTGTCGCTCATGCTCCTGTGTGTCCACAGAGCACAAAACCAGCATGTGAACCCCTGCCAGCTCCGCCTGTTTCTGAGGAAGAGGATGAAGGTGATGAAGAAGAGGAAGGTGGCAATGAACCTGCACCCTGGCTTATCGCACCCTGGCCTGAACGGACAACATCAGTAAGTCCCAGCTTTGGCTAGTGCTGTATTTGGGGGAATTCAGAGCTGCATGTTTCCGATCAGGCAGCACTTGCTGGTGAAGACTCTGCGGGCTGGAATCCTACCATGACAGTGCTCCACCCAGGCCACTGACACCAGGACAATCGGATTTGAACTTTCCCATTTAGTCATGAGTTTCCCGTGATTCTGATAGGGACCGTGAATTTATCTGAGTATCAGATACGAGGTAGCGTTGTGTCTTTTAATGCTCCTGCTGTAGCAGTGAGCAGCTTTGAGCAAAGTGTCCGTGTAGGCTCTCTGTCGTCAGTGGAGAGAGCGGTCATCAGACGCAGTTCACACCCTTGCAGGATACTTGCAGGAGAAACTGTCCCCTGGAGGTCCCTGTCCCTCTGCACAGCCTGTCCAAGTAGCTAAGTGAACAGCTTAGACCATCCCCTTCTCTTGTACATGCCTGAAGTTTGGTGAGAAGCGTCCTTTGCAGCTCGACATTGTGCAGAGAAGGTAGGTCTCTGAAGGAGTGGAACGCAGTTCCTAATGGCCACTCCCCAAAGCTTGAAATCCTCAGGAGAAGTCAGATCAAGGGTTAGGATGAGAAAAGAGAAATGCTCCCTGCTTCTCTTCAGCACTTACGTACCAACTAAAGCGTCCTTGTTTTACCTGTGAAAACACAGGAGCACCAAGGAGCAAGGCTCTGGGGCCCTGAACACGTCTAGTTCTGAGTCCTTGCAGCACAGTAGATTCATTGTTTCAGTCATCTTTTAGAAAAGCAATGAAAATTTAAAATTTAAAATTTAAAATTAATTTTAATCATGGCCATGAACTTGTGTAAAACGAGCCTTTCCTTTTTGCCCATTCAGTTTCAGATGTGGACAACAAAACCCAACTTTTTAAGAGCCCTGGATGGGGCAGACAGCATCTTCTTAAGCGTTTGCATTTGCAATATGATCTCAGGGGCATCTCTGCAAGCCACCTTTCTGACACAAAGTCATTTCTTGTCACAGATCTACACACAGTCTGTAACTGAGCCTGCCCCTGCACTGGCACCAGCTAAAGAAGCCAGCAGTCTGCAATCTGAAAGCTCAAGCACTTCGTCCAGAAGCACAGACGGGCAGGAGACAAAATCCGAGAGGACAGATGAGGAGGTCCTAGAGAAACTGAGTACGTATTCTGTATTTCTTGTCTGATGAAGCAGTGTACTGTCTGCACCTCTCAGGATTGTATGTACCCAGTGTTCATCCTCAGTTGAGTGTCACCGAGTCACTTAGGACTCCCTACTCACCCTGTTGTGGTGCTTAGAGGCAGCGGGAGAGCACTCTGGCTATTCCTTCTGCCTCTGCGGGCAGCTATGACTGGGTTGGAGTTGCCTGAGCTTCCTTCCACGCTCAAGGCAAAAGCAGATGGTTTCTGCTTGAGCAGAAGGCTATGACCTAGTGAACGACCGAGTGAACTCCTTCCTGTGTGCTGATGGCCCAACTGAACAGAATATTTGGCTTGCTAAATTCTCTGCAGACTCCCGACTTCTCACCAGTCATCAGAGCCAAAATACTTTGCAGAAATCTGTTGGGCGGTTTGTGAGGGTTGTTTTTGTGTGTTTGGTTTTGGTTTTGGTTTTGCTTTTGGTTTTGCTTTGTTTTTCCCCCAGTAGACAACTACAGTACTGAGCGGATTCCTTCAGCCTCAGGATTCCTCCTGCCCCAGATATTCAGCTGGTGTCAATTTTCTGATTGTTGTTACTACTACAAATTCTTCTAATATCAGAGTTTGTTTTTATAAGAATTCTACGTCTCTGTCAGAGAGAACTCCTTTGAAAGAACATCAGTTGACACCATGGAGAGACAGGAAGAGGTGTTTTCAATGTGTCCCAAGAGAGAAAAAAAACGCCAGCCTTCTATAACAATCCTTATTTTATTTCTTAGCTTTATGCTTGCAAAGATGTATCGGAGAGACACATCTATGTGGCATGATCAGGTAAAAGTGCACTGCAGGCATTTCTCAGGAGCCAGCTTCCAGCACCTCCACTGTATATTCCTCAGATAGATGGCACGTTGTCATAGCTAATTCCCAGCCAGCTAATGCTATTAGAATCCTAGCCGTTGGCCCCACGCCCCTGCGCAGGTCATACTCTAGGAAAACACATCAAGCCCTTTGTGATTCTGCAGTACAACCAGATGAATCTGCTTGTTGCACGCGGTAGCTGCCAGTGCTGTGTTCTCAGATAATGAGCTGCTGGGTGTGTAAGAGAGCCCAGTTTCCTCTGTGTCTGCCATTAACTGTGAGGACAAAGAGTGGATTGATCTACACCTGCTTGTGTTTGATCTCAAAGCCAATAACGTTCTGTCTTTTAATGGTGGCAGCTGCGTGTAAAGGGGTGCAGTCTGGCTGTGGCTTCTTCACGGTGGTCGTCACTGCTCGTTCTTGTGCTGTACCAAGCGTTTTGTCATACCTGCCCTGCCACTGATGGCTGGTGTGAGTGCAGAGGCTGAAGGCTTCCTTAGTGGAAGCTGCTTGTGTAGAGTTTTCTGCGCCCTTGGCAGGTTGTCAGGACTATAAAGACCTGAATCTCAGTGCCACTGGGGAGCACACAAGGGCTAAGTTCAGTAGCTTTAGCTGAGGGCACAATGAAATAAATTCCAGAGCCGATAGTTACGGGCAGGTGTGTCAGCTGATAAAGGGAGGAATTCTGGCTCCTTCAACTGAGGCTAAATGTTTGAGGCAGGCTTGCGCCAGGAGATCTGCAGGTACCCTGCACATGTGAACATAAGGATGCGTGTCGTTGATTCAAGCTTTGTATATGCCAGATTAGGACGGAGCCCTTGAGTTATCGTGGGTTATATCTTTGAAATGTTACACACTTTCGTGCTTTTGCGTTCTTAAGAATTTGCTGCCAAATGAGCAAGGTCTGGAAGATCTGCCTTGGGCAAATCGTGATGTGGGCAATGACAATCTTCTTATGCTTTCGTGAAGCTATCTGAAAACAGGGGTGGTCATTTTTTGTTACAGTCCTGAGCTAATTATATTTAAGCATGTGTGGTGGTTGGTTTTTGCTGTTTTGTTTTGTTTAATTTTGTTTTAACACTTACAAATTTTCCACCTTGGCTACTTTCCCCCACAACTGATTTTATGCTACTGTTAGGAAGGTGTCCCCTGCCCTCTTTTCTCTTAAATTGCTTTCATGATTCTTTTGAGCTTGAAATAACTGGAGGGGTTTTTTAGAGCCACTTTCAGGACAGGTTTTACTAAGGAGTAAAGCCTGTAATACTGAGATAAGATCAAACAAAATTGTGTCTATAAGGAAATCAATGAGTATGTTCTGCTGTAATGGTTAAAGAGAAGTGTCCCAGTTCTGCTTTCTCACCCACTTAATTTAGGACTTAATGAAGGGAAGTGCTTGAAGACATCGGAAGAGCTGATATGCTTATCTTTTGTCCAGAGCAGGGAGTGCTTGTCTCAGCAGGAGCTGCGTACCAGTCACTTTGCTGATTTTCGTGCTGGCCTATTGATGGACATTGGCTTAAGCAGAGGAAACCAGCCACAAACAACTAACTTGTGAAAGCAGATACTCGAGTTTTGAGGAAAACCTCCAGAACTCTGAACTGCAAAATCAGTGGCAAATTTGGAGAATTCTTTTTGAAAATATTTGTTCTGCAGTCTTTTCCTTGATTCTTTTCTAAACAGGAACTTCCATGAAGTTCTGATAGCCGTTCGGATAGGTCCACAGTTCCACTAGCAAGCTGAAAATAGCCCCTAGCCAGACACCGACAACACGGTGTTTTTCCTGCTGCCCAGCCCAGCCCAGGGTTACGGCAGTGGTTGGTTTAGTACTGCAGAGTCCCCTGGGGATGGCTGTCTGGGGTCTGGTGAAGCTCGGCAGTGTGAGCGGGAGGTGCTTTCTCATCTCACATCCCTTCTTCCAGTCCCTTACAAGGGAGTCCCGGAGTCCTCTGGGCGTATTCTTCTGGACTGCAGGGTTATTTTGTAGTGGAGACCCAGTATAGAGAAGCCGAAGGAAAGCTTTGTCTTAGGTTGTAGGTTTGAGTGAGATGAAACTACAAAAAGTTAACCAGGTCCTGAAAGCGTTCAGTCCTTGGCTCGGCTCTGGACAACCCGGTTCCTCTAAATCTTGCAGGCTGGCACAGCAGGGCAGGACCACGTCAGGCTACGTGAGACTGTGTCGGCATCCTGGGCCCCAGCCACGGGGTGCCGTCCTTCAGGAACAGGCTGCTCTGGCACGGGCCTCCCACGGGGTCACAGCCTCCTTCAGGCATCCCCCTGCCCCAGGGTGGGGTCCTCCTTCGGCCGCAGGTGGAGATCTGCTCCAGCATGGAGCTCTGTGGGCTGCAGGGGCACAGCCGGCCTCACTGTGGTCTTCACCAGGAGCTGCAGGGGAACCTCTGCTCCGGCGCCTGGAGCCCCTCCTGCCCCTCCTCCTTCTGCACTGACCTTGGTGTCTGCAGAGCTGTTTTCACGCGTTCTCACTCCTCTCTCCGGCTTCAAATGCCGTGTGCCGGCTTTCCCCTTCTGAAATACGTTATCCCAGAGGCGCTGCCCCCGTCGCTGACTACTGGGACCTTGGCCAGCGGCGGGTCCATCTTGGAGCCGGCGGGCACGGGCTCCATCGGACACAGGGGAAGCTTCTAGCAGCTTCTCAGAGAAGCCACCCCTGCCACCACAACCTTGCCACGCAAACCCTATGCAGAGGACGAGGTTGCTGTGCATAAACTCCCAAACCAACCCAGAACGGCTGCCATTGTGATGTAAGAGGCACGGTGTCACAGAGGACGAGAAGGCAGGCATAAGTGTCCCGAGCGATCTCCATAGCAGGCTCACTCCAGGAAGACCCCCATGGTGTAGGCATTCCCGCCCAAGAGCCTGCAGATGTGATGGGGATGTCCTTTTTCCTCCTGGTTGCCTAGAGCCTGCAAAGTTCTGGCGCTCTGTTGCAAAAATGAGAGAGCAAGTCTGTGCTGCAGTTCGTGGTTTCTTTTCTTTGGCTTTTTCTCTAGTTTATTTGCCAGACAGGCCCTGGCTGGTGACACATCTAGCAAGTAAGTGGAGGTTTTTACTCCCAGCTGGCTTCTCTTTCGATGTGTTCTTTGGCTGCTCCTTCAAAACTGAGTTGGTGTTTAAACAAAAATGCCATTAAGACACCATTACCTTGGTAAAGCTCCTGTCAACAGCTTCAGCTAATAAGGGGGTGTCTGCATCCCACAGGGTGTGGACAGCATTTGGGGTTTAACCAGCAGTGGTTCAGTCCCCCACGCATGATAGTCTGTGGCAGTGGAGTCTGCAATCTCCTCAGTTTGCTGGTTCAACCAGTGCAACTTCTAAAGTGCAGACTGGGAGAGCTTCTCAGAAGTCCTAGAAGCTGTGAAGTTAATCTCCAGAATTTGCTAACGTTTCTCTTCTTTTGAGGGAAAGCATCTCTTTTTCTTTTAACCTCCATAATGACTGTCTAACCTGACACTTAATGTTTGCTAAAAATGCAGTTACTTTTGTGCTGAAATGCAAAATTCAAAACAGTTCGTGTACGCTCCTGAACTCAGGAGCTGTAACTGTGCTATGTCAGACTGGCACTGCCATGGCTAAGGGGGGTTTTGGGAAGTTTTATGGGGGGAACAAAACCTTTGGGCAACTTGCATTTTCTTGACCAAGTTTCTACTTGTTTCATTTACTGGGCAAACAGGGCAAAAAATAGACACAAGAAAGAGTAGACTAAGAGTCACCTCGTATATTGTGCTGTTATCCTGCTTGCTATGTAAAATAGCTGTTGCTGCTGGAGGGATGCTGTGTATCTCTTTGGGTTTCCTTGTTCCGTGGGTTTCCCCACAACAGGCAGTTTCATAACAGCATCTGATTAACTGTCCTTTGCACATTGCAGGTAAAATCGCCCGTGGATACGTCCAAGCCCGTCCTTCGGTGAGTGTGAACGTAACCTTTCGCTTTCATAGCATTTAGGAATGGTGGAGCAAGCTGTGAGGTTTGCCTTTTGTGACCAAGTGCCAGCCTTGTAGGCTGACAGAAAGTCAACTGTAGAGTCTTTGCAGCAGCAGCAAAGGGATCACTGGCTGTTTTCTAACTTTCTGTTTAAGCACTTTTAAACAGATGCTAGACAGGGAAGTTGAGCACGGTGGAAACAGGCAATATGATTAGCCCATGGGTAAAATAGGAAAGAAACAAATAGCCATCTCTCCAAAAGCGGATTCCCAGCAAGACAACGAAGCGGGCTTTGCCCTTTGAAGGGTGTTAATTAACGTAGCCAGTAGACACTTGTTAGCGTAATTAACTGTTACCATTTCTGTAGATAAAATGCCAAAGCAATTAACCAGCACCTGGATGTGACTTGTAGCGATATATCCAAGCATGGCATTTTGTGAGATTAGACTTTGGCTAAGCATGGCCATGGTTTAGTTGTTTTCAGCAAGAATGAAAAATGCCAAGACAGCTTAACAAAACAGCAGGGTCATTTGTAACCTTGCAATGGTGTTGTGCCACCTGTAACTTAGCAGTGGGGCCTGTAGGACTACAGGCAGGTCCAGATTGGTTCCTGATGATGTCTGAGCAGGCCCAAGTTGTGTGTAATTATCAAAGCTCCCAAGTGCCAAAGTGGTGACTGTCGCTCATGCTCCTGTGTGTCCACAGAGCACAAAACCAGCATGTGAACCCCTGCCAGCTCCGCCTGTTTCTGAGGAAGAGGATGAAGGTGATGAAGAAGAGGAAGGTGGCAATGAACCTGCACCCTGGCTTATCGCACCCTGGCCTGAACGGACAACATCAGTAAGTCCCAGCTTTGGCTAGTGCTGTATTTGGGGGAATTCAGAGCTGCATGTTTCCGATCAGGCAGCACTTGCTGGTGAAGACTCTGCGGGCTGGAATCCTACCATGACAGTGCTCCACCCAGGCCACTGACACCAGGACAATCGGATTTGAACTTTCCCATTTAGTCATGAGTTTCCCGTGATTCTGATAGGGACCGTGAATTTATCTGAGTATCAGATACGAGGTAGCGTTGTGTCTTTTAATGCTCCTGCTGTAGCAGTGAGCAGCTTTGAGCAAAGTGTCCGTGTAGGCTCTCTGTCGTCAGTGGAGAGAGCGGTCATCAGACGCAGTTCACACCCTTGCAGGATACTTGCAGGAGAAACTGTCCCCTGGAGGTCCCTGTCCCTCTGCACAGCCTGTCCAAGTAGCTAAGTGAACAGCTTAGACCATCCCCTTCTCTTGTACATGCCTGAAGTTTGGTGAGAAGCGTCCTTTGCAGCTCGACATTGTGCAGAGAAGGTAGGTCTCTGAAGGAGTGGAACGCAGTTCCTAATGGCCACTCCCCAAAGCTTGAAATCCTCAGGAGAAGTCAGATCAAGGGTTAGGATGAGAAAAGAGAAATGCTCCCTGCTTCTCTTCAGCACTTACGTACCAACTAAAGCGTCCTTGTTTTACCTGTGAAAACACAGGAGCACCAAGGAGCAAGGCTCTGGGGCCCTGAACACGTCTAGTTCTGAGTCCTTGCAGCACAGTAGATTCATTGTTTCAGTCATCTTTTAGAAAAGCAATGAAAATTTAAAATTTAAAATTTAAAATTAATTTTAATCATGGCCATGAACTTGTGTAAAACGAGCCTTTCCTTTTTGCCCATTCAGTTTCAGATGTGGACAACAAAACCCAACTTTTTAAGAGCCCTGGATGGGGCAGACAGCATCTTCTTAAGCGTTTGCATTTGCAATATGATCTCAGGGGCATCTCTGCAAGCCACCTTTCTGACACAAAGTCATTTCTTGTCACAGATCTACACACAGTCTGTAACTGAGCCTGCCCCTGCACTGGCACCAGCTAAAGAAGCCAGCAGTCTGCAATCTGAAAGCTCAAGCACTTCGTCCAGAAGCACAGACGGGCAGGAGACAAAATCCGAGAGGACAGATGAGGAGGTCCTAGAGAAACTGAGTACGTATTCTGTATTTCTTGTCTGATGAAGCAGTGTACTGTCTGCACCTCTCAGGATTGTATGTACCCAGTGTTCATCCTCAGTTGAGTGTCACCGAGTCACTTAGGACTCCCTACTCACCCTGTTGTGGTGCTTAGAGGCAGCGGGAGAGCACTCTGGCTATTCCTTCTGCCTCTGCGGGCAGCTATGACTGGGTTGGAGTTGCCTGAGCTTCCTTCCACGCTCAAGGCAAAAGCAGATGGTTTCTGCTTGAGCAGAAGGCTATGACCTAGTGAACGACCGAGTGAACTCCTTCCTGTGTGCTGATGGCCCAACTGAACAGAATATTTGGCTTGCTAAATTCTCTGCAGACTCCCGACTTCTCACCAGAAATTGGAGCAAAAATACTTTGCAGAAATTTTGGGGGGGGTTTTGGTTTGGTGTTTTTTCGTTTTTGTGTTAATTTTTTTCCCCCAGTAGACAACTACAGCACTAAACGGATTCCTTCAGCCTCAGGGACCTCTCCTGCCCCAGATATTCAGCTGGTGTCATTTTTGTGATTGCTGTTAGTAGTATGACTTCTTCTAATATCAGAGTTTGTTTTTATAAGAATTCTACGTTTCTGTCAGAGAGCCTTCCTCTGAAAGAACATCAGCTGACCCCATGGAGAGTGAGGAAGAGGTGTTTCCAGTGTGCCCCAAAAGAAAAAACCCAGCCTTCTATAACAATCCTTATTTCTTAGCTTTATGCTTATAAAGACCGGAGAGACACATCTATGTGGCATGATCAGGTAAAAGTGCACTGCAAGGAAAAGGCACCCAGCCCTTTGTGATTCTGCAGTACAGCCAATTGAATCTGCTTCTTGCACGTAATAGCTGCCAGTGCTGCGTTCTCACATAATGAATTGTTGGGTTCATGAGAGAGCCCAGCTCCTAGGTAGATCCTCCGACTCTTGCAGGCTGGCACAGCAGGGCAGGACCACTTCAGAGTACTCGAGACTGTGTCAGCATCCCCCAGCAGCAGGCAGGCGCTCCCGCTGCCATCAGCAGTGAGGCCTGGCTGGCGTTGCTGGAGTGCCGGGTGAGGGGAGCGAGTCCCGCGGGGCACGGGGAACCTCTTCTCCTGCAGCTCCCATTAGCCATTTTGCAAGGCCAGCAAAATAGTTTCAGCGGGGAGCGTACCAGATGGTGTTGATGCCCCGTCTTCTTGCTGTGCCGGCAGGTGGGATTCCTGGCTAGGCACGCAGGCAGATGCCCCTTTGGATGCTAAAGCCCTCTGCTGCAGAGAAATGGCCTGGGCAGGGGAGAGAGGTGTTTGTTGCTCCTTACAGCGGAGAGCACGTCACCTAGTTTTGTTTTGGATGCACAGGGGAACAAGTATGTGATTGTCATTGTGATACAGGGGTATTGCCAGATCAGTCAACCAAAATCTGCTGTGAAACTTTGGAAGTCTTTCCTGCTGAACTGATCTTCTTGAAGTATTTCAGTGATGTACGTTCCAAGTGAAACCTTTAGGAGTCATTTGCTTTGAGCCGTCACTTCCGCTTCATTGTTGGCATTTTATCCAGAAATCTGCCGGACCAGAAAAACCTCTATATTGTTTTTTCAGTTGTTCCTTCAGATTTGTTTGAGTCCATCAGATTTTGGCTGTTTCATTTGAGACACCCAGAGTATCCAAATTACTGCTTGCTTTCCTTCCCATTCCGAGTGCCCACACCTCTGAGTGGGCGAGAAGCCGTCAAGCAGTGCATGCCTTAATTTTAGCTGTCGGTGGCACATGAGCTGCACAGCGGCTGATGGACCCGGACTGTCCCACGCCCTGTGCCGTATGGGCCGGCCCTGCCTTCCCGCTGCTGCAGTGCAGAGCTGCCGGGAGGCGGCAGCACCCCATCTGGCCTGGCTTCTGAGCCTTTCTGCTGGAATGATCAGCATCTCGTTTGTGCAGCTGCCTGTGGAACGCTGCAGCCTGAGGAATATTGCTGTTCTTGCTCTCCAGCACGGCTGTGCTTGTTCGTGAAGATCAGCATGCGTGCAGTGTTGAGCGTGCGGGGCAAATGCGCGTCAGTGTGAGCCACATTGCTGCAAGCAGTGTGGTTCTTAGAGCGGCATAAGCAAGGTCTTCTTCAGAAAGTAGCCTGGTAAGAAATGATGAGGGTGAAGATAGTTCTTCAAGCCCCATCATTCCTGGTTATATCTTGAGATGCTGTTCTTTAAAAACATTAAGGCATTCTTCCGGCAAACTGCTGAAGGGCTGAGAAGATCCCCTCCTGGAAACACTCTGCAAGAGTCTTCCTGTTTTTGGAAAGTGGCACCTGCTCATCAAAATTGCTTCCAGAACCCAAGGTGCATTTCACCTCTGGAAGTACTAAAACTTGTGTTGAAGGACACAGAGTGTTTATTCCTAAGGAAATCGAGGCTCTGTTGTTCCAGCTCTCGTTAGTGTTTCTAGACAACAAACACTTGCACTGGTGCTTGTTCTTTTCTGATACCTGTCTCCTGCAAATGTTTCTCCGTGTTCGTAGTTTCCTGTCAAGATAACTCTCCAAAGGACTGTAGGAAATCGGTCTTTGTGGAGGCCGTCTGTGCTACGGAGCTGCCTGTATGCCCTTGTTGTTGTTGTTACCCAACTGGCTACAAATGACTCACAACCCTGGACAGTGGGGCTGCATTTCTGACCTGCTGGCAGGAGGTCTCTCCAGTTTGCATTGTGCATCTTCAATTTTGTTTCTTTCAGGGAGCATTGTGAGCGTGGGACACCCTAAGAAAAAATACACTCAACTGGAAAAACTTGGCCAAGGGTAAGTCCAGCCACAGTTACTGATACAAAAAGGTGGGCCAGGAATTTGCTGGTGAGGTGACCTTACTCTTTGTAACAAAAACCTGACTAGTGAGGTTTGCAGTCAGGGTAGCACGTTGCGGACCTAGAACTGATAGATGCTGCAGAGCGCCAGACGCACTCATGCTCTTTCTCTGGCAGGCTTTATCGTAGACACTTCTTGTTTGGTGGGGCACTTGTGGGAAGGTGTTTCTGCTCCATTCATTGTATAAAACCCCTTTCTGGGATTGCTGCTTGCGTTGTACCCGAAGCCTTGGTTCTCATTGTCATTTGTAAAATGTCAGTGGACACTTAGAGCTGTGCCAGGCTCTCAAAAGATACGTGTCGACTGAAGAAGGGAGAGCCAGGAGAAACATGCGTGTGAAGCAGCAGATTATTGCTGTCGCCGTGAGAATATGACATCGGCCTCACAGTCTTTTGTGTTGACAGTCCTAAGAGTGAGCTTGTACAAAGGTGCCTCAGCGACTGGTGGGAAGAGAAGTGGCTACTCACTGGCCTAAAAGGGTCTCTCAGCTGATTTCCTCCAGCTTTTAGTGCAGCCTGAAGACAGCACGCCCTTCTTACAGAGCAGTGAGCGTGCTGCCGTCACCAGCTCGTGACTGTCGTGCCGCAGGTCACTTTGTAGCGATGGGAAAGATCCTCAGACAAAAGTCGTCCCCGGTGCCTGTTGGATTCCAATGCTTCCGACATGTTTCAGCCTGCAGGTATACAAGCAAGCCGGGGGATCAGGTGAAAAGGAGCAAAGTGATTTTGGCATTGTCAGTCAGTGGGACACTTGCCGGATGGGTGTTCCCCCTTCTCAGAATTCCCTCCCTGGCTCTCCCTTGCCTCACTGCCCATGCAGACGTGAGCTTCTGACATGATGGCCGTGTAAACCTGTGCTTAGCTCTGAAGGAAGCCCCATTAGGCTTTACAAGCCCACAGTTCCTTTAAACCCCAAGGGATTTCCTCTGATCGTGGCCTTTCTGGCCCTTCGCATCATTACAGGGGAAGAACCTCTTTTAAACGAGAGGCAGGTGGCAAACAAACCCCACATTGCCTAGTCTGCAGATGAGCGCGCCATTTGTTTCTGGTGGCTCTACAACACAGCCTGTGTCTGCCACAGAAGCAAAACACAGACTCCATGAAGAGTCCTTCACGTGTCTGTTGCACCTAACAGAAACGGCTGCTGACGGCTCTTGACACCTACAGAAGCTGTCTAGGGATCCCCTGTTTTGAGCAGTTCTCCATTTGTGTGTGAAACACGACATGCCTTAACCTGCTCTAGCTGTGACCTCGCAGGATGGCTGGAGAATAGTTTGCCTGCATGCTGGAGAAAGCTGTGTCTGGATCGTTTCCTCATGTTGGACATCCCCTTTTCTTCATGTTGGACATAAGTTTTCTCTTGGATACTCTGCGTGGCAGAGGGCTGGTGGGCTGCTGCGCTGTGCGCTGCTGGCTGAAGGAGTGGATGAACAAAAGGTGTTTTATAAACCCTACAGGCAGCAGAGATCTCCTGTCTGGGCTTGCTTTCACTCATGGGGACTAAAGCGCTCCTTTCTTTGCTGCTGTTTTGTTTCTAGGGCATCTGGAACTGTTTACATGGCCATCGACATCGCCACAGGACAAGAGGTAAGTGTCAACAGTCCCAGCAGAGTTTGCAGGTCTTTAGTGCTCTCCCCTCTGGTGCGAAGGGTGGATGGGGCTTTTGGGTGGCCAGTAGATCTTTGCTGCCAAGGCGGTTCCTCTGAAGCACAGGCGAGTGTCAGCTGGCAAAATACATCCTCTGCTGTCTTCAGCCTTTCAGGGAAAGCTCTTTAAGGGCAACGTGGTTCTGTGCCTCCGTAACTGAACACTCACTGTGGCCATCCACTCTCCAGCAACTGTTGCACTGAGGTGTTGCTTAATGCTTGAAAAGGTGCCTGCGAATTCCTGGAGGGAGGTCCTGGTCCCCCTGGAATCAGGAAGAGCCTTGGTGCGCTCTGCGCTTGGGCCGATGCTTCCCCCATAGCTTTTCAGGCCAATTGCAAGGGAATTACTTTTCTACTTACTCTGTCTTCAGAGCAGGCTGCTGCTCTCCACAGCATTCTTGGTCCCAGCCTGGAACCATGTTACGTCAAGCCTGAATGGGTATCGTAATGGAGAGAAACCTGCAAAGAAATCCCAGCAAGCTTTTGGGCCAGATGAAAACAATAGCATTTTTATTGCCAGCGTCACTGTGTTGGTTTAGAAATTGTCCTCGCTCTGTTCCCTAGTGTGCATGAAGTTGTGCTGCTACAGAGAGTGTTGGTCTGTCTCTACAGTTGCACTCTGTCCATTGACAGCATGAAATCTGCCTGTGCACCTGGCCATAGTTTGGTTAGCAATACACATAGTAAAATCAAAAGATCTGTCGTAATGAGAGGCATCGGGAGAACCCGAGGGGTGCTCACAGATCCCCCTAGTGCTGTGAGGAAGAGAGCGCTTCATTACGTCGCTTAATTTCGCACAGACTTTGTCCTTATTGACTACTCGAAAGAATGCCAGGAGGGAAGCGGTATCTTGCAGAGGCGCCACACTCGCTCTGTCTTCCTTACGAAATACATGAATGCGTCAAGTAGCTGATGGAGGCTGCCGTCCTTCAGTCCCAGTTTATCCTCATCGCAGGTTCAGGCAGTAACACTCCTTAGCATTTGATCCAGCATGTGTTTCCTCTTCAAAGCATAATGCCAGACCTAATTAAAGAGAGATCACGCTTAGGCCGCGGCATTGGCTTAGTCAAACTGAAGCTGGTTCACACACACACACAGACAGATGAGAAGACGTATTTCAAGAGCAAAGATCTCTCCTAAACCAAACAGTCGTGTTTAGGTCTGGTGTCAGTGACAGCCCGTTACAGCCCATGAAGTGCTCGTGGGTAAGTGGGGGCCAGAGGGTGAGAAAGAAATCTTGAAGGAAAGCGGCATTAGCTTTGACAGTCCCTGTAGTGGACGATTTCAAGTGGCCTCTTCACATTCCTTCCCTTGTCCAAGGCAAGAGTTCTTGCATCTGTACAAACCCTGCCTGAAAATGTGGCTAGAAACCCAGGAATGAGAGCGGAGGGGTGGTCCCTTTCGTGCCATGTCAAGAGCAGGACTAGACAGCGGCACTTTATAACGGCTCTTAGGTTGAGGTCTATAAGGGATCTAAAAGCCCTAAGCCCTGCCTAGAACCCGGGCTGTATCCATAAAATGCCCTAGAATGGATTCTTTTATTTGATACCCACAAAATAATTGCCAATCTAATCTAAACTGCGTTAAGGAATGTGTCTTTCGAGTTGCAAAATCATAATTCAAGAAGTTAGGAAGTGCTAGGGATGTATTTTTTGTGTGTGTGTAACCTTAATGTTTTTTTGGTACGGCGTTTTATACGTAAAGTACGTCTCTTTTCTCTCCATTATGCAGTCAAGTCAAGAATAACAGCAGTTGCTGAAATAATGATCACAAATCCTAGAATTACTAAAGCATTAGCAGCTGTTTTTATGTATTTTCACAGTAACAAAATCACTTCCTGCTTGCAAAACGTGCATGAGCAGTAACAGTGGTCGTAAACGAAGACCATTTGAGAAGAATGTCACTCCAGAGAGTGCTGTTAGAGATGCGTGGTTGATAGTTTAAAGGCCATTTGTACAGATTTTACACGACCAAATGTATATGGCCGTGTGTCCTGTAACTAGCACCCAGGCTAGCAGAGAAAGCGGGCGTTGTAATGTAAGTTACTGAGCTCTTTGGGCTCAGAACAAGGCAGTTGGGCACAGCTCTGCTATGTCGTTCCAAAAACGCTGGCTGCATGTTCATTCTGATCTCGTGCAAGAGACTACTCAAGGTAATGGTTTTCCCTCTTGTTTCAGGTGGCCATAAAGCAAATTCATCTCCAACAAGAGCCCAAATTGGAACAAGTTGTTACTGAAATCCTCGTCATGAGGGAAAACAAGAACTCCAATATTGTTAACTATTTAGACAGGTGAGTAGTTCTGGTGTTATCACGTGAATGTTCATTTACATGCTGCGAGCCAAAGATTTAAAAAAACCTTTGGTCGCTGGCGGAAAATTGGCCCCTGTTTATCTACTCATAGCCAGCGTGTGGGAGGAGACTGCATTTTGTCTGCATTAATCTTTTCTGGCATATATTGTTTAAGACTGTTTTCAAAGAGCTGGACCAGCCATATCAGCCTACCTCCATGTTGTTTTGTTGTTGGCTTGATTGGTTTTGTGTTTTTTTAAGTTGATCATCTTTTCTGTGTCTTATCCTAAGTGCTGATAAATCCTCATCGAAACTATTTCCTTTCGGCTGTTCCCGCTATTTTCCGTTGCTGTGGATGTGAGGAAGGCGAGGTTCTCGTTTCCAGAAACACGTAATTTGCCACTTTTTAAATGGTTTTTCCTGTTCCGGGATGTATTTCATGTCAGGTTTTCCAAACCGTTGGCCAATTTCCGTCCTCAGTGGTACACGCCCTCCTACCATGGACAACTGTGGAAGTTGTGTTGCCTTGTTCCTGGAGCTGATCATGGAATGTACGTGTTAAGACGATGAACCAGAGGATGGGATATGTCCTGGTCCAGGATTTATCTTGGCCATTACTGAACTGCATTTTTCACTTGCTTGCCAGCTCGGACGTCTCGTTGTTCACTTATGGGCCTCTCTCACTTAGACCGCACAGATTCTACGTAGTCTATAGCCTAGAGGGAATGTCTGTTCATGTTGTCTTGTCCTCATGTAAGAACGACCTGGAGACAAAAATCAGCTGTAGCCTTTTTCCTGAGGTAATTTAGCTGTGCACATTCATCTCAGTGCCATTGCTTTCTTCTTTCAGCTACCTAGTCGGTGATGCACTCTGGGTGGTTATGGAATACCTGGCTGGCGGCTCTTTAAACCATGTTGTTGTGGAGAAATGTATGGATGAAGGACAGATAGCAGCTGTCTGTAGGGAGGTAAGGGATCCCGCCTGTGCTTCCGGTTACTGGGACAGGATGGTACTTCTAAACAGGTGGTAAGAGCACGAGAGATTTCATGATCAGAGCTTTGTTTCTCTGTTGCTTTGATGATACGGAGAAGAAAGAGCATCTTAAGTGCCAATATCGCTAATGAGTGCCTGCCAGTATCACTGCGCTTATTACACTCTGTTGTTTTACTCTTCCGTGCTGTTATTGTACTCTCTTTTTTTTCAGTTTTACTCTTCTCAACTTTGCCTCTCTCAATGTTTGCCTTGAGCACGTCTGTACTGTATTCCATGCCTGTAAAAGCAAACATGTTGGTGGCAGAATTTCAAACTAACAGCAAAGAAAAATGGAGGCACCTTTATCACAGGCCTCGGCTCAGAAGGACAGCATTCCACCCAAAGTGGTGTTTGCTTCTGAAAAATGACTGACACGCTATTTCCCAATCTGCTGTCAAGCCTAGCAATAAAATCTTTGTCATGCAACCTCCGACCCGAAAGTGATCCATTTGGTACCAAAGGAAGGCACTTTTTGGTTTTTCTCAAAAAGTAGTTTGTCATATGGGTGGAGATAGCGCACTCCCTGCAGCAGCAGTCATTCCGTGTGTGCTTTTAGGGGATAGTCTGTGACAAGAATTGACATTTCCCTTTCAAAAGCTAATATGCCTTTGAGTAGAAAGTTATTACTCCGTGTTGAAGCAGCAAGCTCTTCCTCTTGACAGCACAATATTCTGCCATTACTCCCACTTCAACTAGAAATTTAATCTTTTAGAGCCATTTCTTTTCGTGTGTGATGAAAGCCGGTCATTAAGTTTTACCCTCATGTTTCTTTTTTACCTATGAGTGCCTGCAAGCACTGGATTGCCTTCATTCCAACCAAGTGATCCACAGAGACATCAAAAGCGACAATATTCTCCTCGGCATGGATGGATCTGTCAAACTGAGTAGGTATTCTTGGTCAGGTGCAGCGTTCCCAGGATGTGGTGTGGGGCTGCTTTTGACTGACTGCCCGTTATCCAAAAGTGATGCCCGTGGTAGTGCAGTGACCACGGCTGCAAGTGAAGAGCACAGTGCCAACGTCCAGAGAGGTACAGAAAGGAAAAAGGTGTAGAGAGTGGGTTTGGTTTGTGCGTGTCCCTTCTAGAAGGGACAATAATAAAGCATAATCTAAAGCTTCAAGTAAATAGAAGCCAGTACATGAAACTCGAGGGGGATGTTAAGTGGCCAATTCAGTATTTCCCTGGCTAGAGCACTGACTAAACAGAGCGCGGCCGCTTTTCCAGAGAGATTCAACAACGCCTTCTGAGGCATCTGGTAGGGTTTTCTTTTGCTTGGTTTCCTAAGTCAAGCTGTCTGTAACAATACTTGTTTTTCTCCTCAGCTGATTTTGGCTTGTGTGCTCAGATTACCCCTGAGCAGAGTCAACGGAGCTCGATGGTCGGGTCTCCCTACTGGGTGGCACCAGAAGTGGTGTCAGGAAACGCGTACGGCCCCAAAGTGGACATCTGGTCGCTTGGGATCACGGCAATCGAAATGGCAGAAGGAGAACCTCCTTACTATAACACAACTCCTGCCAGGGTAAGGTGCAAATAAAACCAGGTACTACCGTCTTTCTAGCACTGATACTTGTAGTAAACTAATGTATTTTGATGTTTTGAAGTTTGCAGTTTTGTCCCAATTCCTTACAATGAAATGACCAGTTCTTCCACCAAAGGAGCGTGTCATAGTGGAGGAATGTCTACCAAGATAACACCTCATGACTGAGAGCTGAAACAAAGCTCAATGCGGCACAGTTAATTCCTGATAGGATGCAGGAATTCAGGAGGAAATGAATGTTGCTCTATGCGTATACATACGCATGTATACAGTACGGTGCAGGTGGAAGGAAACAGGTGGAGTCTCGTGTTCCCTTTTTTCTAGGCACTGCTTCAGATAGCTATGAACGGCACACCAGAGCTGCAGAACCCCGAGCGACTGTCCGCGGTGTTTCGTGACTTTCTGAGCTGCTGCCTGGAGGTCGACGTGGATAGGCGAGGGTCTGCGAAGGAACTTCTGCAGGTAAAATGGGAAGGGGCTGCAAGTGAAACAGCTGTACTGTGTAACGCTTTTCTCATCAGCTAAACTCGAAGGCATGAGATGGAACCCCCTCATATTGGTCTCCAGTCTTGGTGCTTTTCAAAGGAAAAATAAGTGGAATCATAGAAAGGTTTGAGTTGGAAGGGATCTTTAAAGGTTGTCTAGTCCAAGCCCCCTGCAGTGAGCAGGGACATCTTCAACTCGAGCAGGTTGATCAGAAGCCCGTCCAGCCTGACCTGGAATGTTCCCAGGGATGGGGCATCTACCACCTCTCTGGGCAACCTGGGCCAGTGTTTCACTACCTCACTGCAAAAAATGTCTTCCTTAGATCCAGCCTGAATCTGCCCTCTTGCAGTTTAGAACCGTTACGCCTTGTCCTGTTGCAAGAGGCCCTGCTAAAAAGTCTGTCCCCATCTTTCTTAGAAGCCCCCTTTAAGTACTCGAAGGCTGCAAAAAGGTCTCCGCGGAGCCTCCTCTTCTCCAGGCTGAACAAGCCCAACGCTCTGGGCCTGTCCTCATAGGAGAGGGGTTCCATCCCTCTGATCGTTTTCGTGGCCCTGTTTTGAATTTTGGTGGTATATTCGGTTGTACATAGTGGCAAATGGGATGGTAGCCACTGCTATCACTGCAACCCAGATCTGAGTCCTCTGTCACCTGTCTCCCTGCTCTTGTCTTGGTGCTGAAAACCTGTAGCTCTGTGGTTTCCCAGAGTGCTGGCAGGGCAAAAATCCCAGCGCGCTGATGACACCTTGATAAAGGGATTAATAGGATTTTGGGCCAAGTTTGCCTGTGATAGCAAGGTACTGGGCACGAAGACGCAGGTGCAGATGGTCCCCTCAGTCCTATTTCTGCATATTCCCCATAACCAGAGAAATACTGCTTGAGCCTGTGAGTACCTGAGTTTGGAAAGTCATGGTTCATTTCTTTTTTCCCTTTGGACAGCATCCATTTTTAAAGCTAGCCAAGCCTCTCTCCAGCCTGACGCCTCTGATTGCTGCAGCAAAGGAAGTGATTAAGAACAGCAGCCGCTAGCGCTTCAGGCTGGCTTTCACCCATGCCAGCTCAGAGCAGGACTGAGAACAAAATAAAACCTCAACGCTTGTGCTGCGGGACAGATGGATGGATGAAGAAACAGCGGTCACAGTCCTGGTGGTAGGAGGGAGAACAAGCCAGTCCCTCAAGGAGTAAAAAATTATCATTTCTCTACTTCCTGCTTTCTGGCTCCTGCATTTATTTTTAAGACGAAACGGGGCTTAAGACAGAGACCTACCAACCAAAAATGCTTGCCTGCCTCAGCCATTTCCAAGGTAAAGCAAATTCAGCTGGAAGGTTCCCTTCCTTCTCACCCAGTGAATAAGATGTACATTCACTTTTAAATTGTCAGTGGTTTCTGTAAAGGTGGAAGGTCCCTTTGATGATTCTTTTTTGTATGGTTTGGCATTGGAGAAGGGTCTCCTTCATTCACAAACTCCAGCCTGCACTGCCTTTTGACTACCGCCCAGGCGCGGGTATTTGCCCAGCCACGGTACTTTGAGATGAGGAAGACAGCGAAGTTGCACTTGCAACCCAGAACGAATCACGAGTGGGGCAGACAAAACCTCCTGTTGAGATACAGGCTTTCACCTGTGAACGTCTAGTGGTTTGGTTCTTGGCATTTTGGTTTGTATAAGTGATTGTAATGTGTGTGGCTGGATGAGAGTCTGACTAAAATGAAAAAGCAGAAAGATCAGTCGGTGCGCTCCGAAGGGGCTCGTCTGATGCAAAGCTGTCAGAGCAGCGTGAGGCGAGAGCGGGCCCAGCCTTGCCTGGTGCTGAGCCCCAGCAGAGCCCTTGCAGAGCACAGAGCAGCCTCAGCATCCGCAGGCGCAGGCTGGAAGAAGGCACTTGTAGCGGCGAGCGGCAGCAGACGGGCACTGGGTGCTTGCCTCTTCCTGGGACCGGACTCATCATCCCGTATCAGAGCCCAGCTGGCAGCAGGCTGCTCCCGAGGTGAATCGTAGCCATGCTGGGAAAGGCACAGACCGGTGGGATTAGCCACCTTGAGTCTGTGCAGTAGAGAAGGGCAAAACAGAGCTGAGTGTTGTCCCTTCGGAGGACGCCTACTCTCCTGCTCGTCTTGTAGCTGCTGGTTAAGGTCAGTAGCATCTGCGCCACTCTCGGCAGAGGGGGAGGGAGCGGGGCTGCTCCGCCGGCTCGTGGGCAGGTGAGTGTCCTTACGCACGCGAGTTCTGCCACGGAAACCGAGGCCGACACGAGTGAGTGACAACTCGCGCAGTTTAGCTATGCAGGAGCCGGTGCAGCAGACAGCTCTGGAGGAAAGCGCGTTAAAACCTGGAGTTCTGCACTGAGCGAGCACAAACGTGTGAAATGCAGAAGCATTTAGAGGCGTGAAGCCAGCCTGCTGACCGACCCTCGCTCGCCCTGTCCATCCCAGTGTCTTTGGCTGAGGCAAGAGACGGAGGCAATGCTCATGGCCGGCAGCAGTGAGCACAGCTGCGGGAGGTGCGCCCAGGGAGAGGAAGTCCTCCGCGCAGTGACAGGGCTCCGGGAGGAGGTGACTAGGTTGAGGAGCATCAGGGAGGGCGAGCAAGAGAGAGACTCCTGGAAGCACGCCCTGCCTTCCCTGGGACAGGCCCACCAGGCAGACAGGACACATCATACGGGGGATTCCCGGTCCTCTCTCCAACTGGCTGAACACGGTGACTCCAGTAGGCCCTCAGGAAGTCCAAAGGGGCACTTCTGCTGATGCCTCTCCTTACTTTTCCAAGAATCAAAAACTCTACCATTTTCCGATTGCTATGCCCAAGATGGCCTCCAACCGTCACATGACCCACAAGTCCTTCCCTGGTCACAAACAACAGGTCCAGCGGGGCGCCGTCTGAACTTGGCTCACTTGCTAACTGTGTCAGGATCTTCTGTTGCACACACTCCAAGAACATCCTGGACCGTCTTCTCTGTGCTCTATTATCTTTCCAGCAGACATCTGGTGAGTAAAGTCCCTCACGAGAACAAGGGCTAGCGATCGTGAGACTTCTCCCAGCTGCTTATAGAATATTTCGTCTGCCTCTTCATCCTGGTTGGGTGGTCTATAGCCCACTCCTTCCACACTATCTGCCTTGTTGGCCTTCATCCTGGTTGGGTGGTCTATAGCCCACTCCTTCCACACTATCTGCCTTGTTGGTCTTCCCCCTGATTTTTACCCACAAACACCCAACCTCAATGTCACCATCACTAATCTCTAGACCGTCAACACACTCCCTAACATACAGGGCTACTTCAGCTCCTCTCCTTCCTTGCCTATTCCTTGTGAGGAGCTTATAGCCATCCGTTGCAGCACCTCAGTTCTGTGAGTCATCCCACCATGTTTCCATGATGGCAACTCTGCTGCACAATGGCTTCCAGCTCCTCCTGTTTGTTGCCCGTGCTGCATGCTTTGGTGCAGATGCACTTCAGCTGGCTATTGATCCCACCAGCTTTTTGGCGTCACCATTCTCAGGTGCTTCTGTGGTTCCTAACACATCAATAACCCTTGCGTCTTGGCTGTCACACAGCTCTCCATCCTCCCTACCTCCACCGAGCTGGCAGACTGCAGCACCTCGCTAGCACCATCCCTCAAACATGGGCATGCCGCCCCCAGGCTTATCTCTAGCCAGCCTGGTTTTATCCCTTTCCCCCTTCAAATCTAGTTTAAGGCTGTTTCACTGAGCCCTGCTAAGTCCTGTGCAAGGATCCTTTTCCCCCTTTCAGACACGTGTACCCCGTCTGTCACCAGCAGGTCTGGTGTCGTGTGGTCATGATCAGAAACCCCCAATTCTGCCGGTGGCACCAGGCTCAAACTGCTGGCTCTTCCTCTTTCTTCCCTCATCGTTCTGCAGCTGGAAGGACCGAGGAGAACACTACCTGTGCTCCCGGTCCCTTAACCAGTCGTCCCAAGGCCCTGAAGTCTCTCTCGATTGCCTGTGGACTTCTTCCTGCAACTTTGTCACTGCCTACGTGAAAAATCAATAATGGAGAATAATGTGAGGGCCGTACCAGGGTGGGAAGCTTATTCTTCACACCTTTAACTGGGGCCCCAGGGAGACAGCAGACTTCCCTCAGAAGGGGGTCCGGTCTGCATACGGGGCCTTCTGTGCCCTTCAGAAGGGCGTCTCCTCTGGCGATGGTCTGTCTTTTTCTTTTTGTGGAAGCGGTACCAGTTCAAGCAGATGGGTTTATGGCAATAACCATCAATGGCCGTTGGCTTCTTTGACGGAACTTCCCGAAAATGCAAGAAGAGACACTCAGACACCCTGAGCTGTCCCCTCCCTTCCCTGGGCCTGGGCACGGGCAGCCAAGCGCCGCACGGCAAAGCCCGCTGCGTCTTCCCCAGGCTGTCTTGGCCTGGCTGGTTGCTGCCAGGAGGGGACAGCGGGTGATGAGAGCCGGGGGGTGACAGGAGGGACACCGGGCGGTGACAGGCCCGGGGGGTGACAGGGGGGACACTGGGCAGTGACAGGCCTGGGGGGTGACAGGAGGGACACCGGGTGGTGACAGGCCCGGGGGGTGGCAGGACACCGGGCGGTAACAGGCCCGGGGGGGTGACAGGAGGGACACCGGGCGGTGACAGGCCCGGGGGGTGGCAGGACACCAGGCGGTGACAGGCCCGGGGGGTGACAGGACATGGCTTTTTGTCACAAGGCCAGGTGAGGCGCAGGGGGGTGCAGCGTTCCGCTGGGCACGCGCAGTGATGCGATCAGGGCAGCCCCGGCGCTTGGCGTCCGGTAAACCCCCCAAGGGAATGCTGAGGCAGAGGTGCCCGAGTGCCCACAGCGAGTGGCTGGGCCTGGGAGCGCTGCGTGAGAGAGGGAGCAGAGGCCGAGCCGGGGCCGCGGGGGCCTCTCCCCGTCGTCCGCCCGCCCACCCGCCCATCGCTGAGGGCCGCCGGCCAGAGTTGTCGCAGGGGTGAGCTCAGCCCGTGCTGCTTGCCCCGGCCCCCTCGGTCTGCCGCGGTAGACGCTGTCGTGGAGCAGGCCCCGACCATGTCGTGCGTCCACTACAAGTTCTCCTCCAAGCTGAGCTATGACACGGTCACCTTCACCGGCCTCCACATCTCCCTGTGCGACCTCAAGCGCCAGATCATGGGCTGGGAGAAGCTGAAGGCGGCCACCTGTGACCTGCAGGTCACCAATGCCCAGACCAAAGAAGGTGCGTGGGGGCGGCGGGCGCGGGGGCTCGGGGACTGCCCGGCTGGCAGTGTCGCAGACCACCCCGCGACGGCCACGGCCTGCAGGAGCCGCGCTCTGCGCTTTGTGGCCCAACCCCACGTAGCCCGAGTCAGCCTGGGGCCCATCCGGCCGGCATGCGGGGGCACTGGCGGGGCAAGCGGTGCGGGGGCTTACGCAGGGTGGGAAGCCATAATGTGATTCGGCCACGATCGGTACCTGTGGCTTGTGTTGGCGGCCTCACAGAGCTGTTCTTTTATAGATGCTCTTCTGACAGCTACCTCCAGATCTGTGCTTTGGACGTGGCGCAGGCATAGAGGAATGTGTGGTTGATGTGTGATGTACAGGGCTTACCAAAGTTTTGGTTTCCTGGAATTCTTCTAGGCCAAATGATAAGGAAATATGGGAGGATACCTTATAACAGTAACCTCTCCTGATGTCTTGGAAATCGGGTGGAGAAAGCAGAAGGGGGTGGAAATAGAGCAGGTGGCTACTTTGAAGAAATAACTTGTGTTTGGTGACTTAATTTTGCCTTCACCTTGGTTTACCCCACTGCACTGGAAAACTGGTTTGGTGGCTGTGGCAGAAACTGCTCACTAGCAACACTTTGGATCAGGAGCGTGTCTGTGAGTTACCATCTATGCAGACCCTTTAATGGCTTCTCGCCCATGAGTGTTCTCGGTATCTAAATGGCACCTTGGAAGTTCTTGTTAATATCGCTTCTGTTCTACACCAAAGACATTGTCGTTCAGGTGCTATTGAGCATCATTTCACCATTTGTCTCTAAGTGTGGTTTTTTCCCTGGTACTAAGTGTTAACCGTATCGGGGCAGTACTGAGCTTTTACGGCAGAATATTTATGGTGACTATATGTAAGGAATGTTCTTAGAGAACTAATAAATTCTTTTAAACCTAAAAAATGGTGCTTGATTCTCAGAGGTGATCATGGTTTTGTGGTAAACAAGCATATCACGAGAGGTGCTGCCACTTGTAGCCTTCTGCAGAACTTCCACAGTCCCCAGTTCGGCACAGGCGTAGCAAACTCCTGCCTTTTTGTGCCTAACCCAGAGACCCCAGGTCTCTGAAACGTCAGTCCAGTGGTTTGTGATCTGGAGCAGAACAATACTCTGTATGACTCCGTCCCGCAGGCAGAATCCTTTGGGCTTCTAGAACTGCGGCTGCTGTGACCTGCCAGTTGTTTGTCTGGGCCTCCGTACGGTTTGAGCTCCTTCTCCACGAACAAGTGCAGCGCAGGCCTTTCTTGACAGGCGTCTGTGTACTGGTTGGATTTGCCTTTTGAGAAGAGCTCTAGGCGCTGGTTTCAGGATGTGACTTGTGTAAGAGCTTCTGGTTTTGTCATGAGCAGTCCTTTCTCCTACAGTTTGAAACTGCTCTCAAGTCCCGAGGAAGCTTGCTCTTTGCTTCCCGGTGCGGGGAAGGTCAGGAGCTAGTTTTGGCTAAATGGTTTCTGAGTTTTCTGAAGAAGCCTCCTGTCATCTGGAAATAGAAGGAAAATTTTCATTTCATGGTTGACATAATGTCTTGTGGTAGGTATGTTTTGGTCTATGAGAGGTTCCTGCCCGTAAGAATAATCTACCGAACAATGGAGCCTAAATCGTGAGAGAGCCCTGTTTTGTGTATGATCACTGGGCAAAACCACCCTGACAGAGCTTGACTAGGTAGACAGCATCTTTGGTTTTCAGACCATCGTTCTGATTCGGTCTGCAAAGGTCAGGGCTTTTAACATGTAAAAGTGTAGGCAGATTGCAGGGAATGGCTGCTGGTAGTGCTTTAGAGGATTTAGTCATAGCCAGCTTGTGGTAAGTCCAGTATCAAAACCATTCTCATGGAGACATCTTTGCGTGTTAAACTCACTCAGTCCAGGACTCTTCCAGTCCTCTACTGTCTGGCTACCTAGGGAATGCTATTCTACAGCTACCATGAAGCTCAAGTGCTAAACTTTCTAATGGTGCTTGTTGATGACATCCATACTCAGATGATGGGATCTGAGAAGGGAGAGGGCAGAGATGCTTTGCTGTTTTGTAAATCCAAGAATTTACCCATTAAGGAAGAAAAGAACCTTATGTTTACAACGTCAAACATTTGAAACTTAGAAAATACCAGAAATAAAGGTTGCTTGTGTCATCTAAGTTTGGCCCTTCTTTGCTATGAAGGATATGATCTTGAATTACATTACTGCACACAAACTTTTTACCACAGGGCCCCATTTTGTCCAGTACCCAGAATGGACAATGCCTATGGAACAAGTATCTCTCTAACAGTTTCAATCTTCATCGTTCAATGTATGGTGAAAGACCTTATTTACTGAACATCACAGCCATTTTGAGATTAAAAGAAAAATAAAAAAGCCTTTTTGAAATTTGCTTATTCCTTTGTTATTCCTTATTTTCAGGTTGTGGAGCATTTGTCTACATGAACAAAATAGAGCTCCACACACCCATCCAGATGACAGGGGATATTACCTACGCTACAGAAATGATGCAAGAAACATGCAGATTCAGATAAAAAGATATCACCTAATCTTAAATGTCCAATTTGTTATGATAAAGACCTATCTTTAAGAACATATTTGCATTACAAATATATTTGCTAGTTATTCCCAGTTATTACAATTGTTAGGGCAATTGTAATACGGTAACAGTTCCGTAATTAGGCCTCAAAAGCTCAGCCAGCCACCTAGAAAGAGTGGAACATACATTTAATTATTACCTAAAGCACTAGTTCAAGCAGCGATTTTTGCATTTTCTAACACTGAAATGTTTGACTTCTCAACCTTACTCATAACCCTATTAATAGGAAGCAAAATGTGCATGCAAGTACAGTAAAACACACAAGTATGATTTTTACGGGTACAGTGAACTGCCTTGCTCACAGCTAGGCTATGCTGGGATAGGGCTCGAAAATACCTAACCAAAGATAGCTGACTAGAAGTTGCCGATACAGCTAAAATATCCTATGCCATGCTAGAAGGACAAATATAGCCGTCACAGGTTCTTTATATTGACCCTGCTCACTCTCTTTTAGCCATCTAATTCCTATTTTCAAGATAGGAAATGGATAGGGATGGAAACACAGAGATTCAGAAGACTTTGCTTTTTGCAACCTAAGCCAGACCAGAAGGCTTGTCATGGTACCTGTGCCATATTTAGCTGCAGTTTTCATGTCTTTGAGAGAAGAGGCATTTGGCTGCCAGTTTGTAGTACTGTTTTGATGATTAAACATCCTTTGTAAGTGTGGAAAATAACTGGGCATGGACAAGCAAATGCTTCAGGCAAGGGCAAAGTAGAGATGGGGGCAGTCCGTAATATTTCTGTCAGGATCAAAAGCTGAAGGACGTTTCCACTCAAAGAGCTGAGTCTGTTGGGAGCTCCAGTCTCCCAAATGCCAAACCCCTGTGTCATAAGCATCGGTCAGCCCTGACGTTTCTTTCTGCCACTCTCTAACACAGTTTATCTGGGCTTTTTCTTTGGCTGGTTTTTAATCTCTGGTAGGTGTACAAGTTCCATCAAACTGCTTGCAAAGCTGCTGCTTGCCCACCTTCTGCTGGGGGCCAAGCCAAAAGGATGAAGCCTTGTGCTTGTACCAAGCCCAAAGCAGAGTTAACACCCTTAGAAGGTCCCCCTGTCAGCCCTGAGCCAGTGCGCAGTTATCTAAGCTGCGATGAGATGGAAGAGCCTGGAAAACAATTCCTCGAGAGGAGGCGATGGAAGAAGGTACAGTGTGTGTGGCCCTGGGTGTTCACTGACGCCCTCAGTTGCGTACCTGGGTCACTGCTGTACTTGCCCGTGGACTAAGCCCCAGTTCAGAGCAGAAATTCTTGTTACTAATCCTGGGTGCCAGAGCGCTGCTCCTGCTCTCTCCTCCCTGGTGCGACCTGAGCACACAAGTGCCCTGCCTGCTCCTGCCTTGCTGCGAGGGGAACTCGGGCGTGAGAAGGACAGACAGACTCATATAGTTACAGGCTCTCTTGAGGGAGGAGTCCTGGTTTTGCTTTGCTAATTGCTTCTGTAGCATTTCCTGGACCATGACCAGAAGTGTGAATAGAGAGGCCAATTAGGCCATGAACTAAGTTTCCAATTAAGGGTTTCCTTCTTACCGTAAAACACCCTTCCATTTTCTCACAGGTAACAGCCTGAAAGATAGAAGCTGAAGCAGCGTGTGCCTCTTGTGAAAATAAGTAAGAAGCGGTGGTTGCATTCAGTTGATCCTTACTTGCTTCCTGTGTAGGAAAACGGTACATTAATTTTTGTGTGCATATGCAGGGCCTTGATAAATGTTACTGTGTGAGCACCATGTATGTGAATGGCAGGCTTTCTGTACATTTGTGACTGATCTTTCTTGTTTCTTTTAGCGAGGAAAATCGTGATATGAGTCCCCAGGAACTGAAGAAATGCAAAGAACTGATGAAGAAAGAGGTGCAGGTTAGTTCTGGTTTTATATTTCCTTGGCTGTGCTCTAGCCAATTGCCTTGTCTTAAGCAAATGAAATGAGCTGAGTACTGGGTATTTTCCATCCCTGCACAGTTCTGTCTTGCGACAGACTTTAGCAGCCGTAGGAATGGACTCTGGGCCTGTCCTGTGCTGAGGTCAGAACAGGTATTCAGAAAACAAATCCGTGCTTTTCCAAAGTGCTTACACGATGGAAGACAACAGATGGCTGTGGGTGGGTGGGCATAGAGAGGAATGGGCCGTGTCCCCCAGAATGAGGAACCGTGAGGTGGGTCCGGCCGTAGCGTGAGAGTTTGCATGGCCTTGAGCAGCCCAGCAGGGATTTTCAGGCAGCACGGCCGGCTGCCAGGGTGTGTGAACGGCTCCTGCCGAGCGTGGAGATGGGCGTGGGAGAAGACAGTGCCATTCTTATTGGTGTGTGGCAGGTGGCAGTCGGTGGAAACTGCTCTCAGGGCCTGTAATTAGGAGCTGTCGTCTTGGTACTTGGTGGGAAGTAGCAACAGGAAGGAGGCTAAGTCATGAAAGGCCATATTAACTGTATGTGTGAAGTGAGGGAAACAACTGGAGGGTGTTAAGGAGACTGTTAGTTGTGCCTAAAGCAGTGAGTGAGATGGTCCTTGTAGGAGCTCTCTGAGTGGGTCAGAAGGGGGCAAGACTGCACATAAGGACAGTGCAGGCTGTGGGCAGTAGCTGAGCCGATCAGAACTCAAATAGGAGATGACTTGGGCAATACCTGGCAAAGTCATCCTCTGGTACGTCTTGCACAGGCTGTGTGAGGCCTGACTGCTGGCAAGGAAAGGAGTGTGCTAGGAGTCTTGCAGGAATGGGGATAGATGTGATCGCAGACTCATTTCTTCGTTTTCCATGGGCTGTCAGTACACCCCACATAACTCATCTTGCATTCCAAAAGAAGTGCCACCCTTTTGGTGAAAAGAGGGGGAAAAAAGAGGAAATTTGTGGCAGAGCTAGGACTTGGAGTGAGAACACCATGCTGAATCTTACCATTCTAGAGTATTAAAAACATTGCCTCGAAACACTTCCCCGAAGTAAGAAGGCATGACTCGCTGAAATAGCTCTTTTCCTAGGAGCTGCTTGTGACCTAAACCAGATTAGAGAGTCTTGCCTGCTGTTAGTCACTGAGGCTGATGACAAGTCACCCCACAGTTTCGACGAGGCCAGAACAAGATAGATATGTGCGCTCCTCTGTGCTGACTGTAGTTTCGGGAACATATTTTGCATAAGTTGGTTTCAGGTTTTGCTGATTGTGGGTTTGGCAGGATCTATTGTGCTGTTAACATGATGGCAATAACAAAATGCAGTGGCATGCAGGGGAGACTCAGAAGGGTAAAAGTGAGAAGGAAACTCGTGGGTTGAGATAAGAAGTTTAATAATTAAAAAGAAATTTAGAAAAAAAGGAAAAAAAAACAGGACAGAGGAAACTAAGCTCCCAGAAGAACAAGCGATGCAAAACAATTGCTTGCTACCAACCGTCTAATGCTCAGCCAGTCCCTGAGCAATGGCCCCCCTGCAAACCTACCCCCCCAGTTTTACTGCTGAGCACAATGTCATATGGTATGGAATATCCCTTCGGTCAGTTGAGGTCAGCTGTCTCAGCGGTGTCCCCTCCCAACTTTCTGTGCACCCCTAGCTTACTTGCTGGTGAGGCAGTGTGAGGAGCAGAAAAGGCCTTGATGCTGTGGAAGCACTGCTTAGCGAGTAACTAAAACCTCAGTGTGTTATCAACACTATTTTCAGCACAAATCCAAAACATAGCCCCATACAAGGTACTATGAAGAACTTTACCCCAGCCAAACACAGCAGAGTAGGGCATTTTGGATTTCATATAATTTGCAAGAGTACTTGTGTTGGAGCTATGTGAGAAGTGAAGCTGACTAAACAGTACGAGACTATAAACAATACTCTCAGCTTCATTTCTTAACACAAGGTGCAACCTTGAGGGAAGGAACAAGATAGCCACAGAGGGAACACAACTGCTGAACTTTGCACGAACTATCCTAATTAACATCTAATTGGCATAGTAGAAACCCGCCCTCAGGTAGCGAAAGCCCTGATTGCCATACTGCCGCTGCGGTTGAGGTCACTGAGGATGCGTCTGTGAAGACCGTTGGTCCCTGTTGGGGCCGATCCATGATCTTCCTTGGGAGGTCGATGTTGACAATTGCCAGCATTTGAGCCCAGGGGGGTTTTGTAGCATACCGGACTTCTCCGCCAAATCCGACGAGAGCTATAGCTAGATACTCTGACATCGCCACTGATAGCGTTGGGAGCTGTTTGCGGAGGGTAGGTATATCCTGGCGGGTTCGATGCCTAGGTGTCTTAGGGCGAGTTTTCTGCCTTTCATAATGAGACTACCAAGGCACTCGACTCCCGGAGAGAATGCACGTGACGGTTTTCCCAGGACTATCCATTGTATTGGTTGAGCTTTTTCAGGAGGTCCCTGGGCTAGTGCCCCTACTCCCCCTCCCTCCGTGAAATGTACATACAGATCGAGTGGTATATCTGGGTCCCACCTGGTGAGCGCGCTTGACGATACCTGTTGCTCGATAAAGTCAAGAGAGTCTATCGCTTCCATCGTCAGAGTTTTTTGTTCCCACGGGTTCTTTCCCTTCAGAAGGTCATACAGGGGGGCCATGATCTCGGGAGGGATCAGGACAATGTTGCGGAGCCATTGTAAGGACCCCACTAACTGCTGCATATCATGGAGCGTTTTGATGTTCCGACGGATCTTTATTTGGGGTGGGGTTACGTAGGAACTTGTGATCTCCACTCCCAAAAAGCTCACACATGGTCCTCTTTTAACTTTCGCACTCGCGATCTCGAACCCATTTGTTTTTAAGGTTTCCGAAACTGTTGATACTAGTTGGTCCACCTGACTTCCTGACGGTGCGGCGATCAAGATATCGTCCATATATTGGATGATAGTCGCGGTCGGGTCACTACGCCGAATCGGTGTCAGCGCCCGATCCACTGTAATTTGGCAGATGGTAGGCGAGTTGATCATTCCCTGAGGCAGCACTTTCCACTGGAAGCGTAGGTTGGGGCGGTGGCTGTTTGGGAACACGACAGAAAAAGCAAACCGCTCTTTGTCTTCTTCATGTAGGGGTATCGAAAAGAAACAGTCTTTAATATCAAGGACGGCACAAGGTTGTCCTTTCGGTATCATAGAGTTCATGGGTAACAGCGTTTGGACGGGGCCCATTGGTTGGATTCTTTTATTTACTTCACGCAGGTCATGGAGGAGGCGAAACCCCTCGCCTGTTCGTTTGGGTATTACAAAAACTGGGGTGTTCCATGGGCTAGTAGAAGGCTCTATATGACCTCGTTGTAGTTCGCGGTCAACTAGCTCAAGAAGAGCGTCCATTCGAGGCTTTGACAGGGGCCACTGCTCGACCCACACTGGGTCGGACGATTTCCACGTCAGTCTAATTGGTGGGAGTGGGTATGCGGCAGTGGCCCTTACGGTAAATTTGTCACCCTGGCTTTTAATAGGGTTAGGGCGTCCCTTCCCAACAGGGGTGGGACTCCTGACATGACATATGGGAAGAGGGCAATGGTTTTCTCCGGCCCTTTTTCAGTGTGAAGCATAATTGCTACTAATTGAACACTCTTTCAAGCTCGGGTTAATCCCCCAACTCCGCCCACCATGGGGGCGTCTTCCAATTTCCAATGTGGGGGCCAGTTCGTCTCAGGGATAACTGTAACATCTGCTCCAGTATCGATTAAAAAGGGAACACTAATGGTGGTGTCATTTAAGGTATTATAGAGGGAACAGGTCCCCCACACCACTGGTGGGTTATCGCACTTTACTGCCAGGGCCACCCTGGTGTCTCGCCCCCAGAGGGTGGTCCTTGCTGTCCCTGAGGTAGGGACAGGTTTGACTGAATCGTCGGTTGAACCGTAAAGTTGGTCGCTTCTCGAGGGGGTAGCGGGTTCGGGAGCGCTTCGCCCCACCTGGGGTTGGCGTAGTTGGGCCGCCTGGTGTCCCAAGTGGGAGAGGGCGTCCTCTCCCCTTCCCGTTTCCCTGAGTTTTAGACCTACATTCTTTAGCAAAATGTCCTTTCTTTCCGCAGGCCCAACACGGTCCTCTGGGTCGGTTCTGGCATGGGGGAAGCGCTGTTGGTGCAACCCCCGACCGAGGGCAGTTTGCTACAACGTGTCCCGCCTGGCCACATTTAAAACATGTCATCACATTAGCTATTGCAGCACGAACAGCCACCTGGATCGGGGCTAGATGCTCTTCCTTCGGGACATGCTTAATCATGTCCGCGATGCTTGACCCCACTGGCAGTGACCGTAGGATTTCCTTGGTTGTCGAATTGCACTGCTGACGTAAGCAATCTGCAACAACTGGGCCCTTCGCATCCGCGGGCAGGGTCGAGGAGTCGACCGCTGCTTGGAGGCGATCCACGAATTGCGTAAAGCTCTCATTTTCATTTTGTTTTATTGTGGACCATGGCGATGGCTTGACAATAACTCTAGAGGCTGTGCGAATAGCTTCTCTGGCTGCACGAGTAGTTGTCATTACTTCATGAGCCCGCAGGCCCTGGGCCTGCGCCTGGGGGGTAATCATTGTTGGATCTGTGCCCATCAGCCGCTGCAGGCTGGAGCCATGTAGCGGGTGATCCGCCCCGGTTATTCGGGCTAGTTGTTTCGCACAGTTGTCCTCCCATTCTTGTTTAAAAACAATCATCCCTGCCCCGTCGAAGATCAATCTACAAGTTTGTTTTATATCGAACGGGAGCATATCGTCTCCCCCAAAGACACCATCTATGAGGGTAGAGACCATGGCAGAATTAAGCCCTTTATCCGCAATTGCCTTAACAATCGCTTGTATATCTTTAGGGTTTATTGGTGAGTGGACCCTCTGTCCCCCATCTGTCACCCGGACCGGGAACGCTAGCGCAGCCGATGGGGCCCAGTCGGCACACGCAATCTTTATTTTCCTCCAGTCCGTGAGAGGGATTTCTCCCCTTCGCGGTTCCTCTTTAATTTGGATGGGAATATTTTGGCTCTTGACTTTATTTATCTCTGTTTCCTCCTTCTCTGAGTTTGAATCGGTTGTGAGCCACTCGTCCCAGCTAGTGTCTGATCCAGAGTCGGAACTCGACTGACTGGTTACTTCCGGTTTGCAGTACCTTTTTGTTGGGCTCCGGCCCCGCCCACTTCCCTTGCGGGCGGGCCGTTCTCGCCCTCCTGGCTCGTCCCGCCCGCTTCCCTTGCGGGCGGGCCGTTCCGGCCCTCTCGATTCGTCCCACCCTCTGCTCGGCGGGATGTTTGTCTTATCAGCGCATTTTTTCGGATGGCCGCTCTGATTGGCTTTCCGCCCTTCGCTCGCACTCTCCTCACCTTCCCGGTCACCCTCATCACCTCTCTTTTTCTCGTTCTCCTCCCCTTCCCGGTCACTCTCATCACCTTTCTTTTTCACGTTCTCGTCCCCTTCACATTTGTGTGCGCTTGTTAACGCTAACGCTTCCTCCATGTTCCCACTAAGGGCATCCTCGCCCCGCCCTTTGCCTTCTTGCTCGGCGCCATCTTGGGGCGTATAGGGCGGTGGTGTAGCCCAGACTTCCTCAGACTCTGATTTCTCGGCGGCGCCCCTGGCCTCCTCGGCTAGCTTACCTCAGAAGAATTTAGCTCGTTTCTGTCCGTCCGTAAGCGGATCGGGGTTCGGGAATTGAGGGGACGTGTCACCCTTTTGCAGATCTTTAGGCTGACTAGAATCGTCATCGTCTGGGGGGTGCAAAGTCTGCGTGGCTGCCCCGACTCCCAGTTTCGGGGTGACCAACAAACAGTTCTTTGCCGCCCTCCAGGTGTCCTGTTCTTGTATAGCCTTCTGCAGGGCTTGTACGACTTTCCCCCACGACTTAAGGTTTTTCCCACGACCCGAGGACATCGTCTCTTCGGCTAACGCTTTAGTGCATTTATCCCACACTTCGGGGTGGAGAATATCCACCGGCTGGGCAATGACCCCAATTTGCAAAAGTCTCGCAACTGCGAGAGTAAAATCTTTGGGTTTACAATCAATACCCCACTGCTTATTGTGATACGACCTTCACAAGGGCTTCCATCCTCCTTGTTGGTCCGGGAGCGTCCTCCCCGCCGGGCTGGTCCTGCCGCTCCGGCCGCCGTTCACCCGTCCAGGCGACGATTCCCGGGTTTCGGCACCACTTGTTGCCTTCGCAGGCGTGGCGACCTGGTTCAGGAACAGCACGGCGACCAACCCCAGGCCGCTCGGGCCATCAGCTCGCTGACACCAATGTGGTAGACGGCAAATGGCGTTTATTAGTTTGTGACACGGCATTATATAGCTTAGGTTTATAACCTCACTTCCGTCTGCTTGCATCATAAATTAAACGCTATTGGCTTTCAGGAGAGGGGCCCTAACTTTCCGTACAGCGCGATATCTTCCGGCCGCCAGACCCTAGCTATCTACATATGACCGCAAGCCTAAGTCTAGCAGAGTGGTTAATGTATATAATGTAATACATTGTAAACTTCAATTGGAATCCTGTTTGGGACTCAGACATTTATCTCAGCTAGAAAAAGCAATAGTTAACTTGTCGGCAGAAATGGAAATTATCGCCAATTATCGCATACATACGGAGGGGTTAACAGATGGAATTTTGGCCTGTGAGAAAACTGCAGTTAGAATATCAGAAAATGGATGGCTGGGTAAGAAACAGATACTATGCTGGGTGAGAGAAAACAGCCCAAGAGATAAGAAAGTTGATCAAGGTTAGGGGAGGGTGGGGAAGACATGCAGTAACGGAGGAATATAAAGCACAATTCACAATTTTGTTTGCCTTGTAACATTCTGCTATTGGCTTGAGCATGGTTGATATGTGACTGCTGGATTATGGTAATATGCCGCGTGAACAAAGCCTACGAACCAACAGACAGGGTGGCTGGGGCACGTGCAGCACGTCTGGCCAGCGGGCGCGTATGCCATAGGCTCTCTGTGTTGAAAGGTGGCAACCAAGGCGTGTTCTGACACTCGCTGGCCACGTGTGTCGAAACTCGTTCCTCTGCAAATGTATAAATACCGGGATTTCATGAAGGGCAGTGGGCCGGTGTACGGCAAGGCCACCGTTGCCTCCGTGGGGACGCCCACGTAAAGCTGGCACCTACCGACTGCTGGGCTGAGTTCGTGGTGCAGGATGATAGAAGAGTGTACAGATGGTCCATCTTCCTCACAGTCCTCGGGTTGCGAATGAACCATCAGGTTTTGTTTATAGATAAACAAAAAGGGGGTGATATTGGGATCACCCTGCATGGCTCGACCTTAAGGAGAAGGAGCTGTGGCATTGAGAAGCTGGTAAACAGCCGGACACCTGCAGGGCTCAACCTTGAAGAGAAGGAGCTGTGGTAAACAACTAAGAAGAAGCAAAGGAGCGCGTGGACATACAGAGGCGACCAATCCTGCCTCTGTGAGAGTCGCGTGGACTTAAAGCAATAGCCAACCGGGTAGCACTTTTAGGTGCGTGAACGGGCTGTATTTGTATAAAAAGCACGCTACGCTAACAACAAAGGTCTTTGGCCTGAAGCCCTGCCACAGTCCGTGCCCTATTACTCCACACTCCTGAGCAATTTTTTCTCCAGGCTTAACGGTCCCAGACCTCTCAGCCTTCCGTCCTATGGAAGATGCTGCGGTCCCTTAAATCAGCTTTGTGGCCCTTTGATAGCCTTGCTTTAGCAGGTCAACAACTTTCTTGCACTGGGGAGCCCAGCACTGGACACAGCACTCCAGATGTGGCCCACCGGTGCTCAGTGGAGGAGAAGGTTAACTTCCCTCCATCTGCCGGCAATGCTTTTCCTAATGCAGCCCAGGAGGCTGCTGGCCTTTGCTGCGAGGCTGCATGGCTGGCTCATGCTCAGCTGCTTGCCCTCCAGGACCCTAAGGTACTTCTCTGCAGAGCTGCTATCTAGCCAGTCAGCCCCCAGCATGATGTCCACAGTGTGGCGGGATGACAGGCTGTCCTCCCCCGGGGACTTTCTCAGCAGCAGCTTGTCCTTCTTGGAGATCGGCTTCACCTCTGTCACAGGCCCCACTCATTGCTGCAAGAGTCACCTGGGACAACAAACCCCTCTCCTGCCAGGGCTGCACAGCCCAAGCCCATTTTCTGTCTGGTCTTGGGGACTGCAGCTTTTGCTCTCGTTGTGAGAACCTCCTTCATCATTATGTTGCCTCCTGCCATCCACTCCAGCACACATCGGCTGTGAAGCCTTTCTACACGCAGAGGGCCAATCTTTTGGTATCAGGTGTCCATGTGACAAATCTGCCCTTGGCCCTGGTGCCACATCTGAGGTGCTACAGGCCTAATGTGCACCAAAGCCCACAGCCTGGAGCACAGACAGCAGGAGGACAACATGCCATCGCAAAGCTGTGACGTTAGGGGAGCAAGAGTCAAGATGGAAAAGGACAGCTCCCACAGCTTTTGTGACTGACGGAGATACAACATCTTTAGGCGAGACTAACAGGGAAGGCGAGAAGTGGAGGATGCCCTGCTTGCTACCAGAGCAGGTCAGATGTGTGGATGTTCTCTATGGGACATGCAACAGGTTAGGCGGGATCTTGTGTGTGGGTCAGCTTCTAACTGTGCCACCCAGTCTGAGGCTCACCTGGACCTTGTACTCCCAAAAGAGGAAAAGTTGGTCAGGGATGGGAAGACCAGTTTCAGCCTTGGTTGTAGTCACCATGAAACTGTGGTCTCCCAGATCTGCACAGAAGCGGGGAAGGAGAGTAGCCGAGCACAGACCCTGCACATGCGGGAATGAGAACTTGGCCTACTGAGGGCACTGGCAGGTGGGATCCCATGGGGGCAGTGTCAGGGCCCTGAGAGCATCCACAGGCCTTCAGGACCCTAATCAGCCTCACCTGGGGCCTCCATCCACACCTCTGTCCATGGGCCCAGGAGACCATTGAAGACCAGGCCTGAGTTTCAGCCCCAGCTTGATCGATGCTCTAGGTGTACTGGTCTCCAGACACAGCCTTGCCTGTCCATCGACCTTGTTCACTTGTACGTGAAGAGTCACTTCCCAGCTTGATTCTTTATGGGGTGTACAATGGATGACACTGTGGCCCTCCAAGTGCCAGAGCCCAGGTGAGTCACAGAGGCCTAGGGCCTTTCTCCTTCCTTTCTTCCCATCACTTGATCAGCTTTTGGGAGGAGAGGAAGGAAAAGCAGATGAGGTTTCTGGGTGCCAATGACTGAAAGGATGGAGCAGAGCCATCACATGTGAAATGATCTAAAGCCTAGGCTAGTTCAAAACTGTTATCTTCTGTTCCTATATCTGAGGCCTTCTATCTTCAGGAAGAACGTGGAAGCTCCGAGATCCCTCCATCTTCCCCTCTTTTAGCAATTCAGTTGACAGTACCCAAGTCAGAGGCTTTCCTTCAGTTCTGTTTACAGTGTAAAGCACCCCATGGTCTGGAGATATGGCAGGATAGTTGCATAAGGATCCCACTCCTTTGGACAAGAAGAAGACGGATGTTCCCGGGAGGATGGATGTTCTCAGGGGGCATGACGTACCAATAGCTGTGTTCAGGGAGCTGGTCAAAGGCCTTGTCTCCATTTCTGTAACGGCAGCACAGATGCCTGGTTCATGTGTAAACTCTTTCTCCGGATTCTGGCATTTAGCGAGCAAGCTGGTCTGACCTCAGAGCTGGCCCTGCTTGGAGCCAGTGCAACACTAGAGACCTCCTGACCTTCCTTCCACCCTGAATTGTCCTGTGATGTAGAGACCCTCTCCTCCAGCTTAGTCTCTTCTCATATGACATGTGGCAAGGCACAGGCCTGTTGGGAAAGAGACTGCTGCGAGGGGGTCTCTAGTCCAGCCTCCAGGCTGGCCGTGACTTTGCGGCGCTGAAACTTGAAGAGCTCCAAAGGTGGAGATCATGGCAACGCTCCTCCTAGTCCATTTTATTTTTCCTGAGGTTCAGCCTAAAGCTCCCAAGAGGCAGCTTGTGGCTGTTCCTTCTGTCGTATCAATGGTGACTGCAGAAAACAGGTTGGCTCTGTTATCTCTCCAGGCAGGTGCAGGCTCTTGCTAGGTAAACCCGTGCCTCCACTTCAGCAGGCTACAGACACCCAGCTCCCTCAGACTCTCCCCACAGCTCATCCTTTAGGCCCTTCACTTCAAGTTGGCAGACCTCCTCCAGACACTCCACTCTCCTTTCGAAATGTGAGAACCACTGACTCATATGGCATTGTCACAGTTCCCAGATACTTCACCTCAGGACACTCCTTAGTCAGTCAGGTCCCTGTCCATGCTGCTGCATGGAGCTGTTTCTGAGCTTTTCCTTCAAAACCTTGAGGTTTCTGCTGGCCAAATCCCAGGTGTGCCAAGGTCCCTCTGGACTGGACCTCCAACAGTCCAGCTTTTAAAGTATGCGTGCCAACGGCCATCCTGAGTCGTGGTGCCTCTAACAAGATCAAAACTTAAGTAGCTGCAGGACACTACAGAGAAGAAAAGAGTACTGGCGTTAAGTTGAGTTGCAATGCGAGGTAGAAAGCACCACAGTAACCACCTCAGAGACACCAAAGGAGGGTTCAAAGTGAGCAAATGCAGGGCCACTGGATAAACAGTGAAAAGTCCTTGGCTTTTTGCATGGGTGGGGATAAGGATGGTTAAAGAGCAGGACTTGAGAGGTGGGAAAAGAATGAAAAGGGAATGAATGGTGAAGCAAAGGAAATAACCAGGGCTGTTTGGGGATACCTGTGAAGCAGTCCTGCATCTGAGCAACACTGCCTGGAGGAGGAGAAGACAACTTCAGCTGATCTGACTATGCCAGCATCTGACTTACTTCCATGGTCACGGGGAACCTGACAGCTTTCCCTACTGTCATCAAGGGCACACCTAGAGAGGAAGGAACCACAGCATCATTTAGTTTTCCACTCTCCTGAATGGGACCTCAGTAGGTCTCCAGTCCAACCTCATGCTCACAGCAGAATCGGCTACGGAGTCAGACCACTTTGCTCAAGGCTTTGCCACATGGGGGCTGGAAAATGTCCAAGGACAAAGACAGGAAAACATCTCTGGGAAACCTGCTTCAATGTTTGGATGCCCTTTTGGAGAAAAAGATTGTCCCTATCTCCAGCCTCAACATTCCTTATTTCAACATTTGACTATCGTCTATTATCGTCCTGCCAAGCACCACGGTGACAAGACTGGCTCCATCTTCCTGAAAACCTCCCTGCAGGGACTGGCTGGCTGCTATGAGGTTCCCCAGACCTTCCCTTTCCCAGGCCGAAGGCAGCCCTTTCCCTCAGTTTCTGCTCCCCAGGCAAGTGCTGCAGCCCCTGCGCATCTTGGCAGCCTCCCACTGAAGTCACTCCCAGTTGTCAGCGTCTTCCTTGATGTGGTGGATTGATTCTGGCCAATAGCCCGGCAGCCACGCAGCTGCTCACTCTTTCCTCCCCTTCCCCACTGGGACAGGGGAGAGAACAGGAAGAAATAAAGCACGGAAAGTTGTGGGTCAAGATAAAGACAGCTTAGCAGGTGAAAGAAAGAGATTTTTAAAAAATCAACAACCAATAATAATAACAAGCAACGCAAAGGCAACCACTCACCACCTCCCACAAGCAAAAATGATGCCCAGCCAGTCTCCACACAGAAGACTCTTTGAATGAAAAAACGTTAATGGAGAAGCCGCTGCCTGAGCATTCACACACCAATCAAGGAGTTGCACACACACCACCCGAGACTTTAACTGCTGGGTCTGGAGTCCCTTTGCAGCAGGAGACTCCAGTGAGCCGACGTGTGCGCCTTTCGACTCTACACACACACACACACACACACACACAGAGTCTCTCTTGGGTGCTTTCTCTTCCCTCAGGCTCAACCCTAGGTTTCCTGAAGCAGAATCTCTGACATGACGTATACCAGTTGAATTTATTAAGCAGTACAGTGGTGAAGAACAGCTTGAGCTGAGTGCCTCTGGAGACGGACCCCGAACCAGAGACTCTCTGGACAATTATACCCTTACAGTCTAAGCTCCCCTCCCCTTGTGAGACGGTTTAGTCCAGTTGGAGTATTTGGGTCTGGGGTCTCCTTTTTCCTCATTGGATCCTTTCACTGTCTCCAAGCGGGCCGTTCTTTTTCGTTTCTCGATGAGGCAACCGCTGCTGATGGATGTGGCTATCTTATCTTTCTAATTTACACCAGTTTCAGGGCCTTCCCTCACGCAACTAAGTAAGAGTTCAGTAGAACTTCATCAGTAGCTAGGTGAAAGTTCACCGCTTATGAAGGTCTAAGGCCTTTTACTAATGCTATGCAATGGATTGCATGTGAACTAGGAAGTGATTCCTGTAACAAAAAAATTCTAGTTCCTTCTTCCTCTGTCCCAGCTTTTATTGCTCAGCACAACGTCGTACGTTAGAGAATATCCCTTTGGTCAGTTGGGGTCAGCTGTTCTTGCCCATCTGCAGCCTACTCACTGGGAGGGAGCAGAGAAGGCCTTGACACAGTGCAAACACTGCTCAGCAATAGCCAGAACACTGGTGTGTTATCAACACTGTTTAAGGCACAAATGCAAAACATAGCACCACACAGGCTGCTATGAAGGAAGGTAACCCCATCCCAGCCAGATCAGTACACCTGAACTGGGGCCCTAAAACTGGATATAATTGGTTACAGGTGGTCTAACAAGCAATGAGCATGGGGAGACAACCACTTCCCTCACTCTTTTGGCGAGGCTCCTCTTTATACACTTCAGGACACTGCTGGCTGCCTTTGCTGCCAGGCCACACTGGATCAAGTGGTTAATGTCTTTTGTAGTTAATAATTCTAATCTTTCATATATTTTCACCTGTGCTGATACAATGACCATTTCTGAAGTAATGTTTTCAGCAGACTGTCTAGACAAAGGCCCTTTCCATTATTCTCCTTCCCTTACTCTTTGTTCATTCAGATACTTCCCACCCACACTGCTGCTTTGAGCTTCAGGGACTAAAAGCCTGCCTGTCTTTCAGTAGTATAACGGTATCTTTAGCCAACTCTTTTAATTGTATCTACCTTTATCTATCTATCTATCTAAAACATTTCTCGTAAGATCATCCCTTGTAGAAAGGCGACCTCATTAGAGGCAGCTTGTACTTAGTATATGGTTGAGGAGTGTTTTATTGCTTAAGACACTTGATCGTGCTTTACTTTGCTTTGCTTGCAAATGGGAAACATCCTTCTGTGCCTGTGTGCAGCCAGTCCTCTAAGGAAAGTGGGTGGCAGATGGTGCAATGGAGCTCTAACATTCAGCTCCCAGAGTTCAGAGAAGTCTGATGAAGGGAAAGTGATGTAAATCCCAGGTGGCCAACGACAGATGGGGAGTCTGGGGAGGTGAGGAGCAAGGTTGTCCACCCAGTGTCAGATCTCAAGGGACTGCTTTTCCTACCTGTCCAGACCTCCTCAGGAGACGCTCCTGACACTCAGGATCCATATCAGTTGGATAATGCTTCTACCACTTCTTTAAACTTTAAACTTTAAACTTTAACAAAATACAGCCTTTAAAATTAAAAATAACTTTATTAGGTGCACTTTGAAATCTTCCTTCTTAACCATGCTATGAAACAACTCAGATTAGCTATACGAGTCTTGCAGACGTGGAGAACGTTACAGGAAGAGGCATGACTTGTTAGGGCTTTCTGTGTTTTAAGGAGCCCCATGGTGTATTTGGGGCTCAGTCCGTGAACCTCAGATACTGGGAGAAGACTGAACAAACCTCTCAAGAAGTCAAAGCCAGAAGCAAACCCCAAAATACCTTGAAGCATTAATGGGACTTAATGAGACCCATTACTGCCAAAGGCTCCTCATTGACTCATTAGAGCAGATACTTGGAGACGGTGACTGCAGGTAGGCAAGGGCACTGCACAGGTGGCTGTAATGCTGAGAAAACCCTTGGTTCGTTTTATGAAGCAGGCAAGGCCAAACCCCGAGCCCAGGTCCTGGGAAGGCAGTTTCTGAGAAGAGAAGAATAAAGTTTTGTCTCACTGGCCCTGGTGGTAGAGACAGCTGCTATAGTCAAGACGACAAAGACCTCAGTCCTTTTGGACCTCTCAGTCTTGCTAGAACCCTTGGCCATCTCTATGCAGGCTGCCCTACACTGTCCCATGCCTCACCTCTTTCCCTTCAGCTTGCTGACAGCCATCTTGCTTTCCCACCTAGCTCTCACCCTGGCATTTCTATGCCTTCACTGATGGCTCTCCACCCTCACCAGCTGCTCCTTGAAACACAAAGCCATGGGATAATCCAGACTCCCTCTGGGTGATCTCTTGCAGCACAAGACTACCCTCTCAGTGAGGATTATTTTTTCTCACATCCAGACAGAACCTTCCCAGCTGTAATTTGTGGAGGCTTCTTGCTCTTCCCGCTACTAAGAAAAGCTCCATTGTCCCTGAAACCATTCTTCAAGCAGCTGCAGGCTGCAGCTACTGCAGTGCCCTGACCCTCCACTTCCCCAGGCTAAAGAAGCCGTTGTTAAAAATAAATATATTAAAGTCTGCGCCCGCGATCCTGCAGACACCGCCCCCCCCCGCGACACACGCGCGCTCAGACTCACTCAGCCACCTCCCCCCGCGCGCGCGCGCTCCCCCTCCCTGCGCTGCAGCTCCGGACCCGCAGGCCGGTGGGTGCGGCCCCCCCCAGCCGCAGACTCTCCGGCGCCCCGGAGCAGCGGGGGGCAAGGGGGGCTGCAGCCGCGCGCGCCCCGCTGCCCGGCAACCGGCCCCCCGGCGGCGCGGCGGCGGGGGAGGGAGCCTGGCGCAGAGGCTGGCTGGGGGAGGGGGGATGGCGGCGCTTTTCGGAGGTTTCTGTTTGGGTCGGTTGGGTTGGGGGTTTTTTTTTTCTCTTTTCGTTTTTCACCTCCCCCGCCGTTCGCGTTCGTTGGTTTTCACCGCGCGGCGGCGGCGTTGTGCCAAACGCGGGTTCCGTCACCCGGTGCGCAGAGCGCCGGGAAACACACGGAGTCGAGACGGCGGCTTTTCTTCCGCCCCTGCGCCGAGCTGGGTGCCGGTGGTAGGCCCACAAAGCTGGCGCGCCTCGGTTAACGCAGGGAAAATATTTCTACGCTCCGAGCAACAAGTCACCGTTATTTTTTTGAGAGCTGGCACAGGCGCCCTTGCGCCTGTTGGTTCCCGCAAGCCTCGTCTCCACGGCGACAGCGTCCTCCTTTTTTACTGCGCGTGCCCCGTGAGGAAGGGGCTTCTGTGGGTAGGGGTCTTCCCCTACCGGAGGGCAGGCTTGTGCTATGCCGAGTCGATGTTAATTAGATGTTACTTAGGATAGTTCACTCAAAGGTCGGCAGTTGCGTTCCCTTTGCGGTTGCCTTGTTCCGTCCCTCAGGCTTGCGCCTCGTTGACTCCTGACAGAGCCTAAACAATACCCCCGCTTTGTGCCTCGCATACCTTCAGCAGGGTGACTGACCGACGGACTGGCCGACCGACGGACTGAGGACGAAAGGCGGGAGGGGGGCACGGGTGCGGCAGGGACGCCGCGGGGTCCTAAAGTCTCCCGCCTTCCTTCCTTCCCCGGGCCGGCAAAACTGCTGGCGGAAGGGGGAGGGGGGGTGTCTCCGTGTGTGCGTGTGGCCGCGGGCGAGGGGTTCGTGCCGGGGCCGGTTTGGGAGCGTGTGTGGCGGGTGTGCACGCAGTAAGAAACGAAAAAGTCTGGTAACGCTGTGGACAACGCCGCCTTCTCTGCTACAGCCTGCGCTGTGGCCCGCCTCGGTGTCCGCCTGCGGGCGATGTGCTCGGCTCGGCTCCCGGTTGAAGCCGTCCCTGGGAAAGCAGCAGCCCCGTGCCTCGGCCTGGGCAGAGACCTGCGTCCCCGAGGCCGGGCTCCGGCTGCCGGAGAGGTGGGCCGCGCCTCTCGCTAGCGGCCGTCGGCGTGTCCGTCGCCAGCGGGATGCGTTCCAGTGGTGAGCAGCGCCCAGAGGACAGGCCCAGCAGCCTCAGGCAAAGCGGGGTCGCTGCTTTGCTGATGGTGGTGTCCGAAAAGGCGGTTTCGTTTCCCGGCGTGCGATAGGCCAGTCTCACACACCGAGACGAGATACCGGTTTATTCCAGACCTGCGCAGAGCTGGGTGCTGGGTGGTAGGCCCACAAAGCTGGCACCCCGCGGTTAACACCCGGAAAATATTTGTAGGTTTCTAGCAACACTTACCAGTATTCTTAAACATACCTCAGCTGCCACCACGTTTACACATAAGCAGATTAACTTCTGGCGGCCTTGTAGCAATGGGGCTCGCTGCGGTGGGGTGGGGAGGGCGGGCGGCTGGGGCTGGGCACCACCGCCTCTGCCTGGTCCCCGGTCCCCGGTCCCCGGTGGTGAGAGAGAAGAGTAAGAAAAGGTAAGGGGGAGGGAGGCTAGATAAATAAATAGCTAAAAAAATGACAATCAAAAAGAAACGGGGGGTGTGCAGGGTGCGTGTGGGTGTCTTTACACAGAACTCTCCGGGGTGAGGGCAGGCGGGCGGTTTGGGAGGAGGGAGTGGGGAGAGCAGGTTTAGGACAAATGCTGATCTGGCACTCTCTGCTAATTCTTGATGGATTAACATACACCGACCTATGGTTAATGAATGTAATAAATAATTCATTCACCGGTAATTAATATACGAAGTAATGATTAGCGCTAGAGCAATACAGATTAATATTTACTAGAATTAACATCCAGTGGATTAAGATCACGTTAATAAGGAACTACTTTACTGATAACAAGTTCTAGGTGAGGAACAGAGCCGTCGTGTAGCACGTGTAATTAATGATAATTAATAATGATGAATTGATAGTAGATAATTACAACAGTAAATCAGAGTGATGATAAAGAAAAAAAAATACATGATAAGTAACTGGAGGACAGTAGTGTTAATGCAGTACCACAAAATACTAATAACTAAAATAATCGATCTTAATAGGTAACGACTGTTATTAATAAGTAATTATTAATGATTGATTTAGACTAATTTGATTAATAAAAACTTAATCAGTTCATTAATTTTTTATTCATTTATTTGTTGTAGACCGATAGATACTATATAACTCAAATAGCATCGATCAATAGGAATGAATAGTTAATAAGAATTTCAGTTATTAATAATGGTCAGCTTACTCACGTTTGATGGAGGTCTTTGTGGCCTTGCCGTAGAACATCAGGCTGCAAGGCTTTCGCCTCATCTCAGACATCACTCAACAATAGTCAATTATGAGACTGTCTGACTGCAACCCATCAGGGTTGCTTTTGAAGAGGAGCGTGTTGCTCCAGTCAAACCCTGCTACTCCCTACAGACCCACAGTGGTTTCCCACATTATCCACCCTGTGACCTTAGTCACAACTCACTAAGAGGAACATTGTGTAATTTGTATTTAGGTGGGTCGAGGCATTCATCTCTCCTTCCTGTGTTTTCATCCTCTCTTGTTGGTTGGTAATTTATTCCTGGGATCACTCTGCACGGCTCGACCTTAAGGGGAAGGAGCTGCAGCATTGAGAAGCTGGTAAACAGCTAGATATCTGCACGGCTCGGCCTTGAGAAGAGGGAGCTGTGGCATTGGGAAGCTGGTAAACAGCTGGACATCTGCAGGGCTCGGCCTTGAGGAGAAGGAGCTGTGGTAAACAGCTAAGAAGCAGCACTGTATAAGAAAAACAGGATGGAACCCGGACCACGTAGCAGTAACCGCAAGTAGGAGGAGTATGATAATGCAATCTTTAGGGCTAAGCCAATGATTGTAAGACAAGTATGCATAAGGTAGAACTTAGTGTATAAATATGTGTAAGGTTTTGCAATAAAGTTGAAGCTTGCCTTATCACTCATATTGAGTCGACTGCTTGCCTTCCCTCGCTCGTCGCAAGTGGCACCCGAACAGGGACCCCATCCTTGTTTTTCACCGGACAGCGAGATCGGAGAAGCACTGGTAGCAGCGACCAGGGAGCAGAAGATCGGCGGACGCTGCCGCGGTGCGCCTGATCCGTGCTTGAACCCAGGATAATTAAGAAGGGGTTCGCCGTCCGAAAGAAGGCTACCCATGGGAAAAGGCTGCAAAAATAATTGACCGGATAATTAAGAAGGTCAACATAGCGCGCAATGGAAATAGAGGTAGCGTTCGAAATCTTAAAATGCTTTTTAGAAAAGCGGGGAGTAAGCCAATTAAAAGATCTGGCTGGGTTAATTACGTTAGGGAAAGCGAAAGGGTCTTTTAAAGACCCTGAAAGTATGTTTGAAGTAGACGAGTGGCGTTCTTACGGAGATTGATTGTGGGATCTAGTAATCGATGATGATAAATCAGCAAAAAAAATTAATGAAATCTTGGAGAGATGTTACTAATTGCATGAAAAGATATAAAACTGAAAAGTGAATAGCACAGGCAACAAAGACAGTATAAAATTTACGACGCTCTGGAGGTTGATCCTAGAGACATTAAAAGAACTAAAGGCAGAACGCATCACATGAAGAAGGGGCGATGGTCAGACTCCTGCCACATATGCTCTCTAAGAGAGGACTGAAATATGATGAATATACACTTGGAAGGCTTCTAATTTGGTGCCAAAAAGGGTACCCCCCCGATGCGTCTGTGGCGTTTAAGGCAGAGACGTGGGAGGAGATAGGAAAAATGTTATAGGAACATATTGGGAATGGAGATAAAACCACCGCAGAGTTAGTGACGGCATGGAAGTTGATGTTAACCACATTAAAAGCCTTAAAGGCAGAGAGAAAAGCTGCAGCTGATATGGAGGAGGATGTTAAACCATCTTCAACCAATCCCTTTTTAACTGAGTCAGAGGGTCCAGGACCTGCAGCGACTCCGACTGCACCTCCTGAGGTGCCAGGTGCACCGAGTAAACCGGCTGCATAAATAAGTCAGAGAAACAGATCTACGATGATGTATGTGAGGGCAAGACGGGACAACGTTGCCCAGAACAATGTACTCGGTGTTCCCCTGTGTGCCCATGTGAAAGATCAATGGGGTGAGTCTCGAAAGGAGATGGGCAAGCAGCGGAGCTAGCAACAACGTGGCGATTGCTATTCGAGACTGTTTTGAAGAGCCAGGGGCTAGCAGCAGACTCTGCAACAGCTTTTGAGTTACCTACCTGGGAGAAAGCAGGGAAATTGGTGTTTGAGGCAGCCTCTAAAGAGGATCATACGGCCGCGAAAGCGTTAACAACCTGGCGATTAGTCAGAGACTCTATATAGGGGATAAAATCAGAGCGGACGGCGGCGGCAGCTGCCGCTGCCACAGCCCCGGGAGAGAAGGGAGGCCGAGCTGGGGATGGTGAGAACGAGCAACCCCTGTCCGCCTCCACCCCCACCCCGCCCACCCCCCGCCCCGGCTAACGCAACCAACGGAGGTGGCAAGTCCTCCTTGGCCCCCGCCTCCTGACCCGTGCCGCAACAGGAGGGGGCTGCCTGGGATGATCCTTCCCCCAAGTCAAGATCCGACCCTGCCCAACATTGGCGAGGCATGAGACAAGAGACTTTGGCAGAGAGGGAGGGGACGGAGCGAAGTGGGTACCGACCAGGTCGGTACGGCCGGCAGTAAGACCTGAAGATCTTGTCACACGTCTCACGGACACAGTCAACTCCGACGTACCGCCAGCTGATGCTTTCACTCTTTTGTATGCGGAACGACGGCTCGTTGACTGTCTCAGCGGCTCTCCCCGGACGGTCAAGAGCAGGAACTTCAATATGCCATATTTGTAAAACAGTGATGCCATATTTGTAAAACGGTGTTGTGGGTTTGTTCTATGTCGTTGTAATTATTGTCACAAATGTATCATTTCTTTTGCAGGGAATCGAAGAGTATATTTCAATTGCTTTTTTACCATTCCCTTAGCAGCTGAGGATGCAGAGAAGTTTGCCTTTACGGTACCATCGGTAAATAAAGGAGAGCTAGCAAAAAGTATCATTGGGTAGTGTTACCACAAGGAATGCAAAATTCACCTACGATGTGTCAGACATTTGTGGCATGGGCTCTAGAACCGGTGTGGAAAAAGTATCCAGATTTAATAATGTATCATTATATAGTTGATATATTAATAGCAGGGACACAATTGAATGCAGACCACATTTTACAGCACTTAGAGCACTATTTAGGAAAACGGGGTTTAAAAATAGCACCGAAAAAAATTCAAAAGAAGGAACCATGGCAATATTTGAGCTGGATTATTACCAGGGCAGCGGTCCACCCACAAAAAATAAAGATGAAGGCGAAAATAGAAAATCTTTCTGAGGTCCAAAAATTAATGGGGGATATACAGTGGGTTCGCAATATTTGCGGAATTACTAATGATGATCTGAGGCCATTGATGCCGCTCCTGGAGTCTTCGGTGGAGGCTCCAGAGCGACGTCAACTGGACGAGGATCAACACCAGGCTTTGCAGAAAATTACTGAGAAGATGGCAACAACCTATGCTCACAGATGTTCACCTACTGAGAGTATCTCGCTTATGATAGTTAATTCAGGAGGGGAACGGCAATATCCACTAGGATTGATCGTACAGTTAGGAAATACAGCAAACAGTTTGAAAGTATTAGAATGGGTTTTTCTCTCCTATCAACCCAGAAAAATAGTGGTCACCAGATATGAATTATTTGCACAACTCATTATTAAGGGAAGACAAAGAATTGTAGAAATATCTGGATTAGAACCTGTAATAATTTATGTTCCTGTATCTCAAAAGTACTTTGGTTGTTAGCCAGTTCTCTGGAGTTTCAGATCGCAATCTCTGATTTTTTAGAACAGGTTACAAATAGCTATCCGTCCGATAGATTATTGTCACTGTTGGCTAATCAGCAGTTTGAAGAAATGCCTATGCGATCGGAGACCCCAGTGAATGGGATGACAGTCTTTACCGACACAGGACGCAAATCCCGTTGTTCGTGAGTCTGATAGTCACGTGTTTGATATGCCAGGTTCAGGCGTGGTTTTCCGTTCAACCAAGAAAAAATATCTGGGTTACACTAGCTAATCAAACGGGCCAAGGCCACCTTTGCTTATCTATATCCACTGCTGAGAATCTGTTTACAACATGCTTAGTTGGTCTGCCCTTAGGGGACTATGATTCGACAGTGGTGGTAAAGAAGACCACCCCTGATCTAACCTTGTTTTTAAAAAATAACAAACACCTCTGCAGCTATGGATAAGTGGGACGGATGGATGACACACGGACCACAGGAGTTGTTGGAAGCGCAGGAGTTGGGTGTTTTAGGATGCATGACAGCCCCTACCTGTTTATATTTTAATTATACAGGACAGGACGATACCAGGTCACAGGATGTAAACCCCACGTTAGCCATTTTTCAGAATGCTACCAATTGGTGTAATTATACAACGAGCAACATCTCGCGCTCTACTATTGTCCCAATGAGACTCCCTAAAGGAATATTCTTGATTTGTGGTGATCGTGCATGGCACGGTGTTCCCTCCCGTTTGAGAGGTGGTCCTTACACATTGGGGCACCTAACATTGTTAACTCCCAACACTTCTATGATATTGAACCTTACCCGACGGCATAGAATAAGATGACAGATTTGAAAATATCAGGAAGAGTGCAATGACCAACTGGATTTTTGGACTGCGGACAAAACCATACTAACCTCTTTCCTTGCCCCTGGGGTCGCTGCTGCCCAAGGCTTAACCACTTCAAATAAATTGGGATGTTGGCTAGCGAAACAAACCAATGCTACTTCTGCAACACTCAGTGCTTTGTTAATGGAAACTGACACAATAAGGCATGCGACATTGCAAAATAGGGCAGCTATCGACTTCCTACTTTTGGCCCAAGGGCACGGGTGTGAGGAGTTTGATGGCATGTGTTGTATGAATTTAACAGATACATCACAGTCGGTCACTCAACAATTACAAAAACTGAAGGACTTAACAGACAGGTTACAGACAAGTTCACTAAACCTCGAATCATAGCTGTCAAGTTTGGGCCTAAGTGGATGGTTACAAGACTTAATAAAAGGGGCAGTTGTTATAGTACTTGTTATCTTAATACTAATGCTTATTGTACCATGTTTATTGCATTGTCTACAAGGAATGGTTCAAAAGGTAGTAAAGAATGCTTGGCTAGCGAATAACTCCAACAAGTATCTTACACACCCAATGAATGAGCTTTGTTAGATAATCACGCTCAAAACAAAAAGGGGGAGAGGCTACCACATTACCCTAAGAACGTTTGAATAAAGCCTTATATGTGCTAAATTATTTGCGGAAGGAGAAAGGACCTTTTCAACTGCTAACCAGGGGACGAGGTTGACGGTGGTGGCTGTTTTACCCATGGTTTTACCCATGGTTTTACCCACTTTGCAGGTGCCTCGAAGTGGGTGAGGCCATGGGTGCGGCAGTCGCCACCGTCATTGTTGGACACATCATGACACTATCAGGTGTCATCGCAATCTGGATGCCACCTCAGTCAAAAGAAAAAGTAGGGGTAAATCACACTGAAATTTGCGGTATCATGAGATGAACGTGGAAAGCTTTTGAGGCAAAGTGTTCTCTAACTACAAATGCTTTGGTAAGATATAATATTGGTCTTCATAGCCTTATACAAGTACCTTTTTTCTATCACTAGCAGTAGTTTATATCACTAGAAGTAGTACAGCTAGAATTGTTTTGCTTTGTAATATTCTGCTATTGAATTAAGCATAAGTTGATACGTGACTGCCGAGTTATGAAAAAATGCCGTGTGAACAAAGCCTACGAACCAATAGACAGGATGGCTGTGGCGCGTGCAGCACGTCTGGCCAGCGGGCGCATACGCCATAGGCTCCCTGTGTTAAAAGGTGACAACTGAGGTGAGTTCCAACACTCGCTGGCCACGTGTGTCGAAACTCGTTCCTCTACAAATGTGTAATACCGGGATTTCCTGAAGGGCAGTGGGCCGGTGTACGGCAAGGCCACCGTTGCCTCCGTGGGGACGCCCACGTAAAGCTGGCACCTACCGACTGCTGGGCTGAGTTCGTGGCACAGGACGATACAAGAATGTACAGAGGGTCCATCTTTCTCACAGTCCTCGGGTTGCGAATGATCCATCAGGTTTTGTTTATACACAAACAAAAAGGGGCAGATGTTGGGATCACTCTGCACGGATCGACCTTAAGGAGAAGGAGCTGCAGCATTGAGAAGCTGGTAAACAGCTAGATATCTGTACGGCTCAGCCTTGAGAAGAGGGAGCTGTGGCATTGGGAAGCTGGTAAACAGCTGGACATCTGCAGGGCTCAGCCTTGAGGAGAAGGAGCTGTGGTAAACAGCTAAGAAGCAGCACTGTATAAGAAAAACAGGATGGAACCCGGACCACGTAGCAGTAACCGCAAGTAGGAGGAGTATGATAATGCAATCTTTAGGGCTAAGCCAATGATTGTAAGACAAGTATGCATAAGGTAGAACTTAGTGTATAAATATGTGTAAGGTTTTGCAATAAAGTTGAAGCTTGCCTTATCACTCATATTGAGTCGACTGCTTGCCTTCCCTCGCTCGTCGCAATTTATAATAGGGGATGGTATTAAAGGGATGTATTCAGGATCATAGATGTGAATCCTCTTAACACGCATGGTTACAGCTCTAGTTATCATAGATTTCACACGTGACAATCAAATACGGACAATAACAATCATTATGATAAACATTAATACATACTGGGTGAGACTATGATCCCATCCACTAACTTTTAATCTGAGCCAACTGAAAATATTTTAAATCCACCTAGTTCATTGCCAGTTGCTTGGTTTCATCTTCTCATTGAGCTCATGGGTTTGGTCCACAGTTTTTTGCATTTCATCTCTAGCTTGATGCAGAGTAGCGGACACATTTGGAATTGACAGCAGGTTTTGCCAGGATAGGTGTTATTCAGCCATCCACAAACGCTGTTCTCCTTTAGTAGTACCATATTCAATGCTAATTGATTTTCTAAAGTCATCTGTGAGGCTGCTCGTGGGTACAAGCTGGGTGTTGCTTAGCCTTGCTGGCTGGCTGCATACAATTAGCTAGAGTCTCTCCTTGCCATGGTAGATTTTCTAGATATAATCAATTTTCAATTATCACAGCCGAAGAAGTCCAAAACAATCCCATTGCTAAGCTTACTCTCATCCCTGCTGTATAATAGCTTGGCCGTGACACGGAAGGCAATACATTTCTCTTTGTTCTGTACCCTCTTGGTTTCATTAATGACTACAGTGAATGACTACTGAGTATGATTAAAAGCTATTATGGGAGATAAACTTGTGGAATTCCTAAACTGCATTCTAACCCATCCCAATAGGGTTGACTGTAATCTGATATCTCTTCATTAGAACATACCCATACGGTCTCAAGCAGTGCAGGATACATTAGAGTGGTACTTGTGCTCTTTACTACTGGCTCATGAGTCTTGCATCCGTTTTTTATAATGTTGGGAAGGAATCCTACATTTACTAGCCATGTGTTTAGAGGATTCTATCTGACATGCTGTCTGTAAGCTAGGGATTGGAGCACTGTAATTGTGGCACAGGCATATACTTCTTAAGGCGTGATGGAGGTCTGAGGCAAACGGTATCCATAGATAATCATCCATATTGTAACAATTTATCTTGTTTATACAATTCCATAGCCTGTCTGGTTCCAATGACATGGTATAATGGGGTCTCTTCACCCATTGTTTAAAACGTCTTTTATGATCAGGGGTGGTCCATATGCAAGAAACATTACTAGATTGTGGGCCACATGCAGATCCATACTTAGAGGTGTGAAATATGTTCATCTCATTCGTGTGATGAAGTGTAATCTTCTGGACTTTTATGGATTTCTCCTGCACCATAAAAAGGGGAATTTTACAGGAGAAGGTTAAACTACTTGGCTGGTATATCAGCTCAAACCAGTTTGACCACTGACCGCATAGTATTGTGTAAAGAAAGTGCATGCATAAGGTTTGGGGTCATCCTGGGGGCACGCCGAGGAAGATTCGAGAAGACTCTAGCAGGAAAAGAGGGCATGCGCTGAAGAAGACATGCCTGTTCATGAATATGTATTAACGGACAGGATATAAACCAGGAACAGGAGCTGAACCGCGTGCGTCTTGGTGGAGCAGAGACTCCCGGCGCACCCAGCGCTGTTTGCTTGCCTGTATTCGCTTAATAAATTGTAAATTTGAATTGGAATCCTGTTTGGGACTAAATCATTTATAACAATTGGGGGCTCGTCCGGGATGGTCTTGGTTCCTGAATTCTGACTTGATCTAGGAGGGGCGCCCCACCTTTTGGTGGCTCCTGATCGGGTCAGGTCGGGACTAACGCCATCCTGAACCTGAATAGGGGCAAGCAAAGAATTTCATTTTTTATGAGCTCCCTCGCCGGCTGCAGCAGTTTATTTTGCCCGTAATTCTGCGCGCGAAGATCCGAACGAAGACGACGGAGTCGTAAGTATTTAAGGTGTATACCGTTCGGTTGGGTAGGATTCGGTTGCCTGTGTGTGTAAGAGTGTGACTGAGACGGAAGCTAGTTCCGAAGCGATTGTGGAGGTCTTCTAACCACGGTTCCAATCTCCCGCGAGGGACTTGGCCGGTGAAGGACCGAAGCGATTCTTATAGGATTCGTGGGTGGGTGATAGGTCCTAAACCCCCTGCAAGACACTCTTACTGGTAGCCAAGGGCTGTAGGAATTGCCACAGTAAAAATTCCTAGATGGGTCAGACGAAATCGAGACCCCAGGACCAGAAGAAAGGGAGCGAATTACTAGAAATACCTCCGGAGAGTCCATTAGGAATAATGATTGAAAATTAGAATGACAGGGGCCCCAGAAAAGGAAAAAGTAAATTAAAATTAGTTCAATATTGTATGGTAGAATGGCCAAAAGAACCTTTGAGACCACGTGTCTTTTGGCCCGTTTTTGGATCTTTTGAAGACTGGGTCTGCCAGGCCTTAAATATATATGTTAATTCAAAGGAACCTTTTAGTCAGGAGGAAAGTGATTATGCAGGATTATGGGACAGAACTTTACGTTCTTTTCCAGCCTCAATACTTACATTAAAAACAGATGAAAAGTTTGAGGAAGAAGAAGAGGGGAAAAGTGAAAAGGAAAAAGATGATAAATGGGAGCCACTGGATAACCTACCGCCTCCATGTTCTAATAATCCATCTCCGGCGGCGGCTCCCCCTCCGGTGGCCGTAGTACCTCTATCTGTACCACCGTTGCCCCTATCTCCACCACCAACAGCACCGGAATTAGATCGACCTCCGTCTGCATGTACGAGAAGTAGGACTGCTGTATCTGAGGGAGCTTCTCTATATCCCTTACGAGAAGTACCCCTCGGAGGCAATCAGGGAGGCATCGGGTTTGTGGCAGTCCCGTTAAATACCACAGACGTAAGAAATTTCAAGAAAGAAATGGGGACCCTATTAGATGATCCCCTCGGAGTAGCTGAAAAATTGGACCAATTCCTAGGCCCCAATACTTATACCTGGGAAGAAATACAGTCCATTTTAGGGATCCTATTCACTGTTGAGGAAAGGGGAATGATTAGACAAGCTGGAATGAGAATTTGGGAAAGACAGAATCAGGCAGGACCCCCGGGAGATCAGAAATGGCCAAATGTGGATCCCCACTGGGATCATCAACAACCCCCAGGAAGACAAAATATGAGGGATTTGAGAATGTTAATCATACAGGGAATAAGGGAAGTGGTTCCCCGAGGGCAAAACATTACTAAAGCATTTAATGAACAACAAGGGAAAGACGAATCTCCAACAGAATGGTTGGAGAGGTTGAGGAAAAACCTACTAATGTATTCTGGAATTGATCCGAATACAGTGGCTGGGACCGCACTCCTTAAAACACAATTTGTAGCTAAATCCTGGGGGGATATAAGAAGGAAATTAGAAAAATTGGAGGATTGGCAAGAAAGAGGATTAGAGGAGTTACTTAGAGAAGCCCAGAAAGTCTATGTTAGGAGGGACGAAGAAAAACAAAAAGCAAAAGCAAAAATTTTTGTAGCAGCAGTAAGGGAAAGTCAGAAAAATAAGACGACTCCTGGAGAGAAAAGGGAAAAAAGAATAGAGCAGACACCCCGGGGACAGCCTTATCGAGGAAGATTTACAATTCCTGTCTGTTACTACTGTAACAAGAGGGGACATGTTCAGAAGAACTGCCGTCAGCGGGAACAAGATGAGAAGATGTTCAAAGAAGATTAGGGGTGTCGGGGGCTCTATCTTCTGGGGACTTCAACATCAACAGAGCCCTTGATAAAATTATTAATTGGTCCCCATAAAGAGGAAGTTTTATTTTTAGTGGATACAGGGGCCGAAAAGTCAACCATTCAAAAACTTCCAAAAGGAATAGAAAAAGGGAAGAGTTACGTGTCAGTAGTAGGAGCAAAAGGAGAGCCTTTTAAAGTAAATATATTGAAAGATGTAGAAGTAGAAACAGAAAAGAAAATTTGTCTTAATGATTTACTTTTGCTCCCTGAAGTGCAATACAATTTATTAGGAAGGGATTTGATTTTGAAGTTAAACTTGAACATTCAGAGTCAAGGGGACAAATTGCAGATTAAATTATACACTTTAACACAAGAGGATGAAGAAGCTATTAACCTCTCAGTGTGGTATAAGGAAGGGGAAACTGGAAAGACAAAATGGACCCCATAAGCGTTCAAATAATAGATCCGCACCGCCCAATTAGAATCAAGCTATAACCTATACCTATGGAGGGTCGAAAAGGATTAAAACCTGTAGTTGACAGACTTTTGGAAAAAGGAACCCTAGAACCATGTATGTCACCTCGTAACACGCCCATTCTTCCCGTAAAAAAGCCGGATGGGTCATACAGGATGGTGCAGGACTTAAGAGCTGTAAATCAGCGAACAATCACTAAATTCCCTGTGGTGGCAAATCCTTATACTTTATTGAGTCATATATCTCCCAAACATCCTTGGTATAGTGTAATAGATTTGAAAGACGCTTTTTGGGCCTGTCCTCTGGATGAGGCATCCAGAGATTATTTTGCCTTTGAGTGGGAGGACCCCGAAAGAGGACAAAAACAACAATTAAGATGGACTGTGTTACCACAAGGGTTTACGGAGTCACCAAATCTATTTGGACAAACTTTAGAAAAAATTCTACAAGATTTCACAATACCTAAGGAGGTAAAATTATTGCAATATGTGGACGATTCATTAGTAGCAGGAGAAACTGAAGAGGGGATCCGAAAAACCACCATTAAATTGTTAAATTTTCTAGGGGAAAAGGGATTAAAGGTGTCCCGATCAAAGCTACAGTTTGTAGAACAAGAAGTAAAATATTTAGGACATTGGCTGAGTAAGGGAAGGAAGAAATTAGATCCTGATAGGGTATCTGGGATTCTATCCTTAAGACCGCCACAGACTAAAACGGAAATTAGGCAAATACTGGGATTAGTAGGATATTGTAGACCATGGTTTGAAAATTATAGTGATAAAGTAAAATTCTTATATGAAAAATTAACTAATAACCAACTTAAGTGGTTTATTGAAGATGATCAGAGATTTGAGGAAGTAAAAAGGGCATTAATACAAGCACCTGTATTGAGCCTCCCAGATCTAGAAAAACCTTTCTATCTCTTTGTGAATACATCAAGCCAGACAGCATATGGAGTTCTTACTCAAGACTGGGCAGGAATCCAAAAAACCCATGGGGCATTGTTCTAAGTTACTTGATCCAGTAAGCAGAGCATGGCCTGCTTGTCTCCAAGCTTTGGTTGCTACAGCATTATTAATAGAGGAAGTTAGGAAGATTACCTTTAGTGCTCCTTTATAAGTGTATACCCCACACAATGTCAGAAATGTTTTGCAACAAGAAGCGGAAAAATGGTTAACGGACAGCCGGACCCTAAAGTATGAAGCAATACTAATAGACTCCCCTGACTTAGAACTGAGGGTGACTTCTGCTCAGAGTCCAGCACAATTTTTGTTTGGAGAACCATCAGAGGAATTACAACATAACTGTTTAGAGGTAATTGAGACCCAGACTAAGGTGAGACCAGATCTAAGAGATGCTGAGTTGTAAAATGGAGAAGCGCTGTTTATAGATGGCTCCTCCCGAGTGGTAGAAGGGAAGAGAAAATCGGGATATGCAATAATTAATAAGGACTTAGAAATTGTGGAATCAGGACCTCTGAGTCCATCATGGTCAGCTCAGGCTTGTGAGCTGTATGCCCTATGTAGGGCCCTGGAATTATTAAAAGGAAGAAGCGGGACTGTATTTACAGATTCTAAATACGCATATGGGGTGGTCCACACTTTTGGAAAAATTTGGGAAGAAAGAGGTTTGATTAATACTCACGGGAGGAATTTAATACATCAAGAATTAATAGTAAAAATTTTAAAGGCGTTAAGAGAACCAAAGGAGATAGCAGTGGTACATGTGAGGGGACACCAAAAGGGACTTTTGGTGATTACCGAACTAGAGGAAATAACTTAGCAGCTAAAGAGGCCCAGGAAGCAGCCTTGAGGACTAAAGTTGCCAAAATTAATGTCATACAAACAAAGGAGGACACCAGCAAAGAAGGACGAGAGGAAAGAGAGAAGGAGTTTACCCCAGAAGGACAAACAAAATTGAAGAAAATAGGAGCTAAATAGAACAAGGAAAATGGGCACTGCCCGATGGGCGAGAAATGCTGCCAAAAGCCTACACCAGGCGATTATTAGAACGTTTGCATGCACAAACACATTGGGGTACAAAAGCGTTAAGTGATCATTTTCTTAAACAATTTGGTGGTATTGGAATTTTTGAAATAGCAAAGCAAATTACACAAGGTTGCTTAACCTGTCAAAAGGTAAATAAGACAGTGTTTTGACAAGCAGCCACGGGAGGGAGAAAAACAGCTTACAGACCTTTTGAGAAAGTACAAGTCGATTTCACTGAATTGCCTAAGGTAGGGAGGATAAAATATTTATTGGTAATAGTAGATCATTTAACACAGTGGGTAGAAGCGTACCCTGTAGCACGAGCTACGGCACAGATGGTGGTAAAAATTTTATTAGAACATTTGATACCTAGATATGGGATAATCCAGTACATTGATTCTGACCAGGGCACACACTTTACTTCTAAAATAATAAAACTATTATGTCAATCACTAGGTATTCAGTGGGAATACCACACTCTGTGGCACCCACAAAGCTCGGGGAAGGTAGAAAGAATGAATCAAACAATAAAACAACAATTGGCTAAATTAATGATTGAGACACAAATGCCCTGGACGAAATGTTTACCATTGGCACTTAACGAAAACATACAGTGAGACTGGAATATCGCCATATGAAATGTTCTATGGCATGCCTTATTTTCAAGGAATGCCTCTGGGGAACAATGTAATTGAGGATCATAGTATCCAACAAGATATAATTACCATTGGAAAAAGATTAAAAGAATGAAGAGAGATTGGGATGGTGGCCCAAACACCACCTTTAGGATTGCAATTCATCAGTTAGAACCAGGAGATAAAATTCTGATAAAAACATGGAAAGAAGGAAACCTGTCTCCCCTCTGGGAAGGACCTTTCCTTGTTTTATTCACTACAGAAACAGCTGTGAGAACTGCTGAAAAAGGATGGACACATGTGTCACGAGTGAAAGGTCCAGGGAAGGAGTGGAAGGTCACATCTGACTAAATTGCTGTGGGAATTTTATTGCGGCTACTCCTGTAATAGAAACAGGAGTGAAACATGAAATTCCCACAGTTGCTAAAAATCTACTTGTAAATCTTGCTGAAAACATTGCTAAGTCATTGAATATAACTAATTGTTACGTTTGTGGTGGAAGAAATCGAGGTGAACGATGGCCATGGGAAGCTATGGAGAGCAATGTAAGTAATCCCCAAGTTTGGAAAACAATGGGAAAGGGTAATAGGAAACAACAATGGGTACTCCAAACGAGTATAATCGGAAGGAGTTGTTGGCAAAAGAAGAACAGGAAAAAGGAGCTGGAACTAGAATTTGTCCTTGGTGTAGAAGGTGGTGTTTATTTGTAAGAACTGCAGGCTAACTGGCAGTTTTCTGTAGCCATAAAGCCTTGCAAATAAAGAGGATCGCCAGGCTCGGGCAAGTGCTCAGGTCTGGACAAACCACTGATCTAGCAAAGCTCTGGCCTTCACAAGCAGTGCTCAATTAATTTGGGTACTAAGAAAGCACCCCCTTAAAGGAAGGAAGAGGGCAAGACCGGAGGGGAACTGGTGTTGCGGCTTAAAAAGGGTCTGCCAAGGGCTGCAACCCCTTTGGGCTGTGACCGCCGACCACTATGGCCCTGACCGGACCTCTTCTAGTTCTACTTGGGGTGAGTTCCTTGACTCTGACTACGGCAAATAACTGTAGTCAATATTGGAACAAGTCCAGCTGGGGTTTACCCCAGAAAAATGGAAAAACTGAGGACCTTTTCTAATTGTACAGCCCGTACGTGTAATCAACAATAAAACCTAGTTTTTTCCTGTTACCCATAAATTAGGGAGAGCGACTAGGAGTCCAGGTGTATAACGAATGGCCTCCTGAGAGATAAACTTGGAATGGAATCAATCTAGGAGGATTTCGGGGAGATTTTATGGGTGGTGATTGGCTTACTAAAATCGGGATAGTTGTATTGGGGATATGTGGGGAATTGTTACTAGATTTATCTACTCGGTTATACAAGGAATGCAGATATCTGCAGTACTCAATTGGAAACGAAAACACGAATCAATACTATAAAGAAAAAGATGGGGGATTGTGAAATATGTTCATCTGATTCGTGTGATGAAGTGTAACCTTCTGGACTTTTCTGGATTTCTCCTGCACCATAAAAAGGGGTATTTTACAGGAGAAAGTTAAACTACTTGGCTGGTATATCAGCTCAAACCAGTTTGACCACTGACCGCATAGTATTGTGTAAAGAAAGTGCATGCATACGGTTTGGGGTCATCCTGGGGGCACGCCGAGGAAGATTCAAGAAGACTCTAGCAGGAGAAGAGGGCATGCGCTGAAGAAGACACGCCTGTTCATTAATATGTATTAGCAGACACGCCTATTCATGAATATGTATTAGCGAACGGGATCACGCTGAGGAAGATTCGAGAAGATCCTAGAAGGAGAAGAGGGCATGTGCCAAAGAAGACACGCCTGTTCATGAATATGTATTAACGGACAGGATATAAACCAGGAACAGGAGCTGAACCGCGTGCGTCTTGGTGGAGCAGAGACTCCCGGCGCACCCAGCGCTGTTTGCTTGCCTGTATTCGCTTAATAAATTGTAAATTTGAATTGGAATCCTGTTTGGGACTAAATCATTTATAACAATTGGGGGCTCGTCCGGGATGGTCTTGGTTCCTGAATTCTGACTTGATCTAGGAGGGGCGCCCCACCTTTTGGTGGCTCCTGATCGGGTCAGGTCGGGACTAACGCCATCCTGAACCTGAATAGGGGCAAGCAAAGAATTTCATTTTTTATGAGCTCCCTCGCCGGCTGCAGCAGTTTATTTTGCCCGTAATTCTGCGCGCGAAGATCCGAACGAAGACGACGGAGTCGTAAGTATTTAAGGTGTATACCGTTCGGTTGGGTAGGATTCGGTTGCCTGTGTGTGTAAGAGTGTGACTGAGACGGAAGCTAGTTCCGAAGCGATTGTGGAGGTCTTCTAACCACGGTTCCAATCTCCCGCGAGGGACTTGGCCGGTGAAGGACCGAAGTGATTCTTATAGGATTCGTGGGTGGGTGATAGGTCCTAAACCCCCTGCAAGACACTCTTACTGGTAGCCAAGGGCTGTAGGAATTGCCACAGTAAAAATTCCTAGATGGGTCAGACGAAATCGAGACCCCAGGACCAGAAGAAAGGGAGCGAATTACTAGAAATACCTCCGGAGAGTCCATTAGGAATAATGATTGAAAATTAGAATGACAGGGGCCCCAGAAAAGGAAAAAGTAAATTAAAATTAGTTCAATATTGTATGGTAGAATGGCCAAAAGAACCTTTGAGACCACGTGTCTTTTGGCCCGTTTTTGGATCTTTTGAAGACTGGGTCTGCCAGGCCTTAAATATATATGTTAATTCAAAGGAACCTTTTAGTCAGGAGGAAAGTGATTATGCAGGATTATGGGACAGAACTTTACGTTCTTTTCCAGCCTCAATACTTACATTAAAAACAGATGAAAAGTTTGAGGAAGAAGAAGAGGGGAAAAGTGAAAAGGAAAAAGATGATAAATGGGAGCCACTGGATAACCTACCGCCTCCATGTTCTAATAATCCATCTCCGGCGGCGGCTCCCCCTCCGGTGGCCGTAGTACCTCTATCTGTACCACCGTTGCCCCTATCTCCACCATCAACAGCACCGGAATTAGATCGACCTCCGTCTGCATGTACGAGAAGTAGGACTGCTGTATCTGAGGGAGCTTCTCTATATCCCTTACGAGAAGTACCCCTCGGAGGCAATCAGGGAGGCATCGGGTTTGTGGCAGTCCCGTTAAATACCACAGACGTAAGAAATTTCAAGAAAGAAATGGGGACCCTATTAGATGATCCCCTCGGAGTAGCTGAAAAATTGGACCAATTCCTAGGCCCCAATACTTATACCTGGGAAGAAATACAGTCCATTTTAGGGATCCTATTCACTGTTGAGGAAAGGGGAATGATTAGACAAGCTGAGAATTTGGGAAAGACAGAATCAGGCAGGACCCCCGGGAGATCAGAAATGGCCAAATGTGGATCCCCACTGGGATCATCAACAACCCCCAGGAAGACAAAATATGAGGGATTTGAGAATGTTAATCATACAGGGAATAAGGGAAGTGGTTCCCCGAGGGCAAAACATTACTAAAGCATTTAATGAACAACAAGGGAAAGACGAATCTCCAACAGAATGGTTGGAGAGGTTGAGGAAAAACCTACTAATGTATTCTGGAATTGATCCGAATACAGTGGCTGGGACCGCACTCCTTAAAACACAATTTGTAGCTAAATCCTGGGGGGATATAAGAAGGAAATTAGAAAAATTGGAGGATTGGCAAGAAAGAGGATTAGAGGAGTTACTTAGAGAAGCCCAGAAAGTCTATGTTAGGAGGGACGAAAAAAAACAAAAAGCAAAAGCAAAAATTTTTGTAGCAGCAGTAAGGGAAAGTCAGAAAAATAAGACGACTCCTGGAGAGAAAAGGGAAAAAAGAATAGAGCAGACACCCCGGGGACAGCCTTATCGAGGAAGATTTACAATTCCCGTCTGTTACTACTGTAACAAGAGGGGACATGTTCAGAAGAACTGCCGTCAGCGGGAACAAGATGAGAAGATGTTCAAAGAAGATTAGGGGTGTCGGGGGCTCTATCTTCTGGGGACTTCAACATCAACAGAGCCCTTGATAAAATTATTGATTGGTCCCCATAAAGAGGAAGTTTTATTTTTAGTGGATACAGGGGCCGAAAAGTCAACCATTCAAAAACTTCCAAAAGGAATAGAAAAAGGGAAGAGTTACGTGTCAGTAGCAGGAGCAAAAGGAGAGCCTTTTAAAGTAAATATATTGAAAGATGTAGAAGTAGAAACAGAAAAGAAAATTTGTCTTAATGATTTACTTTTGCTCCCTGAAGCGCAATACAATTTATTAGGAAGGGATTTGATTTTGAAGTTAAACTTGAACATTCAGAGTCAAGGGGACAAATTGCAGATTAAATTATACACTTTAACACAAGAGGATGAAGAAGCTATTAACCTCTCAGTGTGGTATAAGGAAGGGGAAACTGGAAAGACAAAATGGACCCCATAAGCGTTCAAATAATAGATCCGCACCGCCCAATTAGAATCAAGCTATAACCTATACCTATGGAGGGTCGAAAAGGATTAAAACCTGTAGTTGACAGACTTTTGGAAAAAGGAACCCTAGAACCATGTATGTCACCTCGTAACACGCCCATTCTTCCCGTAAAAAAGCCGGATGGGTCATACAGGATGGTGCAGGACTTAAGAGCTGTAAATCAGCGAACAATCACTAAATTCCCTGTGGTGGCAAATCCTTATACTTTATTGAGTCATATATCTCCCAAACATCCTTGGTATAGTGTAATAGATTTGAAAGACGCTTTTTGGGCCTGTCCTCTGGATGAGGCATCCAGAGATTATTTTGCCTTTGAGTGGGAGGACCCCGAAAGAGGACAAAAACAACAATTAAGATGGACTGTGTTACCACAAGGGTTTACGGAGTCACCAAATCTATTTGGACAAACTTTAGAAAAAATTCTACAAGATTTCACAATACCTAAGGAGGTAAAATTATTGCAATATGTGGACGATTCATTAGTAGCAGGAGAAACTGAAGAGGGGATCCGAAAAACCACCATTAAATTGTTAAATTTTCTAGGGGAAAAGGGATTAAAGGTGTCCCGATCAAAGCTACAGTTTGTAGAACAAGAAGTAAAATATTTAGGACATTGGCTGAGTAAGGGAAGGAAGAAATTAGATCCTGATAGGGTATCTGGGATTCTATCCTTAAGACCGCCACAGACTAAAACGGAAATTAGGCAAATACTGGGATTAGTAGGATATTGTAGACCATGGTTTGAAAATTATAGTGATAAAGTAAAATTCTTATATGAAAAATTAACTAATAACCAACTTAAATGGTTTATTGAAGATGATCAGAGATTTGAGGAAGTAAAAAGGGCATTAATACAAGCACCTGTATTGAGCCTCCCAGATCTAGAAAAACCTTTCTATCTCTTTGTGAATACATCAAGCCAGACAGCATATGGAGTTCTTACTCAAGACTGGGCAGGAATCCAAAAAACCCATGGGGCATTGTTCTAAGTTACTTGATCCAGTAAGCAGAGCATGGCCTGCTTGTCTCCAAGCTTTGGTTGCTACAGCATTATTAATAGAGGAAGTTAGGAAGATTACCTTTAGTGCTCCTTTATAAGTGTATACCCCACACAATGTCAGAAATGTTTTACAACAAGAAGCGGAAAAATGGTTAACGGACAGCCGGACCCTAAAGTATGAAGCAATACTAATAGACTCCCCTGACTTAGAACTGAGGGTGACTTCTGCTCAGAGTCCAGCACAATTTTTGTTTGGAGAACCATCAGAGGAATTACAACATAACTGTTTAGAGGTAATTGAGACCCAGACTAAGGTGAGACCAGATCTAAGAGATGCTGAGTTGAAAAATGGAGAAGCGCTGTTTATAGATGGCTCCTCCCGAGTGGTAGAAGGGAAGAGAAAATCGGGATATGCAATAATTAATAAGGACTTAGAAATTGTGGAATCAGGACCTCTGAGTCCATCATGGTCAGCTCAGGCTTGTGAGCTGTATGCCCTATGTAGGGCCCTGGAATTATTAAAAGGAAGAAGCGGGACTGTATTTACAGATTCTAAATACGCATATGGGGTGGTCCACACTTTTGGAAAAATTTGGGAAGAAAGAGGTTTGATTAATACTCACGGGAGGAATTTAATACATCAAGAATTAATAGTAAAAATTTTAAAGGCGTTAAGAGAACCAAAGGAGATAGCAGTGGTACATGTGAGGGGACACCAAAAGGGACTTTTGGTGATTACCGAACTAGAGGAAATAACTTAGCAGCTAAAGAGGCCCAGGAAGCAGCCTTGAGGACTAAAGTTGCCAAAATTAATGTCATACAAACAAAGGAGGACACCAGCAAAGAAGGACGAGAGGAAAGAGAGAAGGAGTTTACCCCAGAAGGACAAACAAAATTGAAGAAAATAGGAGCTAAATAGAACAAGGAAAATGGGCACTGCCCGATGGGCGAGAAATGCTGCCAAAAGCCTACACCAGGCGATTATTAGAACGTTTGCATGCACAAACACATTGGGGTACAAAAGCGTTAAGTGATCATTTTCTTAAACAATTTGGTGGTATTGGAATTTTTGAAATAGCAAAGCAAATTACACAAGGTTGCTTAACCTGTCAAAAGGTAAATAAGACAGTGTTTTGACAAGCAGCCACGGGAGGGAGAAAAACAGCTTACAGACCTTTTGAGAAAGTACAAGTCGATTTCACTGAATTGCCTAAGGTAGGGAGGATAAAATATTTATTGGTAATAGTAGATCATTTAACACAGTGGGTAGAAGCGTACCCTGTAGCACGAGCTACGGCACAGATGGTGGTAAAAATTTTATTAGAACATTTGATACCTAGATATGGGATAATCCAGTACATTGATTCTGACCAGGGCACACACTTTACTTCTAAAATAATAAAACTATTATGTCAATCACTAGGTATTCAGTGGGAATACCACACTCTGTGGCACCCACAAAGCTCGGGGAAGGTAGAAAGAATGAATCAAACAATAAAACAACAATTGGCTAAATTAATGATTGAGACACAAATGCCCTGGACGAAATGTTTACCATTGGCACTTAACGAAAACATACAGTGAGACTGGAATATCACCATATGAAATGTTCTATGGCATGCCTTATTTTCAAGGAATGCCTCTGGGGAACAATGTAATTGAGGATCATAGTATCCAACAAGATATAATTACCATTGGAAAAAGATTAAAAGAATGAAGAGAGATTGGGATGGTGGCCCAAACACCACCTTTAGGATTTGCAATTCATCAGTTAGAACCAGGAGATAAAATTCTGATAAAAACATGGAAAGAAGGAAACCTGTCTCCCCTCTGGGAAGGACCTTTCCTTGTTTTATTCACTACAGAAACAGCTGTGAGAACTGCTGAAAAAGGATGGACACATGTGTCACGAGTGAAAGGTCCAGGGAAGGAGTGGAAGGTCACATCTGACTAAATTGCTGTGGGAATTTTATTGCGGCTACTCCTGTAATAGAAACAGGAGTGAAACATGAAATTCCCACAGTTGCTAAAAATCTACTTGTAAATCTTGCTGAAAACATTGCTAAGTCATTGAATATAACTAATTGTTACGTTTGTGGTGGAAGAAATCGAGGTGAACGATGGCCATGGGAAGCTATGGAGAGCAATGTAAGTAATCCCCAAGTTTGGAAAACAATGGGAAAGGGTAATAGGAAACAACAATGGGTACTCCAAACGAGTATAATCGGAAGGAGTTGTTGGCAAAAGAAGAACAGGAAAAAGGAGCTGGAACTAGAATTTGTCCTTGGTGTAGAAGGTGGTGTTTATTTGTAAGAACTGCAGGCTAACTGGCAGTTTTCTGTAGCCATAAAGCCTTGCAAATAAAGAGGATCGCCAGGCTCGGGCAAGTGCTCAGGTCTGGACAAACCACTGATCTAGCAAAGCTCTGGCCTTCACAAGCAGTGCTCAATTAATTTGGGTACTAAGAAAGCACCCCCTTAAAGGAAGGAAGAGGGCAAGACCGGAGGGGAACTGGTGTTGCGGCTTAAAAAGGGTCTGCCAAGGGCTGCAACCCCTTTGGGCTGTGACCGCCGACCACTATGGCCCTGACCGGACCTCTTCTAGTTCTACTTGGGGTGAGTTCCTTGACTCTGACTACGGCAAATAACTGTAGTCAATATTGGAACAAGTCCAGCTGGTGTTTACCCCAGAAAAATGGAAAAACTGAGGACCTTTTCTAATTGTACAGCCCGTACGTGTAATCAACAATAAAACCTAGTTTTTTCCTGTTACCCATAAATTAGGGAGAGCGACTAGGAGTCCAGGTGTATAACGAATGGCCTCCTGAGAGATAAACTTGGAATGGAATCAATCTAGGAGGATTTCGGGGAGATTTTATGGGTGGTGATTGGCTTACTAAAATCGGGATAGTTGTATTGGGGATATGTGGGGAATTGTTACTAGATTTATCTACTCGGTTATACAAGGAATGCAGATATCTGCAGTACTCAATTGGAAACGAAAACACGAATCAATACTATAAAGAAAAAGATGGGGGATTGTGAAATATGTTCATCTGATTCGTGTGATGAAGTGTAACCTTCTGGACTTTTCTGGATTTCTCCTGCACCATAAAAAGGGGTATTTTACAGGAGAAAGTTAAACTACTTGGCTGGTATATCAGCTCAAACCAGTTTGACCACTGACCGCATAGTATTGTGTAAAGAAAGTGCATGCATACGGTTTGGGGTCATCCTGGGGGCACGCCGAGGAAGATTCAAGAAGACTCTAGCAGGAGAAGAGGGCATGCGCTGAAGAAGACACGCCTGTTCATTAATATGTATTAGCGAACAGGATCACGCTGAGGAAGATTCGAGAAGATCCTAGAAGGAGAAGAGGGCATGCGCCGAAGAAGACACGCCTGTTCATGAATATGTATTAACGGACAGGATATAAACCAGGAACAGGAACTGTACCGCGTGCGTCTTGGTGGAGCGGAGACTCCCGGCACACCCAGCGCTGTTTGCTTGCCTGTATTCGCTTAATAAATTGTACATTTGAATTGGAATCCTGTTTGGGACTAAATCATTTATAACACAGATAATTAATCAGACTGAAATTAGCGGTATCATTAGAGGAACATGGAAAGCTTTTAGGGCAAAGCACTCTATAACTACAAATCCCTTGGTGAGATATAATAAAGGTTATCATAGCTTTGTACGGGCGCTTTTCCCATCACGAGGAGTAGTACAGCTATGTGAAATATGTTCATCTGATTCATGTGATGAAGTGTAACCTTCTGCCCTACGTATCCTTGTATGACCGCAAGCCTAAGTCTAGCAGAGCGGTTAATGTATATAATGTAATACATTGTAAACTTCAATTGGAATCCTGTTTGGGACTCAGACGTTTATCTCAGCTAGAAAAAGCAATAGTTAGCTTGTCGGCAGAAATGGAAATTATCGCCAATTATCGTATACATACGGAGGGGTTAACGGATGGAATTTTGGCCTGTGAGAAAACTGCAGTTAGAATATCAGAAAATGGATGGCTGGGTAAGAAACAGATACTATGCTGGGTGAGAGAAAACAGCCCAAGAGATAAGAAAGTTGATCAAGGTTAGGGAAGGATGGGGAAGACATGCAGTAACGGAGGAATATAAAGCACAATTCACAATTTTGTTTGCCTTGTAACATTCTGCTATTGGCTTGAGCATGGTTGATATGTGACTGCTGGATTATGGTAATATGCCGCGTGAACAAAGCCTACGAACCAACAGACAGGGTGGCTGGGGCACGTGCAGCACGTCTGGCCAGCGGGCGCGTATGCCATAGGCTCTCTGTGTTGAAAGGTGGCAACCAAGGCGTGTTCTGACACTCGCTGGCCACGTGTGTCGAAACTCGTTCCTCTGCAAATGTATAAATACCGGGATTTCCCAAAGGGCAGTGGGCCGGTGTACGGCAAGGCCACCGTTGCCTCCGTGGGGACGCCCACGTAAAGCTGGCACCTACCGACTGCTGGGCTGAGTTCGTGGTGCAGGACGATAGAAGAGTGTACAGATGGTCCATCTTCCTCACAGTCCTCGGGTTGCGAATGAACCATCAGGTTTTGTTTCTAGATAAACAAAAAGGGGGTGATATTGGGATCACCCTGCATGGCTCGACCTTAAGGAGAAGGAGCTGTGGCATTGAGAAGCTGGTAAACAGCCGGACACCTGCAGGGCTCAACCATGAAGAGAAGGAGCTGTGGTAAACAACTAAGAAGAAGCAAAGGAGCGCGCGGACATACAGAGGCGACCAATCCTGCCTCTGTGAGAGTCGCGTGGACTTAAAGCAATAGCCAACCGGGTAGCACTTTTAGGTGCGTGAACGGGCTGTATTTGTATAAAAAGCACGCTACGCTAACAATAAAGGTCTTTGGCCTGAAGCCCTGCCACAGTCCGTGCCCTATTACTCCACACTCCTGAGCAATTTTTTCTCCAGGCTTAACGGTCCCAGACCTCTCAGCCTTCCGTCCTATGGAAGATGCTGCGGTCCCTTAAATCAGCTTTGTGGCCCTTTGATAGCCTTGCTTTAGCAGGCCAACAACTTTCTTGCACTGGGGAGCCCAGCACTGGACACAGCACTCCAGATGTGGCCCACCGGTGCTCAGTGGAGGAGAAGGTTAACTTCCCTCCATCTGCCGGCAATGCTTTTCCTAATGCAGCCCAGGAGGCTGCTGGCCTTTGCTGCGAGGCTGCATGGCTGGCTCATGCTCAGCTGCTTGCCCTCCAGGACCCTAAGGTACTTCTCTGCAGAGCTGCTATCTAGCCAGTCAGCCCCCAGCATGATGTCCACAGTGTGGCTGGATGACAGGCTGTCCTCCCCCGGGGACTTTCTCAGCAGCAGCTTGTCCTTTTTGGAGATCGGCTTCACCTCTGTCACAGGCCCCACTCATTGCTGCAAGAGTCACCTGGGACAGCAAACCCCTCTCCTGCCAGGGCTGCACAGCCCAAGGCCGTTTTCTGTCTGGTCTTGGGGACTGCAGCTTTTGCTCTCGTTGTGAGAACCTCCTTCATCATTATGTTGCCTCCTGCCATCCACTCCAGCACACATCGGCTGTGAAGCCTTTCCACACAAAGAGGGCCAATCTTTTGGTATCAGGTGTCCATGTGACAAATCTGCCCTTGGCCCTGGTGCCACATCTGAGGTGCTACAGGCCTAATGTGCACCAAAGCCCACAGCCTGGAGCACAGACAGCAGGAGGACAACATGCCATCGCAAAGCTGTGACGTTAGGGGAGCAAGAGTCAAGATGGAAAAGGACAGCTCCCACAGCTTTTGTGACTGACGGAGATACAACATCTTTAGGCGAGACTAACAGGGAAGGCGAGAAGTGGAGGATGCCCTGCTTGCTACCAGAGCAGGTCAGATGTGTGGATGTTCTCTATGGGACATGCAACAGGTTAGGCGGGATCTTGTGTGTGGGTCAGCTTCTAACTGTGCCACCCAGTCTGAGGCTCACCTGGACCTTGTACTCCCAAAAGAGGAAAAGTTGGTCAGGGATGGGAAGACCAGTTTCAGCCTTGGTTGTAGTCACCATGAAACTGTGGTCTCCCAGATCTGCACAGAAGCGGGGAAGGAAAGTAACCGAGCACAGACCCTGCACATGCGGGAATGAGAACTTGGCCTACTGAGGGCACTGGCAGGTGGGATCCCATGGGGGCAGTGTCAGGGCCCTGAGAGCATCCACAGGCCTTCAGGACCCTAATCAGCCTCACCTGGGGCCTCCATCCACACCTCTGTCCATGGGCCCAGGAGACCATTGAAGACCAGGCCTGAGTTTCAGCCCCAGCTTGATCGATGCTCTAGGTGTACTGGTCTCCAGACACAGCCTTGCCTGTCCATCGACCTTGTTCACTTGTACGTGAAGAGTCACTTCCCAGCTTGATTCTTTATGGGGTGTACAATGGATGACACTGTGGCCCTCCAAGTGCCAGAGCCCAGGTGAGTCACAGAGGCCTAGGGCCTTTCTCCTTCCTTTCTTCCCATCACTTGATCAGCTTTTGGGAGGAGAGGAAGGGAAAGCAGATGAGGTTTCTGGGTGCCAATGACTGAAAGGATGGAGCAGAGCCATCACATGTGAAATGATCTAAAGCCTAGGCTAGTTCAAAACTGTTATCTTCTGTTCCTATATCTGAGGCCTTCTATCTTCAGGAAGAACCTGGAAGCTCCGAGATCCCTCCATCTTCCCCTCTTTTAGCAATTCAGTTCACAGCACCCAAGTCAGAGGCTTTCCTTCAGTTCTGTTTACAGTGTAAAGCACCCCACGGTGTGGAGATACGGCAGGATAGTTGCATAAGGATCCCACTCCTTTGGACAAGAAGATGGATGTTCCCGGGAGGATGGATGTTCTCAGGGGGCATGACGTACCAATAGCTGTGTTCAGGGAGCTGGTCAAAGGCCTTGTCTCCATTTCTGTAACGGCGGCACAGATGCCTGGTTCATGTGTAAACTCTTTCTCCGGATTCTGGCATTTAGCGAGCAAGCTGGTCTGACCTCAGAGCTGGCCCTGCTTGGAGCCAGTGCAACACTAGAGACCTCCTGACCCTCCTTCCACCCTGAATTGTCCTGTGATGTAGAGACCCTCTCCTCCAGCTTAGTCTCTTCTCATATGACATGTGGCAAGGCACAGGCCTGTTGGGAAAGAGACTGCTGCGAGGGGGTCTCTAGTCCAGCCTCCAGGCTGGCCGTGACTTTGCGGCACTGAAACTTGAAGAGCTCCAAAGGTGGAGATCATGGCAACGCTCCTCCTAGTCCATTTTATTTTTCCTGAGGTTCAGCCTAAAGCTCCCAAGAGGCAGCTTGTGGCTGTTCCTTCTGTCGTATCAATGGTGACTGCAGAAAACAGGTTGGCTCCGTTATCTCTCCAGGCAGGTGCAGGCTCTTGCTAGGTAAACCCGTGCCTCCACTTCAGCAGGCTACAGACACCCAGCTCCCTCAGACTCTCCCCACAGCTCATCCTTTAGGCCCTTCACTTCAAGTTGGCAGACCTCCTCCAGACACTCCACTCTCCTTTCGAAATGTGAGAACCACTGACTCATATGGCATTGTCACAGTTCCCAGATACTTCACCTCAGGACACTCCTTAGTCAGTCAGGTCCCTGTCCATGCTGCTGCATGGAGTTGTTTCTGAGCTTTTCCTTCAAAACCTTGAGGTTTCTGCTGGCCAAATTCCAGGTGTGCCAAGGTCCCTCTGGACTGAACCTCCAACAGTCCAGCTTTTAAAGTATGCGTGCCAACGGCCATCCTGAGTCGTGGTGCCTCTAACAAGATCAGAACTTAAGTAGCTGCAGGACACTACAGAGAAGAAAAGAGTACTGGCGTTAAGTTGAGTTGCAATGCGAGGTAGAAAGCACCACAGTAACCACCTCAGAGACACCAAAAGAGGGTTCAAAGTGAGCAAATGCAGGGCCACTGGATAAACAGTGAAAAGTCCTTGGCTTTTTGCATGGGTGGGGATAAGGATGGTTAAAGAGCAGGACTTGAGAGGTGGGAAAAGAATGAAAAGGGAATGAATGGTGAAGCAAAGGAAATAACCAGGGCTGTTTGGGGATACCTGTGAAGCAGTCCTGCATCTGAGCAACACTGCCTGGAGGAGGAGAAGACAACTTCAGCTGATCTGACTATGCCAGCATCTGACTTACTTCCATGGTCACGGGGAACCTGACAGCTTTCCCTACTGTCATCAAGGGCACACCTAGAGAGGAAGGAACCACAGCATCATTTAGTTTTCCACTCTCCTGAATGGGACCTCAGTAGGTCTCCAGTCCAACCTCATGCTCACAGCAGAATCGGCTACGGAGTCAGACCACTTTGCTCAAGGCTTTGCCACATGGGGGCTGGAAAATGTCCAAGGACAAAGACAGGAAAACATCTCTGGGAAACCTGCTTCAATGTTTGGATGCCCTTATGGAGAAAAAGATTGTCCCTATCTCCAGCCTCAACATTCCTTATTTCAACATTTGACTATCGTCTATTATCGTCCTGCCAAGCACCACGGTGACAAGACTGGCTCCATCTTCCTGAAAACCTCCCTGCAGGGACTGGCTGGCTGCTATGAGGTTCCCCAGACCTTCCCTTTCCCAGGCCGAAGGCAGCCCTTTCCCTCAGTTTCTGCTCCCCAGGCAAGTGCTGCAGCCCCTGCGCATCTTGGCAGCCTCCCACTGAAGTCACTCCCAGTTGTCAACGTCTTCCTTGATGTGGTGGATTGATTCTGGCCAATAGCCCGGCAGCCACGCAGCCGCTCACTCTTTCCTCCCCTTCCCCACTGGGACAGGGGAGAGAACAGGAAGAAATAAAGCACGGGAAGTTGTGGGTCAAGATAAAGACAGCTTAGCAGGTGAAAGAAAGAGATTTTTAAAAAATCAACAACCAATAATAATAACAAGCAACGCAAAGGCAACCACTCACCACCTCCCACAAGCAAAAATGATGCCCAGCCAGTCTCCACACAGAAGACTCTTTGAATGAAAAAACGTTAATGGAGAAGCCGCTGCCTGAGCATTCACACACCAATCAAGGAGTTGCACACACACCACCCGAGACTTTAACTGCTGGGTCTGGAGTCCCTTTGCAGCAGGAGACTCCAGTGAGCTGACGTGTGCGCCTTTCAACTCTACACACACACACACACACACACACACACAGAGTCTCTCTTGGGTGCTTTCTCTTCCCTCAGGCTCAACCCTAGGTTTCCTGAAGCAGAATCTCTGACATGACATATACCAGTTGAATTTATTAAGCAGTACAGTGGTGAAGAACAGCTTGAGCTGAGTGCCTCTGGAGACGGACCCCGAACCAGAGACTCTCTGGACAATTATACCCTTACAGTCTAAGCTCCCCTCCCCTTGTGAGACGGTTTAGTCCAGTTGGAGTATTTGGGTCTGGGGTCTCCTTTTTCCTCATTGGATCCTTTCACTGCCTCCAAGCGGGCCGTTCTTTTTCGTTTCTCGATGAGGCAACCTCTGCTGATGGATGTGGCTATCTTATCTTTCTAATTTACACCAGTTTCAGGGCCTTCCCTCACGCGACTAAGTAAGAGTTCAGTAGAACTTCATCAGTAGCTAGGTGAAAGTTCACCGCTTATGAAGGTCTAAGGCCTTTTACTAATGCTATGCAATGGATTCCATGTGAACTAGGAAGTGATTCCTGTAACAAAAAAATTCTAGTTCCTTCTTCCTCTGTCCCAGCTTTTATTGCTCAGCACAACGTCGTACGTTAGAGAATATCCCTTTGGTCAGTTGGGGTCAGCTGTTCTTGCCCATCTGCAGCCCACTCACTGGGAGGGAGCAGAGAAGGCCTTGACACTGTGCAAACACTGCTCAGCAATAGCCAGAACACTGGTGTGTTATCAACACTGTTTAAGGCACAAATGCAAAACATAGCACCACACAGGCTGCTATGAAGGAAGGTAACCCCATCCCAGCCAGATCAGTACACCTGAACTGGGGCCCTAAAACTGGATATAATTGGTTACAGGTGGTCTAACAAGCAATGAGCATGGGGAGACAACCACTTCCCTCACTCTTTTGGCGAGGCTCCTCTTTATACACTTCAGGACACTGCTGGCTGCCTTTGCTGCCAGGCCACACTGGATCAAGTGGTTAATGTCTTTTGTAGTTAGTAATTCTAATCTTTCATATATTTTCACCTGTGCTGATACAATGACCATTTCTGAAGTAATGTTTTCAGCAGACTGTCTAGACAAAGGCCCTTTCCATTATTCTCCTTCCCTTACTCTTTGTTCATTCAGATACTTCCCACCCACACTGCTGCTTTGAGCTTCAGGGACTAAAAGCCTGCCTGTCTTTCAGTAGTATAACGGTATCTTTAGCCAACTCTTTTAATTGTATCTACCTTTATCTATCTATCTATCTAAAACATTTCTCATAAGATCATCCCTTGTAGAAAGGCGACCTCATTAGAGGCAGCTTGTACTTAGTATATGGTTGAGGAGTGTTTTATTGCTTAAGACACTTGATCGTGCTTTACTTTGCTTTGCTTGCAAATGGGAAACATCCTTCTGTGCCTGTGTGCAGCCAGTCCTCTAAGGAAAGTGGGTGGCAGATGGTGCAATGGAGCTCTAACATTCAGCTCCCAGAGTTCAGAGAAGTCTGATGAAGGGAAAGTGATGTAAATCCCAGGTGGCCAACGACAGATGGGGAGTCTGGGGAGGTGAGGAGCAAGGTTGTCCACCCAGTGTCAGATCTCAAGGGACTGCTTTTCCTACCTGTCCAGACCTCCTCAGGAGACGCTCCTGACACTCAGGATCCATATCAGTTGGATAATGCTTCTATCACTTCTTTAAACTGAAATTAACAAAATACAGCCTTTAAAATTAACTTTATTAGGTGCACTTTGAAATCTTCCTTCTTAACCATGCTATGAAACAACTCAGATTAGCTATACGAGTCTTGCAGACATGGAGAACGTTACAGGAAGAGGCATGACTTGTTAGGGCTTTCTGTGTTTTAAGGAGCCCCATGGTGTATTTGGGGCTCAGTCCGTGAACCTCAGATACTGGGAGAAGACTGAACAAACCTCTCAAGAAGTCAAAGCCAGAAGCAAACCCCAAAATACCTTGAAGCATTAATGGGACTTAATGAGACCCATTACTGCCAAAGGCTCCTCATTGACTCATTAGAGCAGATACTTGGAGACGGTGACTGCAGGTAGGCAAGGGCACTGCACAGGTGGCTGTAATGCTGAGAAAACCCTTGGTTCGTTTTATGAAGCAGGCAAGGCCAAACCCCGAGCCCAGGTCCTGGGAAGGCAGTTTCTGAGAAGAGAAGAATAAAGTTTTGTCTCACTGGCCCTGGTGGTAGAGACAGCTGCTATAGTCAAGACGACAAAGACCTCAGTCCTTTTGGACCTCTCAGTCTTGCTAGAACCCTTGGCCATCTCTGTGCAGGCTGCCCTACACTGTCCCATGCCTCACCTCTTTCCCTTCAGCTTGCTGACAGCCATCTTGCTTTCCCACCTAGCTCTCACCCTGGCATTTCTATGCCTTCACTGATGGCTCTCCACCCTCACCAGCTGCTCCTTGAAACACAAAGCCATGGGATAATCCAGACTCCCTCTGGGTGATCTCTTGCAGCACAAGACTACCCTCTCAGTGAGGATTATTTTTTCTCACATCCAGACAGAACCTTCCCAGCTGTAATTTGTGGAGGTTTCTTGCTCTTCCCGCTACTAAGAAAAGCTCCATTGTCCCTGAAACTGTGAGGAATGAGCGATTTGTGTAAAGAAAATCTAGTGAATATAAGCTTGAAGCAAACGTCATTTATATTGAAATAAAGGAATATATGTAGGGCATGACCATAAGCAGGGGAGTGGTAGTCTTTATGTAACTTCCTGATAAGTATAGTTTGGGTAACTCCCTTGATATGTGTAACTTATGTAGCCTCCTGATATGTAAGTTAGTTCCTGATATACTAGTGCAAACCAGTGTTGTAAATAACCGCAGAAATGTCAAGAAAATGTATAGCCAAATAAGGTAGCATAATATAAGTAGAATAACGGAGCACCTGCACAGGTGAGGTCATGTAGAGTGCACTGACGAAGAGGAGCATCTTCCTCCCAACGACCACCGGACGACCACCTAGAAAAAGATGAAGCATGCGCAGACCGGGGAAGTGGTGACGTACTTAAAGAAAGAGTCATCTTCCAAGAAAAAGGCGGAGAAAGGCAAGAAACGAAGCCTAGAGAAGTATAAAGGAAGGAGTTGTAAGAAGTGAAGGTGTGCGTCTTGGTGGAGCGGAGACTCCCGACGCACCCAGCGCTGTTTGCTTGCCTCTATTTGTTTAATAAATTGCAAACTTAAATTGGAATCCTGTTTGGGACTAAATCATTTATCACAACTGGGGACTCGTCCGGGATGGTCTTGGTTCCTGAATACTGACTTGATCTAGGAGGGGCGCCCCACCATTTGGTGGCTCCTGATCGGGTCGGGACTAACACCATCCTGAACCCAAATAGGGGCAAGCAAAGAATTTGATTTTTTATGAGCTCCCTTGCCGGCTGCAGAAGTTTATTTTGCCTGTAATTCTGCGCGCGAAGATCCGAACGAAGACGACGGGGTTGTAAGTATTTAAGGTGTATACCGTTCGGTTGGGTGGGATTCGGTTGCCTGTGTGTGTAAGAGTGTGACTGAGACGGAACCTCGTTCCGAAGCGATTGTGGAGGTCTTCTAACCGCGGTTCCAATCTCCCGCGAGGGACTTGGCCGGTGAAGGACCGGAGCGATTTTTATAGGATCCATAGGTGAGTGAGAAGTTTGAAACCCCCTGCAAGACACTCTGCTTGGTAGCCAAGGGCTGTAGGAATTGCCACAGTAAAAATTCCTAGATGGGTCAGACGAAATCGAGAACCCAGGACCAGAAGAAAGGGAGCGAATTACTAAAAATACCTCCGGAGATTCCATTAGGAATAATGTTAAAACATTGGAATAATAAGGGCCCTGGAAAAGGGAAGACAAAAGAGAAATTAGTTAAATATTGTATGGTAAAATGGACAAAGAACCCCTTGAGACCCCACGTTTTTTTTGGCCTGTATTTGGGTCATTTGAGGATTGGGTTTGTCAGGTGCTAAACCTGTATGTAAATTCTAAGGAACCGTTTTGCCAAGAGGAGAGCGAGTATGCTAGTTTATGGATAAAGGCCTGTGTGGGCATTTTTCATCTTAAAACAGGAGTAGGGAAAAATAAGACCGTAGGGGAGCAACACATGGAAAAGGAAAAGAAGGATTGGGACCCCCTAGATCACTTACTCCCCCGTATAATCCAGCTACCCGTCAAATACCGTCACCAAATTTGACGACTTCCCCTACGGCCCCGGGGTCGAATTCAACTCTAAGGGGAGGATCCCAAACTGAGCACCCAGAGCGTCTTTGTATCCTTTACGGGAAGTACCTCTGGGTGGAGATAGAGGACTGGCAAGAGAGAGGGTTGGAAGAATTACTAAGAGAAGCTCAAAAGGTTTATGTCAGGAGGGACGAAGAAAAACAAGAAGCAGAGGCAAGAATTTTTGTAGCAGCAGTGAGGGAAAGTCAGAGGAGTAAGACTCAGCTGGGAGAGAAAAAAAGATAAGAGACCAGAACAGCCACCCCAGGGACAATCTCATCAAGACAGACCCACAATTCCCATCTGTTACTATTGTAACAAAAAGGGACGTGTTCAGAAAAACTGCCGTAAACGGGAATGGGATGAGAAAATGTTCAAAGAGGATTAGGGGTGTTAGGGGCTGTATCTTCTGGGGACCTCAACATCAACAGAGCCCTTGATAAAACTATTAGTAGGTCCCCAAAAAGAAGAATTTTTATTTTTAGTAGATACTGGAGCTGAAAGGTCAACGATTCAGAAACTCCCAAAAGGGGTAGGAAAAGGAAAAGCCCAGATGTCAGTAACAGGTGCAAAAGGAGAACCCTTCAAAGTCCCCATCTTAGAAGAAGTAGAGATTGAGACAGAGACAAAAATTTGTTTAAATGATTTACTTTTATTACCAGAAGCAGAATATAACCTATTAGGGAGGGACTTGATTTTAAAACTAAACCTAACTATTCAGAACCAAGGAGATCGGTTATATATTAACTTATGTACCTTAACCCAACTTGATGAGGAAAAAATTGACCCCCAAGTATGGTATAAGGAAGGAGATGTTGGGAGATTAGATATGGAACCCATCAAGGTACAAATAACAGACCCTCATAAGCCAATTAGAATTAAACAATATCCTATATCTATAGAAGGCCAGAGAGGTCTAAAACCTATTGTGGATAAATTACTAAAAAATGGGACTTTGGAACCGTGTATGTCACCCCACAATACCCCGATACTCCCTGTAAAGAAATCAGATGGTACATATAGGATGGTACAGGATTTGAGAGCCGTGAATCGGCGAACAATCACCAAATTCCCTGTCGTGGCAAATCCTTATACTTTATTGAGTCACCTGTCTCCTAAACATATTTGGTATAGTGTAATAGATTTGAAAGATGCCTTTTGGGCCTGTCTTTTGGATAAGGGGTTCAGAGATTATTTTACCTTTGAATGGGAAGACCCCGAAACAGGACGAAAAACAACAATTAAGGTGGACTGTGCTACCACAAGGGTTTACGGAGTCACCAAATTTGTTTGGACAGACCTTAAAGAAAATCTTACAAGGTTTTACAGTACACGAGGAGGGAAAAATTATTACAATATGTGAATGATTTACTGGTAGCAGGAGAAACTGAAGAGGAGACCCGAAAAGCCACCATTAGATTGTTAAATTTTTTAGAGAAAAAGGGATTAAAAGTGTCCTGCTCAAAATTACAATTTATAGAGCAAGAAGTAAAATATTTGGGACATTGGTTAAGCAAAGGAAAAAAAAAGAAATCAGATCCTGACCGGGTTTCTGGTATTTTAATCCTAAGACCTCCACAGACTAAAAAGGGAATGGAAAAAAAAAACCAAAAAAACCAAAAAAACAAACAAAACAAAACAAACAAACAAAAAAAAAACCAAAAAAACCCCCACACACACTGGTGGGATATTTATCCAAATTGTTAGATTCGGTGAGCAGGGGGTGGCCAGCATGTCTCCAAGCCCTAGTTGCTATGGCATTATTGATAGAGGAAGCTAGGAAAATTACCTTTAGTGTACCTCTAAAGGTATATACGCCACATAATGTTAGGAATGTCCTCCAACAGAGGACAGAGAAATGGTTGACAGATAGTAGACTTTTGAAATATGAAACCATCTTGACAGATTCACCTAATTTGGAATTAGGAGTCACCTCTGCCCAGAGCCCCGCTCAGTTCCGGTTTGGGGAACCCTCAGAAGCAGTAGTGCTATAACACAATTGTTTAGAAGTTATAGAATGCCAGACAAAAGTAAGGCTCAATCTTAGAGATATTGAATTAGAGGGAGGAGAAAAATTGTTTGTAGATGGATCCTCCCAAGTAATAGAAGGGAAGAGAAAATCAGGATATGCAAAAATTGACAAGGACTTAGAACTTGTGGAATCAGGACCTCTGAGTCCATCATGGTCAGCTCAGGCTTGTGAGCTTTATGCCTTATGTAGGGCCCTGGAATTATTAAAAGAAAGAAGAGGGACCATATTCACAGATTCCAAATATGCATATGGAGTAGTCCATACTTTTGGAAAAATTTGGGAGGAAAGAGGCTTGATTAACACTCAAGGAAAGAACTTAATACATCAGGAGTTGATAGTAAAATTTTAAAAGTGTTAAGAGAACCAAAGGAAATAGCCGTGGTGCATGTGAGGGGACACCAAAAGGGATTAGATTATCGAATTAGAGGAAATAATTTAGCAGATAAGGAGGCTCAGGAAGCAGCCTTGAGGATTGAAACTGTTAAAATTAATCATACACCAACAAGGGAGGACACTAGTGGAAGAGGATAAGAGGAAAAGGAGAAAAAGTTTACGCTGGAGGAACAAGCAAAATTAGAGAAAATAGGAGCTAGAGTGGAACAAGGGAAATGGACATTACCTGATGAGCGAGAGATGTTGCCAAAAGCTTACGCTAGGCAGGTATTAGAACGCTTACACGCGCAAACACATTGGGGTACAAAAGTGTTAAGTGATCATTTCCTTAAACAGTTTGGCTGTATTGGAATTTTTTGAAATAGCAAGGCAAATTACACAAGGGTGTTTAACTTGTCAAAGGGCAAATAAGGCCGTGTTTCAACAAGTGGCCATGGGAGGAAGAAAACTAGCTTATAGACCGTTTGAAAGGATTCAAGTCGACTTTACCAAATTACCAAGAATAGGAAGATTGAAATATTTGTTAGTTATAGTAGACCATTTAACACGATGGGTCGAAGCCTATCCTGTAGCAAGAGCGACAGCTCAGACGGTGATAAAATTTTACTAGAACACCTAATCCCCAGGTATGGGATAATACAATATATTGATTCTGATCAAGGCACTCGCTTTACTTCTAAAATTATAAAATCCTTGTGCCAATCATTAGGTATTAAATGGGAATATCATACCCCATGGCATCCTCAAAGTTTGGGAGTCATAGAAAGAATAAACCAAACAATAAAGCAAGAGCTAGCGAAGCTAATGGTTGAAACACAGATGCCATGGACTAAATGTTTACCGCTAGCCCTTCTTAACATAAGGATCAAACCGCACAGTGAGACTGGATTATCGCCATATTAGGTTTTATACGGCATGCCCTATCTCCGAGGGAAACAATGTAGTGGAAGATTATAATATTCGGAAATATGTTATCATTTTAGGAGAAAGGTTGAAAGAACTAAGAGATATAGGAATAATGGCACAAACCCTACCTTTGGGGTTTGCAATCCATCAATTCAAACCAGGGGATAAGGTACTGATCAAAACTTGGAAGAAAGAAACTTTAGTTCCTTCATGGGAAGGACCCTTTGTTGTATTGTTAACTACAGATACTGCCATCCGGACCGCGGAAAAGGGGTGGACTCACGCGACTCGAGTAAAAGGACCCATGAAAGACTGGAAAGTTATTTTACAACCTGGAACCACAAAAATAACATTAAAAAGGGAATGAACGTATGAGAAATGATCACGAATTAAAGACTATAGCATTAAGCAATTATCGGGCAGGACTAAGTTTATGTCCACTCTGTAAACCATGTTGTATGATTATTGAGGGTTAGGTGTAACCTGTGTAACAAATATATCATTTCCCACAGAGGCTAACAGGGACGTTTTCAAATTCAAAGCTGAAGTTTCCTCTGCATTCAGTGTGGACAGACTACTCCTATAGGAGATTTCTGGTGGGTAAGATTTATTACTGTCATCGAAATAAAGAAGTCCGCTTGAGAAGGGGGAGAGGGCAAGACCGGGTGGGGATTCTCAGTCGCGACCAAGTAAGGCCAGTCAAGGACGAGCACCCCTTGTAGCTGATGCCTCCGACCATGAGATCCCTTACCGGACCTCTCCTGATTTTACTCGGACTCACCAACCTGGTGACAGGTAATCAAAATTGCACCGAGTGCATAAGAACCGCCCAGCACGGACGAGTAAGTAATAAAACATTAATGTACCACACCTATTACGAGTGCAAAGGGAAACAGAACGGGAGTTGTATATACAATGGAACACAATATAAGAAATGCTCGGTGGAAAATGATACTGTTTGTTACGATCCAAAGGAACTTCTTTATCAATAGTGGGTAGAAATGAAAACAAATTCGGAAGTAGGAAGATTAATTGGAATAAGTAAGGATATGGCCAATTTGAGCACATCAGTATCGGTAATTTTTGATGCATGCGATATTATAGATGATGATCTGGATATTAATTGTGGGAGTGTAGAGTGGAGATGATGCTATAGTAATCAACCAAAATATATTTGCCCAGGTGGAGGTGGACGTCAATGTCAGATAAATCCTGATTATGTACCTAGTCAAACGGTGAGATATCAGTCAGCACACCTATGTGGAAGAAGGGGATGGTCTTGTGTATGTTAGGATACTGCAAGCTGGGGATATGACAGCCAATGTGGGGATTTACAAGCTTCAATCACAAGGGTACAAACAGACAATAATTGTACAACCTGTACCTGTAATTTAGTAAATTTAACCCTTATAAATTTAGAAATTTGGAAACAGAAAAAAATAACCAAAATTGGACTTAAGATATATGGACCTGGAGAAGACCCAGGTGTAGTTATTAATATTGAAATGAAAGAAAAGAGAATCGGTGCAGCATAGACTGTTATTTAAGTCATTTTATCATGAAATGGAAACAGGAACGAAATATGAAATTCCCACAGTGGCTAAAAATCTATTTGTAAATCTTGCTGAGAACATTGCTAAGTCACTAAATGTAACTAATTGTTATGTATGTGGTGGAACTAATCAGGAGAGAATTGGCCCTGGGAGGCCCAAGAGAGCAACATACCAGACCCTAATGTTTAGAACATATCAACTCAGGTCAGGAAACAACAATGGATATTACAAACCAGCATAATAAGAAGAAGCTGTTGGCAAAATGACGCTGGGAGTAAACCAGTCGGATATTTAGTATGTGAAGGGGGATATAACTGGAATAGTACTTACCAAAAGGAGGATAAATGGGGCACTGCCCAAGAAATAAGTAAAAATCATGTGAATTGGACCAACGGAACCACTATTGATAAAGGGTGGTCAAGTCCAGAAAGGCAATATTGGATCTGTGGAAAATTTGCATATACCCGATTACCAAAAAATTGGACCGGAGCGTGCGTGTTAGGAACTATACGGCCAAGCTTTTTCTTATTACCTATAAACCGAGGAGAACGCCTAGGGGTACTGGTATATACAGACGCATTAGAAACTCACAACCGAAGGGAAAAAAGAGAGCTACAAATAGGAAAATGGAAAGATAATGAGTGGCCACCTGAAAGAATAATAGCATATTATGACCCAGCGACATGGGCAGAAGATGGGTCCTGGGGATATAGGACCCCCATTTATATGTTGAATAGAATAATCAGGTTGCAAGCTGTAGTAGAAATAATTGTAAATAAAACGGGTAATGCTCTAGGATTGGTGGCTAAACAAAATACTAAAATGCGTACAGCCCTATATCAAAACAGACTCGCACTAGACTATTTACTAGCACAGGAAGGAGTCGTCTGTGGAAAATTTAATCTCACAAATTGTTGTTTAGAGATAAATGATGAAGGAAAAGCCATCAATGAATTAGTAAGAGAAATGAAAAAAGTAGCCCATGTGCCAGTCCAAACGTGGAATGGAATAAATGTCCAAGGACTATGGACAACATGGGAAAATTTATTCTCAGGAAACTGGGTAACAAAAATCATTATCGTTTTGTTAGGATTGTTTGGAGGTATGTTAATAATACCATGTCTAATTCCTTGTCTTTCACAAGCTGTAGCTTCTGCGATTAATGGAATGAAATTTACAGCCACTCCAATAGAACCAACACAGAGTGAGAGAAAACATGTTTTAATGTTGGTAAAACATATAGAGGAACCCGAGTTAATACCCATCAAACAAACTTTAAATAAATTTTACACGAACCACAGTGTTGAAAAAGAAAACGGGGGATTGTGAGGAATGAGCGATTCGTGTAAAGAAAATCTAGTGAATATAAGCTTGAAGCAAACGTCATTTATATTGAAATAAAGGAATATATGTAGGGCATGACCATAAACAGGGGAGTGGTAGTCTTTATGTAACTTCCTGATAAGTATAGTTTGGGTAACTCCCTTGATATGTGAAGCTTCTGTAGCCTCCTGATATGTAAGTTAGTTCCTGATATACTAGTGCAAACCAGTGTTGTAAATAACCGCAGAAATGTCAAGAAAATGTATAGCCAAATAAGGTAGCATAATATAAGTGGAATAACGGAGCGCCTGCACAAACAGAGAGGTCATGTAGAGTGCACTGACGAAGAGGAGCATCTTCCTCCCAACGACCACCGGACGACCACCTAGAAAAAGATGAAGCATGCGCAGACCGGGGAAGTGGTGACGTACTTAAAGAAAGAGTCATCTTCCAAGAAAAAGGCGGAGAAAGGCAAGAAACGAAGCCTAGAGAAGTATAAAGGAAGGAATTGTAAGAAGTCCAGGTGTGCGTCTTGGTGGAGCGGAGACTCCCGGCGCACCCAGCGCTGTTTGCTTGCCTCTATTCGCTTAATAAATTGTAAATTTGAATTGGAATCCTGTTTGGGACTAAATCATTTATCACAAAACCATTCTTCAAGCAGCTGCAGGCTGCAGCTACTGCAGTGCCCTGACCCTCCACTTCCCCAGGCTAAAGAAGCCGTTGTTAAAAATAAATATATTAAGGTCTGCGCCCGCGATCCTGCAGACACCGCCCCCCCCCGCGACACACGCGCGCTCAGACTCACTCAGCCACCCCCCCCCGCGCGCGCGCGCTCCCCCTCCCTGCGCTGCAGCTCCGGACCCGCAGGCCGGTGGGTGCGGCCCCCCCCGGCCGCAGACTCTCCGGCGCCCCGGAGCAGCGGGGGGCAAGGGGGGCTGCAGCCGCGCGTGCCCCGCTGCCCGGCAACCGGCCCCCCCGGCGGCGGGGGAGGGAGCCTGGCGCAGAGGCTGGCTGGGGGAGGGGGGATGGCGGCGCTTTTCGGAGGTTTCTGTTTGGGTCGGTTGGGTTGGGGTTTTTTTTCTCTTTTCGTTTTTCACCTCCCCCGCCGTTCGCGTTCGTTGGTTTTCACCGCGCGGCGGCGGCGGCCCGCGCGCAGCGGGGCTGTTGTGCCAAACGCGGGTTCCGTCACCCGGTGCGCAGAGCGCCGGGAAACACACGGAGTCGAGACGGCGGCTTTTCTTCCGCCCCTGCGCCGAGCTGGGGGCCGGTGGTAGGCCCACAAAGCTGGCGCGCCTCGGTTAACGCAGGGAAAATATTTCTACGCTCCGAGCAACAAGTCACCGTTATTTTTTTGAGAGCTGGCGCAGGCGCCCTTGCGCCTGTTGGTTCCCGCAAGCCTCGTCTCCACGGCGACAGCGTCCTCCTTTTTTACTGCGCGTGCCCCGTGAGGAAGGGGCTTCTGTGGGTAGGGGTCTTCCCCTACCGGAGGGCAGGCTTGTGCTATGCCGAGTCGATATTAATTACATGTTACTTAGGATAGTTCACTCAAAGGTCGGCAGTTGCGTTCCCTTTGCGGTTGCCTTGTTCCTTCCCTCAGGCTTGCGCCTCGTTGACTCCTGACAGAGCCTAAACAATACCCCCGCTTTGTGCCTCGCATACCTTCAGCAGGGTGACTGACCGACGGACTGGCCGACCGACGGACTGAGGACGAAAGGCGGGAGGGGGGCACGGGTGCGGCAGGGACGCCGCGGGGTCCTAAAGTCTCCCACCTTCCTTCCTTCCCCGGGCCGGCAAAACTGCTGGCGGAAGGGGGAGGGGGGGTGTCTCCGTGTGTGCGTGTGGCCGCGGGCGAGGGGTTCGTGCCGGGGCCGGTTTGGGAGCGTGTGTGGCGGGTGTGCACGCAGTAAGAAACGAAAAAGTCTGGTAACGCTGTGGACAACGCCGCCTTCTCTGCTACAGCCTGCGCTGTGGCCCGCCTCGGTGTCCGCCTGCGGGCGATGTGCTCGGCTCGGCTCCCGGTTGAAGCCGTCCCTGGGAAAGCAGCGGCCCCGTGCCTCGGCCTGGGCAGAGACCTGCGTCCCCGAGGCCGGGCTCCGGCTGCCGGAGAGGTGGGCCGCGCCTCTCGCTAGCGGCCGTCGGCGTGTCCGTCGCCAGCGGGATGCGTTCCAGTGGTGAGCAGCGCCCAGAGGACAGGCCCAGCAGCCTCAGGCAAAGCGGGGTCGCTGCTTTGCTGATGGTGGTGTCCGAAAAGGCGGTTTCGTTTCCCGGCGTGCGATAGGCCAGTCTCACACACCGAGACGAGATACCGGTTTATTCCAGACCTGCGCAGAGCTGGGTGCTGGGTGGTAGGCCCACAAAGCTGGCACCCCGCGGTTAACACCCGGAAAATATTTGTAGGTTTCTAGCAACACTTACCAGTATTCTTAAACATACCTCAGCTGCCACCACGTTTACACATAAGCAGATTAACTTCTGGCGGCCTTGTAGCAATGGGGCTCGCTGCAGTGGGGTGGGGAGGGCGGGCGGCTGGGGCTGGGCACCGCCGCCTCTGCCTGGTCCCCGGTCCCCGGTCCCCGGTGGTGAGAGAGAAGAGTAAGAAAAGGTAAGGGGGAGGGAGGCTAGATAAATAAATAGCTAAAAAAATGACAATCAAAAAGAAACGGGGGGTGTGCAGGGTGCGTGTGGGTGTCTTTACACAGAACTCTCCGGGGTGAGGGCAGGCGGGCGGTTTGGGAGGAGGGAGTGGGGAGAGCAGGTTTAGGACAAATGCTGATCTGGCACTCTCTGCTAATTCTTGATGGATTAACATACACCGACCTATGGTTAATGAATGTAATAAATAATTCATTCACCGGTAATTAATATACGAAGTAATGATTAGCGCTAGAGCAATACAGATTAATATTTACTAGAATTAACATCCAGTGGATTAAGATCACGTTAATAAGGAACTACTTTACTGATAACAAGTTCTAGGTGAGGAACAGAGCCGTCGTGTAGCACGTGTAATTAATGATAATTAATAATGATGAATTGATAGTAGATAATTACAACAGTAAATCAGAGTGATGATAAAGAAAAAAAAATACATGATAAGTAACTGGAGGACAGTAGTGTTAATGCAGTACCACAAAATACTAATAACTAAAATAATCGATCTTAATAGGTAACGACTGTTATTAATAAGTAATTATTAATGATTGATTTAGACTAATTTGATTAATAAAAACTTAATCAGTTCATTAATTTTTTATTCATTTATTTGTTGTAGACCGATAGATACTATATAACTCAAATAGCATCGATCAATAGGAATGAAGAGTTAATAAGAATTTCAGTTATTAATAATGGTCAGCTTACTCACGTTTGATGGAGGTCTTTGTGGCCTTGCCGTAGAACATCAGGCTGCAAGGCTTTCGCCTCATCTCAGACATCACTCAACAATAGTCAATTATGAGACTGTCTGACTGCAACCCATCAGGGTTGCTTTTGAAGAGGAGCGTGTTGCTCCAGTCAAACCCTGCTACTCCCTACAGACCCACAGTGGTTTCCCACATTATCCACCCTGTGACCTTAGTCACAACTCACTAAGAGGAACATTGTGTAATTTGTATTTAGGTGGGTCGAGGTATTCATCTCTCCTTCCTGTGTTTTCATCCTCTCTTGTTGGTTGGTAATTTATTGTTGGGATCACTCTGCACGGATCGACCTTAAGGAGAAGGAGCTGCAGCATTGAGAAGCTGCTAAACAGCTAGATATCTGCACGGCTCGGCCTTGAGAAGAGGGAGCTGTGGCATTGGGAAGCTGGTAAACAGCTGGACATCTGCAGGGCTCGGCCTTGAGGAGAAGGAGCTGTGGTAAACAGCTAAGAAGCAGCACTGTATAAGAAAAACAGGATGGAACCCGGACCACGTAGCAGTAACCGCAAGTAGGAGGAGTATGATAATGCAATCTTTAGGGCTAAGCCAATGATTGTAAGACAAGTATGCATAAGGTAGAACTTAGTGTATAAATATGTGTAAGGTTTTGCAATAAAGTTGAAGCTTGCCTTATCACTCATATTGAGTCGACTGCTTGCCTTCCCTCGCTCGTCGCAATTTATAATAGGGGATGGTATTAAAGGGATGTATTCAGGATCATAGATGTGAATCCTCTTAACACGCATGGTTACAGCTCTAGTTATCATAGATTTCACACGTGACAATCAAATACGGACAATAACAATCATTATGATAAACATTAATACATACTGGGTTAGACTATGATCCCATCCACTAACTTTTAATCTGAGCCAACTGAAAATATTTTAAATCCACCTAGTTCATTGCCAGTTGCTTGGTTTCATCTTCTCATTGAGCTCATGGGTTTGGTCCACAGTTTTTTGCATTTCATCTCTAGCTTGATGCAGAGTAGCGGACACATTTGGAATTGACAGCAGGTTTTGCCAGGATAGGTGTTATTCAGCCATCCACAAACGCTGTTCTCCTTTAGTAGTACCATATTCAATGCTAATTGATTTTCTAAAGTCATCTGTGAGGCTGCTCGTGGGTACAAGCTGGGTGTTGCTTAGCCTTGCTGGCTGGCTGCATACAATTAGCTAGAGTCTCTCCTTGCCATGGTAGATTTTCTAGATATAATCAGTTTTCAATTATCACAGCCGAAGAAGTCCAAAACAATCCCATTGCTAAGCTTACTCTCATCCCTGCTGTATAATAGCTTGGCCGTGACACGGAGGGCAATACATTTCTCTTTGTTCTGTACCCTCTTGGTTTCATTAATGACTACAGTGAATGACTACTGAGTATGATTAAAAGCTATTATGGGAGATAAACTTGTGGAATTCCTAAAGTGCATTCTAACCCATCCCAATAGGGTTGACTGTAATCTGATATCTCTTCATTAGAACATACCCATACGGTCTCAAGCAGTGCAGGATACATTAGAGTGGTACTTGTGCTCTTTACTACTGGCTCATGAGTCTTGCATCCGTTTTTTATAATGTTGGGAAGGAATCCTACATTTACTAGCCATGTGTTTAGAGGATTCTATCTGACATGCTGTCTGTAAGCTAGGGATTGGAGCACTGTAATTGTGGCACAGGCATATACTTCTTAAGGCGTGATGGAGGTCTGAGGCAAACGGTATCCATAGATAATCATCCATATTGTAACAATTTATCTTGTTTATACAATTCCATAGCCTGTCTGGTTCCAATGACATGGTATAATGGGGTCTCTTCACCCATTGTTTAAAACGTCTTTTATGATCAGGGGTGGTCCATATGCAAGAAACATTACTAGATTGTGGGCCACATGCAGATCCATACTTAGAGGTGGGAAATATGTTCATCTGCTTCGTGTGATGAAGTGTAATCTTCTGGACTTTTATGGATTTCTCCTGCACCATAAAAAGGGGTATTTTACAGGAGAAGGTTAAACTACTTGGCTCGTATATCAGCTCAAACCAGTTTGACCACTGACCGCATAGTATTGTGTAAAGAAAGTGCATGCATAAGGTTTGGGGTCATCCTGGGGGCATGCCGAGGAAGATTCGAGAAGACTCTAGCAGGAGAAGAGGGCATGCGCCGAAGAAGACACGCCTGTTCATGAATATGTATTAACGGACAGGATATAAACCAGGAACAGGAACTGTACCGCGTGCGTCTTGGTGGAGCGGAGACTCCCGGCGCACCCAGCGCTGTTTGCTTGCCTCTATTCGCTTAATAAATTGTAAATTTGAATTGGAATCCTGTTTGGGACTAAATCATTTATAACAATTGGGGGCTCGTCCGGGATGGTCTTGGTTCCTGAATTCTGACTTGATCTAGGAGGGGCGCCCCACCTTTTGGTGGCTCCTGATCGGGTCAGGTCGGGACTAACGCCATCCTGAACCTGAATAGGGTCAAGCAAAGAATTTGATTTTTTATGAGCTCCCTTGCCGGCTGCAGCAGTTTATTTTGCCCGTAATTCTGCGCGCGAAGATCCGAACGAAGACGACGGAGTCGTAAGTATTTAAGGTGTATACCATTCGGTTGGGTGGGATTCGGTTGCCTGTGTGTGTAAGAGTGTGACTGAGACGGAAGCTAGTTCCGAAGCGATTGTGGAGGTCGTCTAACCACGGTTCCAATCTCCCGCGAGGGACTTGGCCGGTGAAGGACCGAAGCGATTCTTATAGGATTCGTGGGTGGGTGATAGGTCCTAAACCCCCTGCAAGACACTCTTACTGGTAGCCAAGGGCTGTAGGAATTGCCACAGTAAAAATTCCTAGATGGGTCAGACGAAATCGAGACCCCAGGACCAGAAGAAAGGGAGCAAATTGCTAGAAATACCTCCGGAGAGTCCATTAGGAATAATGATTGAAAATTAGAATGATAGGGGCCCCAGAAAAGGAAAAAGTAAATTAAAATTAGTTCAATATTGTATGGTAGAATGGCCAAAAGAACCTTTGAGACCACATGTCTTTTGGCCCGTTTTTGGATCTTTTGAAGACTGGGTCTGCCAGGCCTTAAATATATATGTTAATTCAAAGGAACCTTTTAGTCAGGAGGAAAGTGATTATGCAGGATTATGGGACAGAACTTTATGTTCTTTTCCAGCCTCAATACTTACATTAAAAACAGATGAAAAGTTTGAGGAAGAAGAAGAGGGGAAAAGTGAAAAGGAAAAAGATGATAAATGGGAGCCACTGGATAACCTACCGCCTCCATGTTCTAATAATCCATCTCCGGCGGCGGCTCCCCCTCCGGTGGCCGTAGTACCTCTCTCTGTACCACCGTTGCCCCTATCTCCACCACCAACAGCACCGGAATTAGATCGACCTCCGGCTGCATGTACGAGAAGTAGGACTGCTGTATCTGAGGGAGCTTCTCTATATCCCTTACGAGAAGTACCCCTCGGAGGCAATCAGGGAGGCATCGGGTTTGTGGCAGTCCCGTTAAATACCACAGACGTAAGAAATTTCAAGAAAGAAATGGGGACCCTATTAGATGATCCCCTCGGAGTAGCTGAAAAATTGGACCAATTCCTAGGCCCCAATACTTATACCTGGGAAGAAATACAGTCCATTTTAGGGATCCTATTCACTGTTGAGGAAAGGGGAATGATTAGACAAGCTGGAATGAGAATTTGGGAAAGACAGAGTCAGGCAGGACCCCCGGGAGATCAGAAGTGGCCAAATGTGGATCCCCACTGGGATCATCAACAACCCCAAGGAAGACAAAATATGAGGGATTTGAGAACGTTAATCATACAGGGAATAAGGGACGCGGTTCCCCGAGGGCAAAACATTACTAAAGCATTTAATGAACAACAAGGGAAAGACGAATCTCCAACAGAATGGTTGGAGAGGTTGAGGAAAAACCTACCAATGTATTCTGGAATTGATCCGAATACAGTGGCTGGGACCGCACTCCTTAAAACACAATTTGTAGCTAAATCCTGGGGGGATATAAGAAGGAAATTAGAAAAATTGGAGGATTGGCAAGAAAGAGGATTAGAGGAGTTACTTAGAGAAGCCCAGAAAGTCTATGTTAGGAGGGACGAAAAAAAACAAAAAGCAAAAGCAAAAATTTTTGTAGCAGCAGTAAGGGAAAGTCAGAAAAATAAGACGACTCCTGGAGAGAAAAGGGAAAAAAGAATAGAGCAGACACCCCGGGGACAGCCTTATCGAGGAAGATTTACAATTCCCGTCTGTTACTACTGTAACAGGAGGGGACATGTTCAGAAGAACTGCCGTCAGCGGGAACAAGATGAGAAGATGTTCAAAGAAGATTAGGGGTGTTGGGGGCTCTATCTTCTGGGGACTTCAACATCAACAGAGCCCTTGATAAAATTATTAATTGGTCCCCATAAAGAGGAAGTTTTATTTTTAGTGGATACAGGGGCCGAAAAGTCAACCATTCAAAAACTTCCAAAAGGAATAGAAAAAGGGAAGAGTTACGTGTCAGTAGCAGGAGCAAAAGGAGAGCCTTTTAAAGTAAATATATTGAAAGATGTAGAAGTAGAAACAGAAAAGAAAATTTGTCTTAATGATTTACTTTTGCTCCCTGAAGCGGAATACAATTTATTAGGAAGGGATTTGATTTTGAAGTTAAACTTGAGCATTCAGAGTCAAGGGGACAAATTGCAGATTAAATTATACACTTTAACACAAGAGGATGAAGAAGCTATTAACCCCTCAGTGTGGTATAAGGAAGGGGAAACTGGAAAGATAAAAATGGACCCCATAAGGGTTCAAATAATAGATCCGCACCGCCCAATTAGAATCAAGCAATACCCTATACCTATGGAGGGTCGAAAAGGATTAAAACCTGTAGTTGACAGACTTTTGGAAAAAGGAACCCTAGAACCATGTATGTCCCCTCATAACACGCCCATTCTTCCCGTAAAGAAACCGGATGGGTCATACAGGATGGTGCAGGACTTAAGAGCTGTAAATCAGCGAACAATCACTAAATTCCCTGTGGTGGCAAATCCTTATACTTTATTGAGTCATATATCTCCCAAACATCCTTGGTATAGTGTAATAGATTTGAAAGATGCTTTTTGGGCCTGTCCTCTGGATGAGGCATCCAGAGATTATTTTGCCTTTGAGTGGGAGGACCCCGAAAGAGGACGAAAACAACAATTAAGATGGACTGTGTTACCACAAGGGTTTACGGAGTCACCAAATCTATTTGGACAAACTTTAGAAAAAATTCTACAAGATTTCACAATACCTAAGGAGGTAAAGTTATTGCAATATGTGGACGATTCATTAGTAGCAGGAGAAACTGAAGAGGGGATCCGAAAAGCCACCATTAAATTGTTAAATTTTCTAGGGGAAAAGGGATTAAAGGTGTCCCGATCAAAGCTACAGTTTGTAGAACAAGAAGTAAAATACTTATGTGAAATATGTTCATCTCATTCGTGTGATGAAGTGTAATCTTCTGGACTTTTATGGATTTCTCCTGCACCATAAAAAGGGGTATTTTACAGGAGAAAGTTAAACTACTTGGCTCGTATATCAGCTCAAACCAGTTTGACCACTGACCGCATAGTATTGTGTAAAGAAAGTGCATGCATAAGGTTTGGGGTCATCCTGGGGGCATGCCGAGGAAGATTCGAGAAGACTCTAGCAGGAGAAGAGGGCATGCGCCGAAGAAGACACGCCTGTTCATGAATATGTATTAACGGACAGGATATAAACCAGGAACAGGAACTGTACCGCGTGCGTCTCGGTGGAGCGGAGACTCCCGGCACACCCAGCGCTGTTTGCTTGCCTCTATTCGCTTAATAAATTGTAAATTTGAATTGGAATCCTGTTTGGGACTAAATCATTGATAACAATTGGGGGCTTCACAGAATCACAGAATCACTAGGTTGGAAAGGACCTTTAAGATCATCAAGTCCAACCATTAATCCAGAACCACCATGTCCCCTAAACCATGTCCTGAAGCGCCACATCCACACGTTTTTTGAACACTTCCAGGGATGGCGACTCCACCACCTCCCTGGGCAGCCTGTTCCAATGCCTGACCACCCTCTCAGTGAAGAAATTTTTCCTAATATCCAATCTAAACCTCCCCTGGCGCAACTTGAGGCCATTTCCTCTTGTCCTATCACTAGCTACTTGGGCGAAGAGACCAACACCCTCATCGCCACAACCCCCTTTCAGGTAGTTGTAGAGAGCGATAAGGTCTCCCCTCAGCCTCCTCTTCTCCAGACTAAACAACCCCAGTTCCCTCAGCCGCTCCTCATAAGACTTGTGCTCCAGACCCCTCACCAGCTTCGTTGCCCTTCTCTGGACACGCTCCAGCACCTCAACATCCTTCTTGTAGTGAGGGGCCCAAAACTGAACACAGTCTTCAAGGTGCGGCCTCACCAGTGCCGAGTACAGGGGCACAATCACTTCCCTACTCCTGCTGGCCACACTATTCCTGATACAGGCCAGGCCGCTGTTGGCCTTCTTGGCCACCTGGGCACACTGCCGGCTCATATTCAGCCGGCTGTCAACCAGCACCCCCAGGTCCCTTTCCGCCGGGCTGCTCTCCAGCCACTCCTCCCCAAGCCTGTAGCATTGCATGGGGTTGTTGTGGCCAAAGTGCAGGACCCTGCACTTGGCCTTATTAAACCTCATACAGTTGGCCTCTGCCCATCGATCCAGCCTGTCCAGATCCCTCTGCAGAGCCCTCCTACCCTCCAGCAGATCAACACTCCCACTCAGCTTGGTGTCATCTGCAAACTTACTGAGGGAGCACTCAATTCCCTCATCCAGATCATCTATAAAGATATTGAACAAGACTGGTCCCAGAACCGAGCCCTGGGGAACACCACTCGTGACCGGCCGCCAGCCGGATTTAACGCCATTCACCACAACTCTCTGGGCTCGGCCATCCAGCCAGTTCCTCACCCAGCGAAGAGTAAACCCGTCTAAGCCACGAGCCGCCAGTTTCTCCAGGAGAATGCTGTGGGAGACGCTGTCAAAGGCTTTACTAAAGTCCAGGTAGACAACGTCCACTGCCTTTCCCTCATCCACTAGGCGGGTCACCTGGTCATAGAAGGAGATCAGGTTGGTCAAGCAGGACCTGCCTTTCATGAACCCATGCTGGCTGGGCCTGATCCTTTGGCTGTTCTGCAGATGCCCTGTGAGCACTCTCAAAACCAACCGCTCCATAATCTTCCCTGGAACAGAGGTCAGGCTTGTCCGCGATGGTCTTCGTTCCTGAATTCTGACTTGATCTAGGTGGGGCGCCCCACCTTTTGGTGGCTCCTGATCGGGTCGGGTCGGGACTAACGCCATCCTGAACCTGAATAGGGTCAAGCAAAGAATTTGATTTTTTATGAGCTCCCTTGCCGGCTGCAGCAGTTTATTTTGCCCGTAATTCTGCGCGCGAAGATCCGAACGAAGACGACGGAGTCGTAAGTATTTAAGGTGTATACCGTTCGGTTGGGTAGGATTCGGTTGCCTGTGTGTGTAAGAGTGTGACTGAGACGGAAGCTAGTTCCGAAGCGATTGTGGAGGTCGTCTAACCACGGTTCCAATCTCCCATGAGGGACTTGGCCGGTGAAGGACCGAAGCGATTCTTATAGGATTCGTGGGTGGGTGATAGGTCCTAAACCCCCTGCAAGACACTCTTACTGGTAGCCAAGGGCTGTAGGAATTGCCACAGTAAAAATTCCTAGATGGGTCAGACGAAATCGAGACCCCAGGACCAGAAGAAAGGGAGCAAATTGCTAGAAATACCTCCGGAGAGTCCATTAGGAATAATGATTGAAAATTAGAATGATAGGGGCCCCAGAAAAGGAAAAAGTAAATTAAAATTAGTTCAATATTGTATGGTAGAATGGCCAAAAGAACCTTTGAGACCACATGTCTTTTGGCCCGTTTTTGGATCTTTTGAAGACTGGGTCTGCCAGGCCTTAAATATATATGTTAATTCAAAGGAACCTTTTAGTCAGGAGGAAAGTGATTATGCAGGATTATGGGACAGAACTTTACGTTCTTTTCCAGCCTCAATACTTACATTAAAAACAGATGAAAAGTTTGAGGAAGAAGAAGAGGGGAAAAGTGAAAAGGAAAAAGATGATAAATGGGAGCCACTGGATAACCTACCGCCTCCATGTTCTAATAATCCATCTCCGGCGGCGGCTCCCCCTCCGGTGGCCGTAGTACCTCTCTCTGTACCACCGTTGCCCCTATCTCCACCACCAACAGCACCGGAATTAGATCGACCTCCGGCTGCATGTACGAGAAGTAGGACTGCTGTATCTGAGGGAGCTTCTCTATATCCCTTACGAGAAGTACCCCTCGGAGGCAATCAGGGAGGCATCGGGTTTGTGGCAGTCCCGTTAAATACCACAGACGTAAGAAATTTCAAGAAAGAAATGGGGACCCTATTAGATGATCCCCTCGGAGTAGCTGAAAAATTGGACCAATTCCTAGGCCCCAATACTTATACCTGGGAAGAAATACAGTCCATTTTAGGGATCCTATTCACTGTTGAGGAAAGGGGAATGATTAGACAAGCTGGAATGAGAATTTGGGAAAGACAGAGTCAGGCAGGACCCCCGGGAGATCAGAAGTGGCCAAATGTGGATCCCCACTGGGATCATCAACAACCCCAAGGAAGACAAAATATGAGGGATTTGAGAACGTTAATCATACAGGGAATAAGGGACGCGGTTCCCCGAGGGCAAAACATTACTAAAGCATTTAATGAACAACAAGGGAAAGACGAATCTCCAACAGAATGGTTGGAGAGGTTGAGGAAAAACCTACCAATGTATTCTGGAATTGATCCGAATACAGTGGCTGGGACCGCACTCCTTAAAACACAATTTGTAGCTAAATCCTGGGGGGATATAAGAAGGAAATTAGAAAAATTGGAGGATTGGCAAGAAAGAGGATTAGAGGAGTTACTTAGAGAAGCCCAGAAAGTCTATGTTAGGAGGGACGAAAAAAAACAAAAAGCAAAAGCAAAAATTTTTGTAGCAGCAGTAAGGGAAAGTCAGAAAAATAAGACGACTCCTGGAGAGAAAAGGGAAAAAAGAATAGAGCAGACACCCCGGGGACAGCCTTATCGAGGAAGATTTACAATTCCCGTCTGTTACTACTGTAACAAGAGGGGACATGTTCAGAAGAACTGCCGTCAGCGGGAACAAGATGAGAAGATGTTCAAAGAAGATTAGGGGTGTTGGGGGCTCTATCTTCTGGGGACTTCAGCATCAACAGAGCCCTTGATAAAATTATTAATTGGTCCCCATAAAGAGGAAGTTTTATTTTTAGTGGATACAGGGGCCGAAAAGTCAACCATTCAAAAACTTCCAAAAGGAATAGAAAAAGGGAAGAGTTACGTGTCAGTAGCAGGAGCAAAAGGAGAGCCTTTTAAAGTAAATATATTGAAAGATGTAGAAGTAGAAACAGAAAAGAAAATTTGTCTTAATGATTTACTTTTGCTCCCTGAAGCGGAATACAATTTATTAGGAAGGGATTTGATTTTGAAGTTAAACTTGAGCATTCAGAGTCAAGGGGACAAATTGCAGATTAAATTATACACTTTAACACAAGAGGATGAAGAAGCTATTAACCCCTCAGTGTGGTATAAGGAAGGGGAAACTGGAAAGATAAAAATGGACCCCATAAGGGTTCAAATAATAGATCCGCACCGCCCAATTAGAATCAAGCAATACCCTATACCTATGGAGGGTCGAAAAGGATTAAAACCTGTAGTTGACAGACTTTTGGAAAAAGGAACCCTAGAACCATGTATGTCCCCTCATAACACGCCCATTCTTCCCGTAAAGAAACCGGATGGGTCATACAGGATGGTGCAGGACTTAAGAGCTGTAAATCAGCGAACAATCACTAAATTCCCTGTGGTGGCAAATCCTTATACTTTATTGAGTCATATATCTCCCAAACATCCTTGGTATAGTGTAATAGATTTGAAAGATGCTTTTTGGGCCTGTCCTCTGGATGAGGCATCCAGAGATTATTTTGCCTTTGAGTGGGAGGACCCCGAAACAGGACAAAAACAACAATTAAGATGGACTGTGTTACCACAAGGGTTTACGGAGTCACCAAATCTATTTGGACAAACTTTAGAAAAAATTCTACAAGATTTCACAATACCTAAGGAGGTAAAGTTATTGCAATATGTGGACGATTCATTAGTAGCAGGAGAAACTGAAGAGGGGATCCGAAAAGCCACCATTAAATTGTTAAATTTTCTAGGGGAAAAGGGATTAAAGGTGTCCCGATCAAAGCTACAGTTTGTAGAACAAGAAGTAAAATACTTAGGACATTGGCTGATTAAGGGAAGGAAGAAGTTAGATCCTGATAGGGTATCTGGGATTCTATCCTTAAGACCCCCACAGACTAAAACAGAAATTAGGCAAATACTGGGATTATTAGGATATTGTAGACCATGGTTTGAAAATTATAGTGATAAAGTAAAATTCTTATATGAAAAATTAACTAATAACCAACTTAAGTGGTTTAGTGAAGATGATCAGAGATTTGAGGAAGTAAAAAGGGCATTAATACAAGCACCTGTATTGAGCCTCCCAGATCTAGAAAAACCTTTCTATCTCTTTGTGAATACATCAAGCCAGACAGCATATGGAGTTCTTACTCAAGACTGGGCAGGAATCCAAAAAACCCATGGGGCATTGTTCTAAGTTACTTGATCCAGTAAGCAGAGCATGGCCTGCTTGTCTCCAAGCTTTGGTTGCTACAGCATTATTAATAGAGGAAGTTAGGAAGATTACCTTTAGTGCTCCTTTAAAAGTGTATACCCCACACAATGTCAGAAATGTTTTACAACAAGAAGCGGAAAAATGGTTAACGGACAGCCGGACCCTAAAGTATGAAGCAATACTAATAGACTCCCCTGACTTAGAACTGAGGGTGACTTCTGCTCAGAGTCCAGCACAATTTTTGTTTGGAGAACCATCAGAGGAATTACAACATAACTGTTTAGAGGTAATTGAGACCCAGACTAAGGTGAGACCAGATCTAAGAGATGCTGAGTTGAAAAATGGAGAAGCGCTGTTTATAGATGGCTCCTCCCGAGTGGTAGAAGGGAAGAGAAAATCGGGATATGCAATAATTAATAAGGACTTAGAAATTGTGGAATCAGGACCTCTGAGTCCATCATGGTCAGCTCAGGCTTGTGAGCTGTATGCCCTATGTAGGGCCCTGGAATTATTAAAAGGAAGAAGCGGGACTGTATTTACAGATTCTAAATACGCATATGGGGTGGTCCACACTTTTGGAAAAATTTGGGAAGAAAGAGGTTTGATTAATACTCACGGGAGGAATTTAATACATCAAGAATTAATAGTAAAAATTTTAAAGGCGTTAAGAGAACCAAAGGAGATAGCAGTGGTACATGTGAGGGGACACCAAAAGGGACTTTTGGTGATTACCGAACTAGAGGAAATAACTTAGCAGCTAAAGAGGCCCAGGAAGCAGCCTTGAGGACTAAAGTTGCCAAAATTAATGTCATACAAACAAAGGAGGACACCAGCAAAGAAGGACGAGAGGAAAGAGAGAAGGAGTTTACCCCAGAAGGACAAACAAAATTGAAGAAAATAGGAGCTAAATAGAACAAGGAAAATGGGCACTGCCCGATGGGCGAGAAATGCTGCCAAAAGCCTACACCAGGCGATTATTAGAACGTTTGCATGCACAAACACATTGGGGTACAAAAGCGTTAAGTGATCATTTTCTTAAACAATTTGGTGGTATTGGAATTTTTGAAATAGCAAAGCAAATTACACAAGGTTGCTTAATTTGTCAAAAGGTAAATAAGACAGTGTTTCGACAAGCAGCCACGGGAGGGAGAAAAACAGCTTACAGACCTTTTGAGAAAGTACAAGTCGATTTCACTGAATTGCCTAAGGTAGGGAGGATAAAATATTTATTGGTAATAGTAGATCATTTAACACAGTGGGTAGAAGCGTACCCTGTAGCACGAGCTACGGCACAGATGGTGGTAAAAATTTTATTAGAACATTTGATACCTAGATATGGGATAATCCAGTACATTGATTCTGACCAGGGCACACACTTTACTTCTAAAATAATAAAACTATTATGTCAATCACTAGGTATTCAGTGGGAATACCACACTCTGTGGCACCCACAAAGCTCAGGGAAGGTAGAAAGAATGAATCAAACAATAAAACAACAATTGGCTAAATTAATGATTGAGACACAAATGCCCTGGACGAAATGTTTACCATTGGCACTTAACAAAAACATACAGTGAGACTGGAATATCGCCATATGAAATGTTCTATGGCATGCCTTATTTTCAAGGAATGCCTCTGGGGAACAATGTAATTGAGGATCATAGTATCCAACAAGATATAATTACCATTGGAAAAAGATTAAAAGAATGAAGAGAGATTGGGATGGTGGCCCAAACACCACCTTTAGGATTTGCAATTCATCAGTTAGAACCAGGAGATAAAATTCTGATAAAAACATGGAAAGAAGGAAACCTATCTCCCCTCTGGGAAGGACCTTTCCTTGTTTTATTCACTACAGAAACAGCTGTGAGAACTGCTGAAAAAGGATGGACACATGTGTCACGAGTGAAAGGTCCAGGGAAGGAGTGGAAGGTCACATCTGACTAAATTGCTGTGGGAATTTTATTGCGGCTACTCCTGTAATAGAAACAGGAGTGAAACATGAAATTCCCACAGTTGCTAAAAATCTACTTGTAAATCTTGCTGAAAACATTGCTAAGTCATTGAATATAACTAATTGTTACGTTTGTGGTGGAACAAATCGAGGTGAACGATGGCCATGGGAAGCTATGGAGAGCAATGTAAGTAATCCCCAAGTTTGGAAAACAATGGGAAAGGGTAATAGGAAACAACAATGGGTACTCCAAACGAGTATAATCGGAAGGAGTTGTTGGCAAAAGAAGAACAGGAAAAAGGAGCTGGAACTAGAATTTGTCCTTGGTGTAGAAGGTGGTGTTTATTTGTAAGAACTGCAGGCTAACTGGCAGTTTTCTGTAGCCATAAAGCCTTGCAAATAAAGAGGATCGCCAGGCTCGGGCAAGTGCTCAGGTCTGGACAAACCACTGATCTATCAAAGCTCTGGCCTTCACAAGCAGTGCTCAATTAATTTGGGTACTAAGAAAGCACCCCCTTAAAGGAAGGAAGAGGGCAAGACCGGAGGGGAACTGGTGTTGCGGATTAAAAAGGGTCTGCCAAGGGCTCCAACCCCTTTGGGCTGTGACCGCCGACCACTATGGCCCTGACCGGACCTCTTCTAGTTCTACTTGGGGTGAGTTCCTTGACTCTGACTACGGCAAATAACTGTAGTCAATATTGGAACAAGTCCAGCTGGGGTTTACCCCAGAAAAATGGAAAAACTGAGGACCTTTTCTAATTGTACAGCCCGTACGTGTAATCAACAATAAAACCTAGTTTTTTCCTGTTACCCATAAATTAGGGAGAGCGACTAGGAGTCCAGGTGTATAACGAATGGCCTCCTGAGAGATAAACTTGGAATGGAATCAATCTAGGAGGATTTTGGGGAGATTTTATGGGTGGTGATTGGCTTACTAAAATCGGGATAGTTGTATTGGGGATATGTGGGGAATTGTTACTAGATTAATCTACTCGGTTATACAAGGAATGCAGATATCTGCAGTACTCAATTGGAAACGAAAACACGAATCAATACTATAAAGAAAAAGATGGGGGATTGTGAAATATGTTCATCTGATTCGTGTGATGAAGTGTAATCTTCTGGACTTTTATGGATTTCTCCTGCACCATAAAAAGGGGTATTTTACAGGAGAAAGTTAAACTACTTGGCTGGTATACCAGCTCAAACCAGTTTGACCACTGACCGCATAGTATTGTGTAAAGAAAGTGCATGCATAGGTTTGGGGTCATCCTGGGGGCACGCCGAGGGAGATTCGAGAAGACTCTAGCAGAAGAGGGCATGCGCTGAAGAAGACACGCCTGTTCATTAATATGTATTAGCAGACACGCCTATTCATGAATATGTATTAGCGAACAGGATCACGCTGAGGAAGATTCGAGAATATCCTAGAAGGAGAAGAGGGCATGTGCCGAAGAAGACACGCCTGTTCATGAATATGTATTAACGGACAGGATATAAACCAGGAACAGGAACTGTACCGCGTGTGTCTTGGTGGAGCGGAGACTCCCGGTGCACCCAGCGCTGTTTGCTTGCCTCTATTCGCTTAATAAATTGTACATTTGAATTGGAATCCTGTTTGGGACTAAATCATTTATAACACAGATAATTAATCAGACTGAAATTAGCGGTATCATTAGAGGAACATGGAAAGCTTTTAGGGCAAAGCACTCTATAACTACAAATCCCTTGGTGAGATATAATAAAGGTTATCATAGCTTTGTACGGGCGCTTTTCCCATCACGAGGAGTAGTACAGCTATGTGAAATATGTTCATCTGATTCGTGTGATGAAGTGTAACCTTCTGCCCTACGTATCCTTGTATGACCGCAAGCCTAAGTCTAGCAGAGTGGTTAATGTATATAATGTAATATATTGTAAACTTCAATTGGAATCCTGTTTGGGACTCAGACGTTTATCTCAGCTAGAAAAAGCAATAGTTAGCTTGTCGGCAGAAATGGAAATTATCGCCAATTATCGTATACATACGGAGGGGTTAACGGATGGAATTTTGGCCTGTGAGAAAACTGCAGAAAATGGACGGCTGGGTAAGAAACAGATACTATGCTGGGAGAGAGAAAACAGCCCAAGAGATAAGAAAGTTGATCAAGGTTAGGGGAGGATGGGGAAGACATGCAGTAACGGAGGAATATAAAGCACAATTCACAATTTTGTTTGCCTTGTAACATTCTGCTATTGGCTTGAGCATGGTTGATATGTGACTGCTGGATTATGGTAATATGCCGCGTGAACAAAGCCTACGAACCAACAGACAGGGTGGCTGGGGCACGTGCAGCACGTCTGGCCAGCGGGCGCGTATGCCATAGGCTCTCTGTGTTGAAAGGTGGCAACCAAGGCGTGTTCTGACACTCGCTGGCCACGTGTGTCGAAACTCGTTCCTCTGCAAATGTATAAATACCGGGATTTCCCAAAGGGCAGTGGGCCGGTGTACGGCAAGGCCACCGTTGCCTCCGTGGGGACGCCCACGTAAAGCTGGCACCTACCGACTGCTGGGCTGAGTTCGTGGTGCAGGACGATAGAAGAGTGTACAGATGGTCCATCTTCCTCACAGTCCTCGGGTTGCGAATGAACCATCAGGTTTTGTTTATAGATAAACAAAAAGGGGGTGATATTGGGATCACCCTGCATGGCTCGACCTTAAGGAGAAGGAGCTGTGGCATTGAGAAGCTGGTAAACAGCCGGACACCTGCAGGGCTCAACCTTGAAGAGAAGGAGCTGTGGTAAACAACTAAGAAGAAGCAAAGGAGCGCGTGGACATACAGAGGCGACCAATCCTGCCTCTGTGAGAGTCGCGTGGACTTAAAGCAATAGCCAACCGGGTAGCACTTTTAGGTGCGTGAACGGGCTGTATTTGTATAAAAAGCACGCTACGCTAACAATAAAGGTCTTTGGCCTGAAGCCCTGCCACAGTCCGTGCCCTATTACTCCACACTCCTGAGCAATTTTTTCTCCAGGCTTAACGGTCCCAGACCTCTCAGCCTTCCGTCCTATGGAAGATGCTGCGGTCCCTTAAATCAGCTTTGTGGCCCTTTGATAGCCTTGCTTTAGCAGGCCAACAACTTTCTTGCACTGGGGAGCCCAGCACTGGACACAGCACTCCAGATGTGGCCCACCGGTGCTCAGTGGAGGAGAAGGTTAACTTCCCTCCATCTGCTGGCAATGCTTTTCCTAATGCAGCCCAGGAGGCTGCTGGCCTTTGCTGCGAGGCTGCATGGCTGGCTCATGCTCAGCTGCTTGCCCTCCAGGACCCTAAGGTACTTCTCTGCAGAGCTGCTATCTAGCCAGTCAGCCCCCAGCATGATGTCCACAGTGTGGCTGGATGACAGGCTGTCCTCCCCCGGGGACTTTCTCAGCAGCAGCTTGTCCTTCTTGGAGATCGGCTTCACCTCTGTCACAGGCCCCACTCATTGCTGCAAGAGTCACCTGGGACAACAAACCCCTCTCCTGCCAGGGCTGCACAGCCCAAGGCCGTTTTCTGTCTGGTCTTGGGGACTGCAGCTTTTGCTCTCGTTGTGAGAACCTCCTTCATCATTATGTTGCCTCCTGCCATCCACTCCAGCACACATCGGCTGTGAAGCCTTTCCACACAAAGAGGGCCAATCTTTTGGTATCAGGTGTCCATGTGACAAATCTGCCCTTGGCCCTGGTGCCACATCTGAGGTGCTACAGGCCTAATGTGCACCAAAGCCCACAGCCTGGAGCACAGACAGCAGGAGGACAACATGCCATCGCAAAGCTGTGACGTTAGGGGAGCAAGAGTCAAGATGGAAAAGGACAGCTCCCACAGCTTTTGTGACTGACGGAGATACAACATCTTTAGTCGAGACTAACAGGGAAGGCGAGAAGTGGAGGATGCCCTGCTTGCTACCAGAGCAGGTCAGATGTGTGGATGTTCTCTATGGGACATGCAACAGGTTAGGCGGGATCTTGTGTGTGGGTCAGCTTCTAACTGTGCCACCCAGTCTGAGGCTCACCTGGACCTTGTACTCCCAAAAGAGGAAAAGTTGGTCAGGGATGGGAAGACCAGTTTCAGCCTTGGTTGTAGTCACCATGAAACTGTGGTCTCCCAGATCTGCACAGAAGCGGGGAAGGAGAGTAGCCGAGCACAGACCCTGCACATGCGGGAATGAGAACTTGGCCTACTGAGGGCACTGGCAGGTGGGATCCCATGGGGGCAGTGTCAGGGCCCTGAGAGCATCCACAGGCCTTCAGGACCCTAATCAGCCTCACCTGGGGCCTCCATCCACACCTCTGTCCATGGGCCCAGGAGACCATTGAAGACCAGGCCTGAGTTTCAGCCCCAGCTTGATCGATGCTCTAGGTGTACTGGTCTCCAGACACAGCCTTGCCTGTCCATCGACCTTGTTCACTTGTACGTGAAGAGTCACTTCCCAGCTTGATTCTTTATGGGGTGTACAATGGATGATACTGTGGCCCTCCGAGTGCCAGAGCCCAGGTGAGTCACAGAGGCCTAGGGCCTTTCTCCTTCCTTTCTTCCCATCACTTGATCAGCTTTTGGGAGGAGAGGAAGGAAAAGCAGATGAGGTTTCTGGGTGCCAATGACTGAAAGCATGGAGCAGAGCCATCACATGTGAAATGATCTAAAGCCTAGGCTAGTTCAAAACTGTTATCTTCTGTTCCTATATCTGAGGCCTTCTATCTTCAGGAAGAACCTGGAAGCTCCGAGATCCCTCCATCTTCCCCTCTTTTAGCAATTCAGTTGACAGTACCCAAGTCAGAGGCTTTCCTTCAGTTCTGTTTACAGTGTAAAGCACCCCATGGTCTGGAGATAAAAAAAAAACAAAAACAAAAAAACAAACCAAAAAAAACCCCAAAAAACCCACACACACTGTTGGGATATTTATCCAAATTGTTAGATTCGGTGAGCAGGGGGTGGCCAGCATGTCTCCAAGCCCTAGTTGCTATGGCATTATTGATAGAGGAAGCTAGGAAAATTACCTTTAGTGTACCTCTAAAGGTATATATGCCACATAATGTTAGGAATGTCCTCCAACAGAGGACAGAGAAATGGTTGACAGATAGTAGACTTCTGAAATATGAAACCATCTTGATAGATTCACCTCATTTGGAATTAGGAGTCACCTCTGCCCAGAGCCCCGCTCAGTTCCGGTTTGGGGAACCCTCAGAAGCAGTAGTGCTATAACACAATTGTTTAGAAGTTATAGAATCCCAGACAAAAGTAAGGCTCAATCTTAGAGATATTGAATTAGAGGGAGGAGAAAAATTGTTTGTAGATGGATCCTCCCAAGTAATAGAAGGGAAGAGAAAATCAGGATATGCAAAAATTGACAAGGACTTAGAACTTGTGGAATCAGGACCTCTGAGTCCATCATGGTCAGCTCAGGCTTGTGAGCTTTATGCCTTATGTAGGGCCCTGGAATTATTAAAAGAAAGAAGAGGGACCATATTCACAGATTCCAAATATGCATATGGAGTAGTCCATACTTTTGGAAAAATTTGGGAGGAAAGAGGCTTGATTAACACTCAAGGAAAGAACTTAATACATCAGGAGTTGATAGTAAAATTTTAAAAGTGTTAAGAGAACCAAAGGAAATAGCCGTGGTGCATGTGAGGGGACACCAAAAGGGATTAGATTATCGAATTAGAGGAAATAATTTAGCAGATAAGGAGGCTCAGGAAGCAGCCTTGAGGATTGAAACTGTTAAAATTAATCATACACCAACAAGGGAGGACACTAGTGGAAGAGGATAAGAGGAAAAGGAGAAAAAGTTTACGCTGGAGGAACAAGCAAAATTAGAGAAAATAGGAGCTAGAGTGGAACAAGGGAAATGGACATTACCTGATGAGCGAGAGATGTTGCCAAAAGCTTACGCTAGGCAGGTATTAGAACGCTTACACGCGCAAACACATTGGGGTACAAAAGTGTTAAGTGATCATTTCCTTAAACAGTTTGGCTGTATTGGAATTTTTTGAAATAGCAAGGCAAATTACACAAGGGTGTTTAACTTGTCAAAGGGCAAATAAGGCCGTGTTTCAACAAGTGGCCATGGGAGGAAGAAAACTAGCTTATAGACCGTTTGAAAGGATTCAAGTCGACTTTACCAAATTACCAAGAATAGGAAGATTGAAATATTTGTTAGTTATAGTAGACCATTTAACACGATGGGTCGAAGCCTATCCTGTAGCAAGAGCGACAGCTCAGACGGTGATAAAATTTTACTAGAACACCTAATCCCCAGGTATGGGATAATACAATATATTGATTCTGATCAAGGCACTCGCTTTACTTCTAAAATTATAAAATCCTTGTGCCAATCATTAGGTATTAAATGGGAATATCATACCCCATGGCATCCTCAAAGTTTGGGAGTCATAGAAAGAATAAACCAAACAATAAAGCAAGAGCTAGCGAAGCTAATGGTTGAAACACAGATGCCATGGACTAAATGTTTACCGCTAGCCCTTCTTAACATAAGGATCAAACCGCACAGTGAGACTGGATTATCGCCATATTAGGTTTTATACGGCATGCCCTATCTCCGAGGGAAACAATGTAGTGGAAGATTATAATATTCGGAAATATGTTATCATTTTAGGAGAAAGGTTGAAAGAACTAAGAGATATAGGAATAATGGCACAAACCCTACCTTTGGGGTTTGCAATCCATCAATTCAAACCAGGGGATAAGGTACTGATCAAAACTTGGAAGAAAGAAACTTTAGTTCCTTCATGGGAAGGACCCTTTGTTGTATTGTTAACTACAGATACTGCCATCCGGACCGCGGAAAAGGGGTGGACTCACGCGACTCGAGTAAAAGGACCCATGAAAGACTGGAAAGTTATTTTACAACCTGGAACCACAAAAATAACATTAAAAAGGGAATGAACGTATGAGAAATGATCACGAATTAAAGACTATAGCATTAAGCAATTATCGGGCAGGACTAAGTTTATGTCCACTCTGTAAACCATGTTGTATGATTATTGAGGGTTAGGTGTAACCTGTGTAACAAATATATCATTTCCCACAGAGGCTAACAGGGACGTTTTCAAATTCAAAGCTGAAGTTTCCTCTGCATTCAGTGTGGACAGACTACTCCTATAGGAGATTTCTGGTGGGTAAGATTTATTACTGTCATCGAAATAAAGAAGTCCGCTTGAGAAGGGGGAGAGGGCAAGACCGGGTGGGGATTCTCAGTCGCGACCAAGTAAGGCCAGTCAAGGACGAGCACCCCTTGTAGCTGATGCCTCCGACCATGAGATCCCTTACCGGACCTCTCCTGATTTTACTCGGACTCACCAACCTGGTGACAGGTAATCAAAATTGCACCGAGTGCATAAGAACCGCCCAGCACGGACGAGTAAGTAATAAAACATTAATGTACCACACCTATTACGAGTGCAAAGGGAAACAGAACGGGAGTTGTATATACAATGGAACACAATATAAGAAATGCTCGGTGGAAAATGATACTGTTTGTTACGATCCAAAGGAACTTCTTTATCAATAGTGGGTAGAAATGAAAACAAATTCGGAAGTAGGAAGATTAATTGGAATAAGTAAGGATATGGCCAATTTGAGCACATCAGTATCGGTAATTTTTGATGCATGCGATATTATAGATGATGATCTGGATATTATTTGTGGGAGTGTAGAGTGGAGATGATGCTATAGTAATCAACCAAAATATATTTGCCCAGGTGGAGGTGGACGTCAATGTCAGATAAATCCTGATTATGTACCTAGTCAAACGGTGAGATATCAGTCAGCACACCTATGTGGAAGAAGGGGATGGTCTTGTGTATGTTAGGATACTGCAAGCTGGGGATATGACAGCCAATGTGGGGATTTACAAGCTTCAATCACAAGGGTACAAACAGACAATAATTGTACAACCTGTACCTGTAATTTAGTAAATTTAACCCTTATAAATTTAGAAATTTGGAAACAGAAAAAAATAACCAAAATTGGACTTAAGATATATGGACCTGGAGAAGACCCAGGTGTAGTTATTAATATTGAAATGAAAGAAAAGAGAATCGGTGCAGCATAGACTGTTATTTAAGTCATTTTATCATGAAATGGAAACAGGAACGAAATATGAAATTCCCACAGTGGCTAAAAATCTATTTGTAAATCTTGCTGAGAACATTGCTAAGTCACTAAATGTAACTAATTGTTATGTATGTGGTGGAACTAATCAGGAGAGAATTGGCCCTGGGAGGCCCAAGAGAGCAACATACCAGACCCTAATGTTTAGAACATATCAACTCAGGTCAGGAAACAACAATGGATATTACAAACCAGCATAATAAGAAGAAGCTGTTGGCAAAATGACGCTGGGAGTAAACCAGTCGGATATTTAGTATGTGAAGGGGGATATAACTGGAATAGTACTTACCAAAAGGAGGATAAATGGGGCACTGCCCAAGAAATAAGTAAAAATCATGCGAATTGGACCAACGGAACCACTATTGATAAAGGGTGGTCAAGTCCAGAAGGGCAATATTGGATCTGTGGAAAATTTGCATATACCCGATTACCAAAAAATTGGACCGGAGCGTGCGTGTTAGGAACTATACGGCCAAGCTTTTTCTTATTACCTATAAACCGAGGAGAACGCCTAGGGGTACTGGTATATACAGACGCATTAGAAACTCACAACCGAAGGGGAAAAAGAGAGCTACAAATAGGAAAATGGAAAGATAAAGAGTGGCCACCTGAAAGAATAATAGCATATTATGACCCAGCGACATGGGCAGAAGATGGGTCCTGGGGATATAGGACCCCCATTTATATGTTGAATAGAATAATCAGGTTGCAAGCTGTAGTAGAAATAATTGTAAATAAAACGGGTAATGCTCTAGGATAGGTGGCTAAACAAAATACTAAAATGCGTACAGCCCTATATCAAAATAGACTCGCACTAGACTATTTACTAGCACAGGAAGGAGGAGTCTGTGGAAAATTTAATCTCACAAATTGTTGTTTAGAGATAAATGATGAAGGAAAAGCCATCAATGAATAAGTAAGAGAAATGAAAAAAGTAGCCCATGTGCCAGTCCAAACGTGGAATGGAATAAATGTCCAAGGACTATGGACAACGTGGGAAAATTTATTCTCAGGAAACTGGGTAACAAAAATCATTATCGTTTTGTTAGGATTGTTTGGAGGTATGTTAATAATACCATGTCTAATTCCTTGTCTTTCACAAGCTGTAGCTTCTGTGATTAATGGAATGAAATTTACAGCCACTCCAATAGAACCAACACAGAGTGAGAGAAAACATGTTTTAATGTTGGTAAAACATATAGAGGAACCCGAGTTAATACCCATCAAACAAACTTTAAATAAATTTTACACGAATCACAGTGGTGAAAAAGAAAACGGGGGATTGTGAGGAATGAGCGATTCGTGTAAAGAAAATCTAGTGAATATAAGCTTGAAGCAAATGTCATTTATATTGAAATAAAGGAATATATGTAGGGCATGACCATAAACAGGGGAGTGGTAGTCTTTATGTAACTTCCTGATAAGTATAGTTTGGGTAACTCCCTTGATATGTGAAGCTTCTGTAGCCTCCTGATATGTAAGTTAGTTCCTGATATACTAGTGCAAACCAGTGTTGTAAATAACCGCAGAAATGTCAAGAAAATGTATAGCCAAATAAGGTAGCATAATATAAGTGGAATAACGGAGCGCCTGCACAAACAGAGAGGTCATGTAGAGTGCACTGACGAAGAGGAGCATCTTCCTCCCAACGACCACCGGACGACCACCTAGAAAAAGATGAAGCATGCGCAGACCGGGGAAGTGGTGACGTAAAGAAAGAGTCATCTTCCAAGAAAAAGGCGGAGAAAGGCAAGAAACGAAGCCTAGAGAAGTATAAAGGAAGGAATTATAAGAAGTGAAGGTGTGCGTCTTGGTGGAGCGGAGACTCCCGGCGCACCCAGCGCTGTTTGCTTGCCTCTATTTGTTTAATAAATTGCAAACTTAAATTGGAATCCTGTTTGGGACTAAATCATTTATCACAAAACCATTCTTCAAGCAGCTGCAGGCTGCAGCTACTGCAGTGCCCTGACCCTCCACTTCCCCAGGCTAAAGAAGCCGTTGTTAAAAATAAATATATTAAAGTCTGCGCCCGCGATCCTGCAGACACCGCCCCCCCCCGCGACACACGCGCGCTCAGACTCACTCAGCCACCCCCCCGCGCACGCGCGCTCCCGGACCCGCAGGCCGGTGGGTGCGGCCCCCCCCGGCCGCAGACTCTCCGGCGCCCCGGAGCAGCGGGGGGCAAGGGGGGCTGCAGCCGCGCGTGCCCCGCTGCCCGGCAACCGGCCCCCCCGGCGGCGCGGCGGCGGGGGAGGGAGCCTGGCGCAGAGGCTGGCTGGGGGAGGGGGGATGGCGGCGCTTTTCGGAGGTTTCTGTTTGGGTCGGTTGGGTTGGGGGTTTTTTTTCTCTTTTCGTTTTTCACCTCCCCCGCCGTTCGCGTTCGTTGGTTTTCACCGCGCGGCGGCGGCGGCCCGCGCGCAGCGGCGCTGTTGTGCCAAACGCGGGTTCCGTCACCCGGTGCGCAGAGCGCCGGGAAACACACGGAGTCGAGACGGCGGCTTTTCTTCCGCCCCTGCGCCGAGCTGGGGGCCGGTGGTAGGCCCACAAAGCTGGCGCGCCTCGGTTAACGCAGGGAAAATATTTCTACGCTCCGAGCAACAAGTCACCGTTATTTTTTTGAGAGCTGGCGCAGGCGCCCTTGCGCCTGTTGGTTCCCGCAAGCCTCGTCTCCACGGCGACAGCGTCCTCCTTTTTTACTGCGCGTGCCCCGTGAGGAAGGGGCTTCTGTGGGTAGGGGTCTTCCCCTACCGGAGGGCAGGCTTGTGCTATGCCGAGTCGATGTTAATTAGATGTTACTTAGGATAGTTCACTCAAAGTTCGGCAGTTGCGTTCCCTTTGCGGTTGCCTTGTTCCGTCCCTCAGGCTTGCGCCTCGTTGACTCCTGACAGAGCCTAAACAATACCCCCGCTTTGTGCCTCGCATACCTTCAGCAGGGTGACTGACCGACGGACTGGCCGACCGACGGACTGAGGACGAAAGGCGGGAGGGGGGCACGGGTGCGGCAGGGACGCCGCGGGGTCCTAAAGTCTCCCGCCTTCCTTCCTTCCCCGGGCCGGCAAAACTGCTGGCGGAAGGGGGAGGGGGGGTGTCTCCGTGTGTGCGTGTGGCCGCGGGCGAGGGGTTCGTGCCGGGGCCGGTTTGGGAGCGTGTGTGGCGGGTGTGCACGCAGTAAGAAACGAAAAAGTCTGGTAACGCTGTGGACAACGCCGCCTTCTCTGCTACAGCCTGCGCTGTGGCCCGCCTCGGTGTCCGCCTGCGGGCGATGTGCTCGGCTCGGCTCCCGGTTGAAGCCGTCCCTGGGAAAGCAGCAGCCCCGTGCCTCGGCCTGGGCAGAGACCTGCGTCCCCGAGGCCGGGCTCCGGCTGCCGGAGAGGTGGGCCGCGCCTCTCGCTAGCGGCCGTCGGCGTGTCCGTCGCCAGCGGGATGCGTTCCAGTGGTGAGCAGCGCCCAGAGGACAGGCCCAGCAGCCTCAGGCAAAGCGGGGTCGCTGCTTTGCTGATGGTGGTGTCTGAAAAGGCGGTTTCGTTTCCCGGCGTGCGATAGGCCAGTCTCACACACCGAGACGAGATACCGGTTTATTCCAGACCTGCGCAGAGCTGGGTGCTGGGTGGTAGGCCCACAAAGCTGGCACCCCGCGGTTAACACCCGGAAAATATTTGTAGGTTTCTAGCAACACTTACCAGTATTCTTAAACATACCTCAGCTGCCACCACGTTTACACATAAGCAGATTAACTTCTGGCGGCTTTGTAGCAATGGGGCTCGCTGCGGTGGGGTGGGGAGGGCGGGCGGCTGGGGCTGGGCACCGCCGCCTCTGCCTGGTCCCCGGTCCCCGGTCCCCGGTGGTGAGAGAGAAGAGTAAGAAAAGGTAAGGGGGAGGGAGGCTAGATAAATAAATAGCTAAAAAAATGACAATCAAAAAGAAACGGGGGGTGTGCAGGGTGCGTGTGGGTGTCTTTACACAGAACTCTCCGGGGTGAGGGCAGGCGGGAGGTTTGGGAGGAGGGAGTGGGGAGAGCAGGTTTAGGACAAATGCTGATCTGGCACTCTCTGCTAATTCTTGATGGGTTAACATACACCGACCTATGGTTAATGAATGTAATAAATAATTCATTAACCGGTAATTAATATACGAAGTAATGATTAGCGCTAGAGCAATACAGATTAATATTTACTAGAATTAACATCCAGTGGATTAAGATCACGTTAATAAGGAACTACTTTACTGATAACAAGTTCTAGGTGAGGAACAGAGCCGTCGTGTAGCACGTGTAATTAATGATAATTAATAATGATGAATTGATAGTAGATAATTACAACAGTAAATCAGAGTGATGATAAAGAAAAAAAAATACATGATAAGTAACTGGAGGACAGTAGTGTTAATGCAGTACCACAAAATACTAACAAATAAAATAATCGATCTTAATAGGTAACGACTGTTATTAATAAGTAATTATTAATGATTGATTTAGACTAATTTGATTAATAAAAACTTAATCAGTTCATTAATTTTTTATTCATTTATTTGTTGTACACCGATAGATACTATATAACTCAAATAGCATCGATCAATAGGAATGAATAGTTAATAAGAATTTCAGTTATTAATAATGGTCAGCTTACTCACGTTTGATGGAGGTCTTTGTGGCCTTGCCGTAGAACATCAGGCTGCAAGGCTTTCGCCTCATCCCAGACATCACTCAACAATAGTCAATTATGAGACTGTCTGACTGCAACCCATCAGGGTTGCTTTTGAAGAGGAGCGTGTTGCTCCAGTCAAACCCTGCTACTCCCTACAGACCCACAGTGGTTTCACACATTATCCACCCTGTGACCTTAGTCACAACTCACTAAGAGGAACATTGTGTAATTTGTATTTAGGTGGGTCGAGGCATTCATCTCTCCTTCCTGTGTTTTCATCCTCTCTTGTTGGTTGGTAATTTATTGTTGGGATCACTCTGCACGGCTCGACCTTAAGGGGAAGGAGCTGCAGCATTGAGAAGCTGGTAAACAGCTAGATATCTGCACGGCTCGGCCTTGAGAAGAGGGAGCTGTGGCATTGGGAAGCTGGTAAACAGCTGGACATCTGCAGGGCTTGGCCTTGATGTGAAGGAGCTGTGGTAAACAGCTAAGAAGCAGCACTGTATAAGAAAAACAGGATGGAACCCGGACCACGTAGCAGTAACCGCAAGTAGGAGGAGTATGATAATGCAATCTTTAGGGCTAAGCCAATGATTGTAAGACAAGTATGCATAAGGTAGAACTTAGTGTATAAATATGTGTAAGGTTTTGCAATAAAGTTGAAGCTTGCCTTATCACTCATATTGAGTCGACTGCTTGCCTTCCCTCGCTCGTCGCAAGTGGCACCCGAACAGGGACCCCATCCTTGTTTTTCACCGGACAGCGAGATCGGAGAAGCACTGGTAGCAGCGACCAGGGAGCAGAAGATCGGCGGACGCTGCCGCGGCGCGCCTGATCCGTGCTTGAACCCAGGATAATTAAGAAGGGGTTCGCCGTCCGAAAGAAGGCTACCCATGGGAAAAGGCTGCAAAAATAATTGACCGGATAATTAAGAAGGTCAACATAGCGCGCAATGGAAATAGAGGTAGCGTTCGAAATCTTAAATTGCTTTTTAGAAAAGCGGGGAGTAAGCCAATTAAAAGATCTGGCTGGGTTAATTACGTTAGGGAAAGCGAAAGGGTCTTTTAAAGACCCTGAAAGTATGTTTGAACTAGACGAGTGGCATTCTTATGGAGATTGATTGTGGGATCTAGTAATCGATGATGATAAATCAGCAAAAAAAATTAATGAAATCTTGGAGAGATGTTACTAATTGCATGAAAAGATATAAAACTGAAAAGTGAATAGCACAGGCAACAAAGACAGTATAAAATTTACGACGCTCTGGAGGTTGATCCTAGAGACATTAAAAGAACTAAAGGCAGAACGCATCACATGAAGAAGGGGCGATGGTCAGACTCCTGCCACATATGCTCTCTAAGAGAGGACTGAAATATGATGAATATACACTTGGAAGGCTTCTAATTTGGTGCCAAAAAGGGTACCCCCCCGATGCGTCTGTGGCGTTTAAGGCAGAGACGTGGGAGGAGATAGGAAAAATGTTATAGGAACATATTGGGAATGGAGATAAAACCACCGCAGAGTTAGTGACGGCATGGAAGTTGATGTTAACCACATTAAAAGCCTTAAAGGCAGAGAGAAAAGCTGCAGCTGATATGGAGGAGGCTGTTAAACCGTCTTCAACCAATCCCTTTTTAACTGAGTCAGAGGGTCCAGGACCTTCAGCGACTCCAACTGCACCTCCTGAGGTGCCAGATGCACCGAGTAAACCGGCTGCATAAATAAGTCAGAGAAACAGATCTACGATGATGTATGTGAGGGCAAGACGGGACAACGTTGCCCAGAACAATGTACTCGGTGTTCCCCTGTGTGCCCATGTGAAAGATCAATGGGGTGAGTCTCGAAAGGAGATGGGCAAGCAGCGGAGCTAGCAACAACGTGGCGATTGCTATTCGAGACTGTTTTGAAGAGCCAGGGGCTAGCAGCAGACTCTGCAACAGCTTTTGAGTTACCTACCTGGGAGAAAGCAGGGAAATTGGTGTTTGAGGCAGCCTCTAAAGAGGATCATACGGCTGCGAAAGTGTTAACAACCTGGCGATTAGTCAGAGACTCTATAAAGGGGATAAAATCAGAGCGGACGGCGGCGGCAGCAGCTGCCGCTGCCACAGCCCCGGGAGAGAAGGGAGGCCGAGCTGGGGATGGTGAGAACGAGCAACCCCCGCCCGCCTCCCCCCCCACCCCGCCCACCCCCCGCCCCGGCTAACGCAACCAACGGAGGTGGCGAGTCCTCCTTGGCCCCCCCCTCCTGACCCGTGCCGCAACAGGAGGGGGCTGCCTGGGATGATCCTTCCCCCAAGTCAAGATCCGACCCTGCCCAACATTGGCGAGGCATGAGACAAGAGACTTTGGCAGAGAGGGAGGGGACGGAGCGAAGTGGGTACCGACCAGGTCGGTACGGCCGGCAGTAAGACCTGAAGATCTTGTCACACGTCCCACGGACACAGTCAACTCCGACGTACCGCCAGCTGATGCTTTCACTCTTTTGTATGCGGAATGACGGCTCGTTGACTGTCTCAGCGGCTCTCCCCGGACGTTCAAGAGCAGGAACTTCAATATGCCATATTTGTAAAACAGTGATGCCATATTTGTAAAACGGTGTTGTGGGTTTGTTCTATGTCGTTGTAATTATTGTCACAAATGTATCATTTCTTTTGCAGGGAATCGAAGAGTATATTTCAATTGCTTTTTTACCATTCCCTTAGCAGCTGAGGATGCAGAGAAGTTTGCCTTTATGGTACCATCGGTAAATAAAGGAGAGCTAGCAAAAAGTATCATTGGGTAGTGTTACCACAAGGAATGCAAAATTCACCTACGATGTGTCAGACATTTGTGGCATGGGCTCTAGAACCGGTGTGGAAAAAGTATCCAGATTTAATAATGTATCATTATATAGTTGATATATTAATAGCAGGGACACAGTTGAATGCAGACCACATTTTACAGCACTTAGAGCACTATTTAGGAAAACGGGGTTTAAAAATAGCACCGAAAAAAATTCAAAAGAAGGGACCATGGCAATATTTGAGCTGGATTATTACCAGGGCAGCGGTCCACCCACAAAAAATAAAGATGAAGGCGAAAATAGAAAATCTTTCTGAGGTCCAAAAATTAATGGGGGATATACAGTGGGTTCGCAATATTTGCGGAATTACTAATGATGATCTGAGGCCATTGATGCCGCTCCTGGAGTCTTCGGTGGAGGCTCCAGAGCGACGTCAACTGGACGAGGATCAACACCAGGCTTTGCAGAAAATTACTGAGAAGATGGCAACAACCTATGCTCACAGATGTTCACCTACTGAGAGTATCTCGCTTATGATAGTTAATTCAGGAGGGGAACGGCAATATCCACTAGGATTGATCGTACAGTTAGGAAATACAGCAAACAGTTTGAAAGTATTAGAATGGGTTTTTCTCTCCTATCAACCCAGAAAAATAGTGGTCACCAGATATGAATTATTTGCACAACTCATTATTAAGGGAAGACAAAGAATTGTAGAAATATCTGGATTAGAACCTGTAATAATTTATGTTCCTGTATCTCAAAAGTACTTAGATTGGTTGTTAGCCAGTTCTCTGGAGTTTCAGATCGCAATCTCTGATTTTTTAGAACAGGTTACAAATAGCTATCCGTCCGATAGATTATTGTCACTGTTGGCTAATCAGCAGTTTGAAGAAATGCCTATGCGATCGGAGACCCCAGTGAATGGGATGACAGTCTTTACCGACGCAGGACGCAAATCCCGTTGTTCGTGAGTCTGATAGTCACGTGTTTGATATGCCAGGTTCAGGCGTGGTTTTCCGTTCAACCAAGAAAAAATATCTGGGTTACACTAGCTAATCAAACGGGCCAAGGCCACCTTTGCTTATCTATATCCACTGCTGAGAATCTGTTTACAACATGCTTAGTTGGTCTGCCCTTAGGGGACTATGATTCGACAGTGGTGGTAAAGAAGACCACCCCTGATCTAACCTTGTTTTTAAAAAATAACAAACACCTCTGCAGCTATGGATAAGTGGGACAGATGGATGACACACGGACCACAGGAGTTGTTGGAACCGCAGGAATTGGGTATTTTAGGAAGCATGACAGCCCCTACCTGTTTATATTTTAATTATACAGGACAGGACTATATCAGGTCACAGGATGTAAACCCCACGTTAGCCATTTTTCAGAATGCTACCAATTGGTGTAATTATACAACGAGCAACATCTCGCGCTCTACTATTGTCCCAATGAGACTCCCTAAAGGAATATTCTTGATTTGTGGTGATCGTGCATGGCACGGTGTTCCCTCCCGTTTGAGAGGTGGTCCTTACACATTAGGGCACCTAACATTGTTAACTCCCAACACTTCTATGATATTGAACCTTACCCGACGGCATAGAATAAGATGACAGATTTGAAAATATCAGGAAGAGTGCAATGACCAACTGGATTTTTGGACTGCGGACAAAACCATACTAACCTCTTTCCTTGCCCCTGGGGTCGCTGCTGCCCAAGGCTTAACCACTTCAAATAAATTGGGATGTTGGCTAGCGAAACAAACCAATGCTACTTCTGCAACACTCAGTGCTTTGTTAATGGAAACTGACACAATAAGGCATGCGACATTGCAAAATAGGGCAGCTATCGACTTCCTACTTTTGGCCCAAGGGCACGGGTGTGAGGAGTTTGATGGCATGTGTTGTATGAATTTAACAGATACATCACAGTCGGTCACTCAACAATTACAAAAACTGAAGGACTTAACAGACAGGTTACAGACAAGTTCACTAAACCTCGAATCATAGCTGTCAAGTTTGGGCCTAAGTGGATGGTTACAAGACTTAATAAAAGGGGCAGTTGTTATAGTACTTGTTATCTTAATACTAATGCTTATTGTACCATGTTTATTGCATTGTCTACAAGGAATGGTTCAAAAGGTAGTAACGAATGCTTGGCTAGCGAATAACTCCAACAAGTATCTTACACACCCAATGAATGAGCTTTGTTAGATAATCACGCTCAAAACAAAAAGGGGGAGAGGCTACCACATTACCCTAAGAACGTTTGAATAAAGCCTTATATGTGTTAAATTATTTGCGGAAGGAGAAAGGACCTTTTCAACTGCTAACCAGGGGACGAGGTTGACGGTGGTGGCTGTTTTACCCATGGTTTTACCCATGGTTTTACCCACTTTGCAGGTGCCTCGAAGTGGGTGAGGCCATGGGTGCGGCAGTCGCCACCGTCATTGTTGGACACATCATGACACTATCAGGTGTCATCGCAATCTGGATGCCACCTCAGTCAAAAGAAAAAGTAGGGGTAAATCACACTGAAATTTGCGGTATCATGAGATGAACGTGGAAAGCTTTTGAGGCAAAGTGTTCTCTAACTACAAATGCTTTGGTAAGATATAATATTGGTCTTCATAGCCTTATACAAGTACCTTTTTTCTATCACTAGGAGTAGTTTATATCACTAGAAGTAGTACAGCTAGAATTGTTTTGCTTTGTAATATTCTGCTATTGAATTATGCATAAGTTGATACGTGACTGCCGAGTTATGAAAAAATGCCGTGTGAACAAAGCCTACGAACCAATAGACAGGATGGCTGTGGCGCGTGCAGCACGTCTGGCCAGCGGGCGCATACGCCATAGGCTCCCTGTGTTAAAAGGTGACAACTGAGGTGAGTTCCGACACTCGCTGGCCACGTGTGTCGAAACTCGTTCCTCTACAAATGTGTAATACCGGGATTTCCTGAAGGGCAGTGGGCCGGTGTACGGCAAGGCCACCGTTGCCTCCGTGGGGACGCCCACGTAAAGCTGGCACCTACCGACTGCTGGGCTGAGTTCGTGGCACAGGACGATACAAGAATGTACAGAGGGTCCATCTTTCTCACAGTCCTCGGGTTGCGAATGATCCATCAGGTTTTGTTTATACACAAACAAAAAGGGGCAGATGTTGGGATCACTCTGCACGGCTCGACCTTAAGGAGAAGGAGCTGCAGCATTGAGAAGCTGGTAAACAGCTAGATATCTGCACGGCTCAGCCTTGAGAAGAGGGAGCTGTGGCATTGGGAAGCTGGTAAACAGCTGGACATCTGCAGGGCTCGGCCTTGAGGAGAAGGAGCTGTGGTAAACAGCTAAGAAGCAGCACTGTATAAGAAAAACAGGATGGAACCCGGACCACGTAGCAGTAACCGCAAGTAGGAGGAGTATGATAATGCAATCTTTAGGGCTAAGCCAATGATTGTAAGACAAGTATGCATAAGGTAGAGCTTAGTGTATAAATATGTGTAAGGTTTTGCAATAAAGTTGAAGCTTGCCTTATCACTCATATTGAGTCGACTGCTTGCCTTCCCTCGCTCGTCGCAATTTATAATAGGGGATGGTATTAAAGGGATGTATTCAGGATCATAGATGTGAATCCTCTTAACACGCATAGTTACAGCTCTAGTTATCATAGATTTCACACGTGACAATCAAATACGGACAATAACAATCATTATGATAAACATTAATACATACTGGGTGAGACTATGATCCCATCCACTAACTTTTAATCTGAGCCAACTGAAAATATTTTAAATCCACCTAGTTCATTGCCAGTTGCTTGGTTTCATCTTCTCATTGAGCTCATGGGTTTGGTCCACAGTTTTTTGCATTTCATCTCTAGCTTGATGCAGAGTAGCGGACACATTTGGAATTGACAGCAGGTTTTGCCAGGATAGGTGTTATTCAGCCATCCACAAACGCTGTTCTCCTTTAGTAGTACCATATTCAATGCTAATTGATTTTCTAAAGTCATCTGTGAGGCTGCTCGTGGGTACAAGCTGGGTGTTGCTTAGCCTTGCTGGCTGGCTGCATACAATTAGCTAGAGTCTCTCCTTGCCATGGTAGATTTTCTAGATATAATCAATTTTCAATTATCACAGCCGAAGAAGTCCAAAACAATCCCATTGCTAAGCTTACTCTCATCCCTGCTGTATAATAGCTTGGCCGTGACACGGAGGGCAATACATTTCTCTTTGTTCTGTACCCTCTTGGTTTCATTAATGACTACAGTGAATGACTACTGAGTATGATTAAAAGCTATTATGGGAGATAAACTTGTGGAATTCCTAAAGTGCATTCTAACCCATCCCAATAGGGTTGACTGTAATCTGATATCTCTTCATTAGAACATACCCATACGGTCTCAAGCAGTGCAGGATACATTAGAGTGGTACTTGTGCTCTTTACTACTGGCTCATGAGTCTTGCATCCGTTTTTTATAATGTTGGGAAGGAATCCTACATTTACTAGCCATGTGTTTAGAGGATTCTATCTGACATGCTGTCAGTAAGCTAGGGATTGGAGCACTGTAATTGTGGCACAGGCATATACTTCTTAAGGCGTGATGGAGGTCTGAGGCAAACGGTATCCATAGATAATCATCCATATTGTAACAATTTATCTTGTTTATACAATTCCATAGCCTGTCTGGTTCCAATGACATGGTATAATGGGGTCTCTTCACCCATTGTTTAAAACGACTTTTATGATCAGGGGTGGTCCATATGCAAGAAACATTACTAGATTGTGGGCCACATGCAGATCCATACTTAGAGGTGTGAAATATGTTCATCTCATTCGTGTGATGAAGTGTAATCTTCTGGACTTTTATGGATTTCTCCTGCACCATAAAAAGGGGTATTTTACAGGAGAAGGTTAAACTACTTGGCTCGTATATCAGCTCAAACCAGTTTGACCACTGACCGCATAGTATTGTGTAAAGAAAGTGCATGCATAAGGTTTGGGGTCATCCTGGGGGCACGCCGAGGAAGATTCGAGAAGACTCTAGCAGGAAAAGAGGGCATGCGCTGAAGAAGACACGCCTGTTCATGAATATGTATTAACGGACAGGATATAAACCAGGAACAGGAGCTGAACCGCGTGCGTCTTGGTGGAGCAGAGACTCCCGGCGCACCCAGCGCTGTTTGCTTGCCTCTATTCGCTTAATAAATTGTAAATTTGAATTGGAATCCTGTTTTGGACTAAATCATTTATAACAACTGGGGGCTCGTCCGGGATGGTCTTGGTTCCTGAATTCTGACTTGATCTAGGAGGGGCGCCCCACCTTTTGGTGGCTCCTGATTGGGTCAGGTCGGGACTAACGCCATCCTGAACCTGAATAGGGTCAAGCAAAGAATTTGATTTTTTATGAGCTCCCTTGCCGGCTGCAGCAGTTTATTTTGCCCGTAATTCTGCGCGCGAAGATCCGAACGAAGACGACGGAGTCGTAAGTATTTAAGGTGTATACCGTTCGGTTGGGTAGGATTCGGTTGCCTGTGTGTGTAAGAGTGTGACTGAGACGGAAGCTAGTTCCGAAGCGATTGTGGAGGTCTTCTAACCACGGTTCCAATCTCCCGCGAGGGACTTGGCCGGTGAAGGACCGAAGTGATTCTTACAGGATTCGTGGGTGGGTGATAGGTCCTAAACCCCCTGCAAGACACTCTTACTGGTAGCCAAGGGCTGTAGGAATTGCCACAGTAAAAATTCCTAGATGGGTCAGACGAAATCGAGACCCCAGGACCAGAAGAAAGGGAGCAAATTGCTAGAAATACCTCCGGAGAGTCCATTAGGAATAATGACTGAAAATTAGAATGATAGGGGCCCCAGAAAAGGAAAAAGTAAATTAAAATTAGTTCAATATTGTATGGTAGAATGGCCAAAAGAACCTTTGAGACCACATGTCTTTTGGCCCGTTTTTGGATCTTTTGAAGACTGGGTCTGCCAGGCCTTAAATATATATGTTAATTCAAAGGAACCTTTTAGTCAGGAGGAAAGTGATTATGCAGGATTATGGGACAGAACTTTACGTTCTTTTCCAGCCTCAATACTTACATTAAAAACAGATGAAAAGTTTGAGGAAGAAGAAGAGGGGAAAAGTGAAAAGGAAAAAGATGATAAATGGGAGCCACTGGATAACCTACCGCCTCCATGTTCTAATAATCCATCTCCGGCGGCGGCTCCCCCTCCGGTGGCCGTAGTACCTCTCTCTGTACCACCGTTGCCCCTATCTCCACCACCAACAGCACCGGAATTAGATCGACCTCCGTCTGCATGTACGAGAAGTAGGACTGCTGTATCTGAGGGAGCTTCTCTATATCCCTTACGAGAAGTACCCCTCGGAGGCAATCAGGGAGGCATCGGGTTTGTGGCAGTCCCGTTAAATACCACAGACGTAAGAAATTTCAAGAAAGAAATGGGGACCTATTAGATGATCCCCTCGGAGTAGCTGAAAAATTGGACCAATTCCTAGGCCCCAATACTTATACCTGGGAAGAAATACAGTCCATTTTAGGGATCCTATTCACTGTTGAGGAAAGGGGAATGATTAGACAAGCTGGAATGAGAATTTGGGAAAGACAGAGTCAGGCAGGACCCCCGGGAGATCAGAAGTGGCCAAATGTGGATCCCCACTGGGATCATCAACAACCCCAAGGAAGACAAAATATGAGGGATTTGAGAACGTTAATCATACAGGGAATAAGGGACGCGGTTCCCCGAGGGCAAAACATTACTAAAGCATTTAATGAACAACAAGGGAAAGACGAATCTCCAACAGAATGGTTGGAGAGGTTGAGGAAAAACCTACCAATGTATTCTGGAATTGATCCGAATACAGTGGCTGGGACCGCACTCCTTAAAACACAATTTGTAGCTAAATCCTGGGGGGATATAAGAAGGAAATTAGAAAAATTGGAGGATTGGCAAGAAAGAGGATTAGAGGAGTTACTTAGAGAAGCCCAGAAAGTCTATGTTAGGAGGGACGAAAAAAAACAAAAAGCAAAAGCAAAAATTTTTGTAGCAGCAGTAAGGGAAAGTCAGAAAAATAAGACGACTCCTGGAGAGAAAAGGGAAAAAAGAATAGAGCAGACACCCCGGGGACAGCCTTATCGAGGAAGATTTACAATTCCCGTCTGTTACTACTGTAACAAGAGGGGACATGTTCAGAAGAACTGCCGTCAGCGGGAACAAGATGAGAAGATGTTCAAAGAAGATTAGGGGTGTCGGGGGCTCTATCTTCTGGGGACTTCAACATCAACAGAGCCCTTGATAAAATTATTAATTGGTCCCCATAAAGAGGAAGTTTTATTTTTAGTGGATACAGGGGCCGAAAAGTCAACCATTCAAAAACTTCCAAAAGGAATAGAAAAAGGGAAGAGTTACGTGTCAGTAGCAGGAGCAAAAGGAGAGCCTTTTAAAGTAAATATATTGAAAGATGTAGAAGTAGAAACAGAAAAGAAAATTTGTCTTAATGATTTACTTTTGCTCCCTGAAGCGGAATACAATTTATTAGGAAGGGATTTGATTTTGAAGTTAAACTTGAGCATTCAGAGTCAAGGGGACAAATTGCAGATTAAATTATACACTTTAACACAAGAGGATGAAGAAGCTATTAACCCCTCAGTGTGGTATAAGGAAGGGGAAACTGGAAAGATAAAAATGGACCCCATAAGCATTCAAATAATAGATCCGCACCGCCCAATTAGAATCAAGCAATACCCTATACCTATGGAGGGTCGAAAAGGATTAAAACCTGTAGTTGACAGACTTTTGGAAAAAGGAACCCTAGAACCATGTATGTCCCCTCGTAACACGCCCATTCTTCCCGTAAAGAAACCGGATGGGTCATACAGGATGGTGCAGGACTTAAGAGCTGTAAATCAGCGAACAATCACTAAATTCCCTGTGGTGGCAAATCCTTATACTTTATTGAGTCATATATCTCCCAAACATCCTTGGTATAGTGTAATAGATTTGAAAGATGCTTTTTGGGCCTGTCCTCTGGATGAGGCATCCAGAGATTATTTTGCCTTTGAGTGGGAGGACCCCGAAACAGGACAAAAACAACAATTAAGATGGACTGTGTTACCACAAGGGTTTACGGAGTCACCAAATCTATTTGGACAAACTTTAGAAAAAATTCTACAAGATTTCACAATACCTAAGGAGGTAAAGTTATTGCAATATGTGGACGATTCATTAGTAGCAGGAGAAACTGAAGAGGGGATCCGAAAAGCCACCATTAAATTGTTAAATTTTCTAGGGGAAAAGGGATTAAAGGTGTCCCGATCAAAGCTGCAGTTTGTAGAACAAGAAGTAAAATACTTATGTGAAATATGTTCATCTGCTTCGTGTGATGAAGTGTAATCTTCTGGACTTTTATGGATTTCTCCTGCACCATAAAAAGGGGTATTTTACAGGAGAAAGTTAAACTACTTTGCTGGTATATCAGCTCAAACCAGTTTGACCACTGACCGCATAGTATTGTGTAAAGAAAGTGCATGCATAAGGTTTGGGGTCATCCTGGGGGCATGCCGAGGAAGATTCGAGAAGACTCTAGCAAGAGAAGAGGGCATGCGCCGAAGAAGACACGCCTGTTCATGAATATGTATTAACGGACAGGATATAAACCAGGAACAGGAACTGTACCGCGTGCGTCTCGGTGGAGCAGAGACTCCCGGCACACCCAGCGCTGTTTGCTTGCCTCTATTCGCTTTAATAAATTGCAAATTTGAATTGGAATCCTGTTTGGGACTAAATCATTGATAACAATTGGGGGCTTCACAGAATCACAGAATCACTAGGTTGGAAAGGACCTTTAAGATCATCAAGTCCAACCATTAATCCAGAACCACCATGTCCCCTAAACCATGTCCTGAAGCGCCACATCCACACGTTTTTTGAACACTTCCAGGGATGGCGACTCCACCACCTCCCTGGGCAGCCTGTTCCAATGCCTGACCACCCTCTCAGTGAAGAAATTTTTCCTAATATCCAATCTAAACCTCCCCTGGCGCAACTTGAGGCCATTTCCTCTTGTCCTATCACTAGTTACTTGGGCGAAGAGACCAACACCCTCATCGCCACAACCCCCTTTCAGGTAGTTGTAGAGAGCGATAAGGTCTCCCCTCAGCCTCCTCTTCTCCAGACTAAACAACCCCAGTTCCCTCAGCCGCTCCTCATAAGACTTGTGCTCCAGACCCCTCACCAGCTTCGTTGCCCTTCTCTGGACACGCTCCAGCACCTCAACATCCTTCTTGTAGTGAGGGGCCCAAAACTGAACACAGTCTTCAAGGTGCGGCCTCACCAGTGCCGAGTACAGGGGCACAATCACTTCCCTACTCCTGCTGGCCACACTATTCCTGATACAGGCCAGGACGCTGTTGGCCTTCTTGGCCACCTGGGCACACTGCCGGCTCATATTCAGCCGGCTGTCAACCAGCACCCCCAGGTCCCTTTCCGCCGGGCTGCTCTCCAGCCACTCCTCCCCAAGCCTGTAGCATTGCATGGGGTTGTTGTGGCCAAAGTGCAGGACCCTGCACTTGGCCTTATTAAACCTCATACAGTTGGCCTCTGCCCATCGATCCAGCCTGTCCAGATCCCTCTGCAGAGCCCTCCTACCCTCCAGCAGATCAACACTCCCACTCAGCTTGGTGTCATCTGCAAACTTACTGAGGGAGCACTCAATTCCCTCATCCAGATCATCTATAAAGATATTGAACAAGACTGGTCCCAGAACCGAGCCCTGGGGAACACCACTCGTGACCGGCCGCCAGCCGGATTTAACGCCATTCACCACAACTCTCTGGGCTCGGCCATCCAGCCAGTTCCTCACCCAGCGAAGAGTAAACCCGTCTAAGCCACGAGCCGCCAGTTTCTCCAGGAGAATGCTGTGGGAGACGCTGTCAAAGGCTTTACTAAAGTCCAGGTAGACAACGTCCACTGCCTTTCCCTCATCCACTAGGCGGGTCACCTGGTCATAGAAGGAGATCAGGTTGGTCAAGCAGGACCTGCCTTTCATGAACCCATGCTGGCTGGGCCTGATCCTTTGGCTGTTCTGCAGATGCCCTGTGAGCACTCTCAAAACCAACCGCTCCATAATCTTCCCTGGAACAGAGGTCAGGCTTGTCCGCGATGGTCTTCGTTCCTGAATTCTGACTTGATCTAGGTGGGGCGCCCCACCTTTTGGTGGCTCCTGATCGGGTCGGGTCGGGACTAACGCCATCCTGAACCTGAATAGGGTCAAGCAAAGAATTTGATTTTTTATGAGCTCCCTTGCCGGCTGCAGCAGTTTATTTTGCCCGTTATTCTGCGCGCGAAGATCCGAACGAAGACGACGGAGTCGTAAGTATTTAAGGTGTATACCGTTCGGTTGGGTAGGATTCGGTTGCCTGTGTGTGTAAGAGTGTGACTGAGACGGAAGCTAGTTCCGAAGCGATTGTGGAGGTCTTCTAACCACGGTTCCAATCTCCCGCGAGGGACTTGGCCGGTGAAGGACCGAAGTGATTCTTATAGGATTCGTGGGTGGGTGATAGGTCCTAAACCCCCTGCAAGACACTCTTACTGGTAGCCAAGGGCTGTAGGAATTGCCACAGTAAAAATTCCTAGATGGGTCAGACGAAATCGAGACCCCAGGACCAGAAGAAAGGGAGCAAATTGCTAGAAATACCTCCGGAGAGTCCATTAGGAATAATGAATGAAAATTAGAATGATAGGGGCCCCAGAAAAGGAAAAAGTAAATTAAAATTAGTTCAATATTGTATGGTAGAATGGCCAAAAGAACCTTTGAGACCACATGTCTTTTGGCCCGTTTTTGGATCTTTTGAAGACTGGGTCTGCCAGGCCTTAAATATATATGTTAATTCAAAGGAACCTTTTAGTCAGGAGGAAAGTGATTATGCAGGATTATGGGACAGAACTTTACGTTCTTTTCCAGCCTCAATACTTACATTAAAAACAGATGAAAAGTTTGAGGAAGAAGAAGAGGGGAAAAGTGAAAAGGAAAAAGATGATAAATGGGAGCCACTGGATAACCTACCGCCTCCATGTTCTAATAATCCATCTCCGGCGGCGGCTCCCCCTCCGGTGGCCGTAGTACCTCTCTCTGTACCACCGTTGCCCCTATCTCCACCACCAACAGCACCGGAATTAGATCGACCTCCGTCTGCATGTACGAGAAGTAGGACTGCTGTATCTGAGGGAGCTTCTCTATATCCCTTACGAGAAGTACCCCTCGGAGGCAATCAGGGAGGCATCGGGTTTGTGGCAGTCCCGTTAAATACCACAGACGTAAGAAATTTCAAGAAAGAAATGGGGACCCTATTAGATGATCCCCTCGGAGTAGCTGAAAAATTGGACCAATTCCTAGGCCCCAATACTTATACCTGGGAAGAAATACAGTCCATTTTAGGGATCCTATTCACTGTTGAGGAAAGGGGAATGATTAGACAAGCTGGAATGAGAATTTGGGAAAGACAGAGTCAGGCAGGACCCCCGGGAGATCAGAAGTGGCCAAATGTGGATCCCCACTGGGATCATCAACAACCCCAAGGAAGACAAAATATGAGGGATTTGAGAACGTTAATCATACAGGGAATAAGGGACGCGGTTCCCCGAGGGCAAAACATTACTAAAGCATTTAATGAACAACAAGGGAAAGACGAATCTCCAACAGAATGGTTGGAGAGGTTGAGGAAAAACCTACCAATGTATTCTGGAATTGATCCGAATACAGTGGCTGGGACCGCACTCCTTAGAACATACTATGTAGCTAAATCCTGGGGGGATATAAGAAGGAAATTAGAAAAATTGGAGGATTGGCAAGAAAGAGGATTAGAGGAGTTACTTAGAGAAGCCCAGAAAGTCTATGTTAGGAGGGACGAAAAAAAACAAAAAGCAAAAGCAAAAATTTTTGTAGCAGCAGTAAGGGAAAGTCAGAAAAATAAGACGACTCCTGGAGAGAAAAGGGAAAAAAGAATAGAGCAGACACCCCAGGGACAGCCTTATCGAGGAAGATTTACAATTCCCGTCTGTTACTACTGTAACAAGAGGGGACATGTTCAGAAGAACTGCCGTCAGCGGGAACAAGATGAGAAGATGTTCAAAGAAGATTAGGGGTGTTGGGGGCTCTATCTTCTGGGGACTTCAACATCAACAGAGCCCTTGATAAAATTATTAATTGGTCCCCATAAAGAGGAAGTTTTATTTTTAGTGGATACAGGGGCCGAAAAGTCAACCATTCAAAAACTTCCAAAAGGAATAGAAAAAGGGAAGAGTTACGTGTCAGTAGCAGGAGCAAAAGGAGAGCCTTTTAAAGTAAATATATTGAAAGATGTAGAAGTAGAAACAGAAAAGAAAATTTGTCTTAATGATTTACTTTTGCTCCCTGAAGCGGAATACAATTTATTAGGAAGGGATTTGATTTTGAAGTTAAACTTGAGCATTCAGAGTCAAGGGGACAAATTGCAGATTAAATTATACACTTTAACACAAGAGGATGAAGAAGCTATTAACCCCTCAGTGTGGTATAAGGAAGGGGAAACTGGAAAGATAAAAATGGACCCCATAAGCATTCAAATAATAGATCCGCACCGCCCAATTAGAATCAAGCAATACCCTATACCTATGGAGGGTCGAAAAGGATTAAAACCTGTAGTTGACAGACTTTTGGAAAAAGGAACCCTAGAACCATGTATGTCCCCTCGTAACACGCCCATTCTTCCCGTAAAGAAACCGGATGGGTCATACAGGATGGTGCAGGACTTAAGAGCTGTAAATCAGCGAACAATCACTAAATTCCCTGTGGTGGCAAATCCTTATACTTTATTGAGTCATATATCTCCCAAACATCCTTGGTATAGTGTAATAGATTTGAAAGATGCTTTTTGGGCCTGTCCTCTGGATGAGGCATCCAGAGATTATTTTGCCTTTGAGTGGGAGGACCCCGAAACAGGACAAAAACAACAATTAAGATGGACTGTGTTACCACAAGGGTTTACGGAGTCACCAAATCTATTTGGACAAACTTTAGAAAAAATTCTACAAGATTTCACAATACCTAAGGAGGTAAAGTTATTGCAATATGTGGACGATTCATTAGTAGCAGGAGAAACTGAAGAGGGGATCCGAAAAGCCACCATTAAATTGTTAAATTTTCTAGGGGAAAAGGGATTAAAGGTGTCCCGATCAAAGCTACAGTTTGTAGAACAAGAAGTAAAATATTTAGGACATTGGCTGAGTAAGGGAAGGAAGAAGTTAGATCCTGATAGGGTATCTGGGATTCTATCCTTAAGACCGCCACAGACTAAAACGGAAATTAGGCAAATACTGGGATTAGTAGGATATTGTAGACCATGGTTTGAAAATTATAGTGATAAAGTAAAATGCTTATATGAAAAATTAACTAATAACCAACTTAAGTGGTTTAGTGAAGATGATCAGAGATTTGAGGAAGTAAAAAGGGCATTAATACAAGCACCTGTATTGAGCCTCCCAGATCTAGAAAAACCTTTCTATCTCTTTGTGAATACATCAAGCCAGACAGCATATGGAGTTCTTACTCAAGACTGGGCAGGAATCAAAAAAACCCATGGGGCATTGTTCTAAGTTACTTGATCCAGTAAGCAGAGCATGGCCTGCTTGTCTCCAAGCTTTGGTTGCTACAGCATTATTAATAGAGGAAGTTAGGAAGATTACCTTTAGTGCTCCTTTAAAAGTGTATACCCCACACAATGTCAGAAATGTTTTACAACAAGAAGCGGAAAAATGGTTAACGGACAGCCGGATCCTAAAGTATGAAGCAATACTAATAGACTCCCCTGACTTAGAACTGAGGGTGACTTCTGCTCAGAGTCCAGCACAATTTTTGTTTGGAGAACCATCAGAGGAATTACAACATAACTGTTTAGAGGTAATTGAGACCCAGACTAAGGTGAGACCAGATCTAAGAGATGCTGAGTTGTAAAATGGAGAAGCGCTGTTTATAGATGGCTCCTCCCGAGTGGTAGAAGGGAAGAGAAAATCGGGATATGCAATAATTAATAAGGACTTAGAAATTGTGGAATCAGGACCTCTGAGTCCATCATGGTCAGCTCAGGCTTGTGAGCTGTATGCCCTATGTAGGGCCCTGGAATTATTAAAAGGAAGAAGCGGGACTGTATTTACAGATTCTAAATACGCATATGGGGTGGTCCACACTTTTGGAAAAATTTGGGAAGAAAGAGGTTTGATTAATACTCACGGGAGGAATTTAATACATCAAGAATTAATAGTAAAAAGTTTAAAGGCGTTAAGAGAACCAAAGGAGATAGCAGTGGTACATGTGAGGGGACACCAAAAGGGACTTTTGGTGATTACCGAACTAGAGGAAATAACTTAGCAGCTAAAGAGGCCCAGGAAGCAGCCTTGAGGACTAAAGTTGCCAAAATTAATGTCATACAAACAAAGGAGGACACCAGCAAAGAAGGACGAGAGGAAAGAGAGAAGGAGTTTACCCCAGAAGGACAAACAAAATTGAAGAAAATAGGAGCTAAATTAGAACAAGAAAATGGGCACTGCCCGATGGGCGAGAAATGCTGCCAAAAGCCTACACCAGGCGATTATTAGAACGTTTGCATGCACAAACACATTGGGGTACAAAAGCGTTAAGTGATCATTTTCTTAAACAATTTGGTTGTATAGGAATTTTTGAAATAGCAAAGCAAATTACACAAGGTTGCTTAATTTGTCAAAAGGTAAATAAGACAGTGTTTCGACAAGCAGCCACGGGAGGGAGAAAAACAGCTTACAGACCTTTGAGAAAGTACAAGTCGATTTCACTGAATTGCCTAAGGTAGGGAGGATAAAATATTTATTGGTAATAGTAGATCATTTAACACAGTGGGTAGAAGCGTACCCTGTAGCACGAGCTACGGCACAGATGGTGGTAAAAATTTTATTAGAACATTTGATACCTAGATATGGGATAATCCAGTACATTGATTCTGACCAGGGCACACACTTTACTTCTAAAATAATAAAACTATTATGTCAATCATTAGGTATTCAGTGGGAATACCACACTCTGTGGCACCCACAAAGCTCGGGGAAGGTAGAAAGAATGAATCAAACAATAAAGCAACAATTGGCTAAATTAATGATTGAGACACAAATGCCCTGGACGAAATGTTTACCATTGGCACTTAACAAAAACATACAGTGAGACTGGAATATCGCCATATGAAATGTTCTATGGCATGCCTTATTTTCAAGGAATGCCTCTGGGGAACAATGTAATTGAGGATCATAGTATCCAACAAGATATAATTACCATTGGAAAAAGATTAAAAGAATGAAGAGAGATTGGGATGGTGGCCCAAACACCACCTTTAGGATTTGCAATTCATCAGTTAGAACCAGGAGATAAAATTCTGATAAAAACATGGAAAGAAGGAAACCTATCTCCCCTCTGGGAAGGACCTTTCCTTGTTTTATTCACTACAGAAACAGCTGTGAGAACTGCTGAAAAAGGATGGACACGTGTCACGAGTGAAAGGTCCAGGGAAGGAGTGGAAGGTCACATCTGACTAAATTGCTGTGGGAATTTTATTGCGGCTACTCCTGCAATAGAAACAGGAGTGAAACATGAAATTCCCACAGTTGCTAAAAATCTACTTGTAAATCTTGCTGAAAACATTGCTAAGTCATTGAATATAACTAATTGTTACGTTTGTGGTGGAACAAATCGAGGTGAACGATGGCCATGGGAAGCTATGGAGAGCAATATAAGTAATCCCCAAGTTTGGAAAACAATGGGAAAGGGTAATAGGAAACAACAATGGGTACTCCAAACGAGTATAATCGGAAGGAGTTGTTGGCAAAAGAAGAACAGGAAAAAGGAGCTGGAACTAGAATTCGTCCTTGGTGTAGAAGGTGGTGTTTATTTGTAAGAACTGCAGGCTAACTGGCAGTTTTCTGTAGCCATAAAGCCTTGCAAATAAAGAGGATCGCCAGGCTCGGGCAAGTGCTCAGGTCTGGACAAACCACTGATCTAGCAAAGCTCTGGCCTTCACAAGCAGTGCTCAATTAATTTGGGTACTAAGAAAGCACCCCCTTAAAGGAAGGAAGAGGGCAAGACCGGAGGGGAACTGGTGTTGCGGCTTAAAAAGGGTCTGCCAAGGGCTGCAACCCCTTTGGGCTGTGACCGCCGACCACTATGGCCCTGACCGGACCTCTTCTAGTTCTACTTGGGGTGAGTTCCTTGACTCTGACTACGGCAAATAACTGCAGTCAATATTGGAACAAGTCCAGCTGGGGTTTACCCCAGAAAAATGGAAAAACTGAGGACCTTTTCTAATTGTACAGCCCGTACGTGTAATCAACAATAAAACCTAGTTTTTTCCTGTTACCCATAAATTAGGGAGAGCGACTAGGAGTCCAGGTGTATAACGAATGGCCTCCTGAGAGATAAATTTGGAATGGAATCAATCTAGGAGGATTTGGGGGAGATTTTATGGGTGGTGATTGGCTTACTAAAATCGGGATAGTTGTATTGGGGATATGTGGGGAATTGTTACTAGATTAATCTACTCGGTTATACAAGGAATGCAGATATCTGCAGTACTCAATTGGAAACGAAAACACGAATCAATACTATAAAGAAAAAGATGGGGGATTGTGAAATATGTTCATCTGCTTCGTGTGATGAAGTGTAATCTTCTGGACTTTTATGGATTTCTCCTGCACCATAAAAAGGGGTATTTTACAGGAGAAAGTTAAACTACTTGGCTGGTATATCAGCTCAAACCAGTTTGACCACTGACCGCATAGTATTGTGTAAAGAAAGTGCATGCATACGGTTTGGGGTCATCCTGGGGGCACGCCGAGGAAGATTCAAGAAGACTCTAGCAGGAGAAGAGGGCATGCGCTGAAGAAGACACGCCTGTTCATTAATATGTATTAGCAGACACGCCTATTCATGAATATGTATTAGCGAACAGGATCACGCTGAGGAAGATTCGAGAAGATCCTAGAAGGAGAAGAGGGCATGTGCCAAAGAAGACACGCCTGTTCATGAATATGTATTAACCGACAGGATATAAACCAGGAACAGGAACTGTACCGCGTGCGTCTTGGTGGAGCGGAGACTCCCGGCACACCCAGCGCTGTTTGCTTGCCTCTATTCGCTTAATAAATTGTACATTTGAATTGGAATCCTGTTTGGGACTAAATCATTTATAACACAGATAATTAATCAGACTGAAATTAGCGGTATCATTAGAGGAACATGGAAAGCTTTTAGGGCAAAGCACTCTATAACTACAAATCCCTTGGTGAGATATAATAAAGGTTATCATAGCTTTGTACGGGCGCTTTTCCCATCACGAGGAGTAGTACAGCTATGTGAAATATGTTCATCTGATTCGTGTGATGAAGTGTAACCTTCTGTCCTACGTATCCTTGTATGACCGCAAGCCTAAGTCTAGCAGAGTGGTTAATGTATATAATGTAATACATTGTAAACTTCAATTGGAATCCTGTTTGGGACTCAGACGTTTATCTCAGCTAGAAAAAGCAATAGTTAGCTTGTCGGCAGAAATGGAAATTATCGCCAATTATCGTATACATACGGAGGGGTTAACGGATGGAATTTTGGCCTGTGAGAAAACTGCAGTTAGAATATCAGAAAATGGACGGCTGGGTAAGAAACAGATACTATGCTGGGTGAGAGAAAACAGCCCAAGAGATAAGAAAGTTGATCAAGGTTAGGGGAGGATGGGGAAGACATGCAGTAACGGAGGAATATAAAGCACAATTCACAATTTTGTTTGCCTTGTAACATTCTGCTATTGGCTTGAGCATGGTTGATATGTGACTGCTGGATTATGGTAATATGCCGCGTGAACAAAGCCTACGAACCAACAGACAGGGTGGCTGGGGCACGTGCAGCACGTCTGGCCAGCGGGCGCGTATGCCATAGGCTCTCTGTGTTGAAAGGTGGCAACCAAGGCGTGTTCTGACACTCACTGGCCACGTGTGTCGAAACTCGTTCCTCTGCAAATGTATAAATACCGGGATTTCCCAAAGGGCAGTGGGCCGGTGTACGGCAAGGCCACCGTTGCCTCCGTGGGGACGCCCACGTAAAGCTGGCACCTACCGACTGCTGGGCTGAGTTCGTGGTGCAGGACGATAGAAGAGTGTACAGATGGTCCATCTTCCTCACAGTCCTCGGGTTGCGAATGAACCATCAGGTTTTGTTTCTAGATAAACAAAAAGGGGGTGATATTGGGATCACCCTGCATGGCTCGACCTTAAGGAGAAGGAGCTGTGGCATTGAGAAGCTGGTAAACAGCCGGACACCTGCAGGGCTCAACCTTGAAGAGAAGGAGCTGTGGTAAACAACTAAGAAGAAGCAAAGGAGCGCGTGGACATACAGAGGCGACCAATCCTGCCTCTGTGAGAGTCGCGTGGACTTAAAGCAATAGCCAACCGGGTAGCACTTTTAGGTGCGTGAACGGGCTGTATTTGTATAAAAAGCACGCTACGCTAACAATAAAGGTCTTTGGCCTGAAGCCCTGCCACAGTCCGTGCCCTATTACTCCACACTCCTGAGCAATTTTTTCTCCAGGCTTAACGGTCCCAGACCTCTCAGCCTTCCGTCCTATGGAAGATGCTGCGGTCCCTTAAATCAGCTTTGTGGCCCTTTGATAGCCTTGCTTTAGCAGGCCAACAACTTTCTTGCACTGGGGAGCCCAGCACTGGACACAGCACTCCAGATGTGGCCCACCGGTGCTCAGTGGAGGAGAAGGTTAACTTCCCTCCATCTGCTGGCAATGCTTTTCCTAATGCAGCCCAGGAGGCTGCTGGCCTTTGCTGCGAGGCTGCATGGCTGGCTCATGCTCAGCTGCTTGCCCTCCAGGACCCTAAGGTACTTCTCTGCAGAGCTGCTATCTAGCCAGTCAGCCCCCAGCATGATGTCCACAGTGTGGCTGGATGACAGGCTGTCCTCCCCCGGGGACTTTCTCAGCAGCAGCTTGTCCTTCTTGGAGATCGGCTTCACCTCTGTCACAGGCCCCACTCATTGCTGCAAGAGTCACCTGGGACAACAAACCCCTCTCCTGCCAGGGCTGCACAGCCCAAGGCCGTTTTCTGTCTGGTCTTGGGGACTGCAGCTTTTGCTCTCGTTGTGAGAACCTCCTTCATCATTATGTTGCCTCCTGCCATCCACTCCAGCACACATCGGCTGTGAAGCCTTTCCACACAAAGAGGGCCAATCTTTTGGTATCAGGTGTCCATGTGACAAATCTGCCCTTGGCCCTGGTGCCACATCTGAGGTGCTACAGGCCTAATGTGCACCAAAGCCCACAGCCTGGAGCACAGACAGCAGGAGGACAACATGCCATCGCAAAGCTGTGACGTTAGGGGAGCAAGAGTCAAGATGGAAAAGGACAGCTCCCACAGCTTTTGTGACTGACGGAGATACAACATCTTTAGGCGAGACTAACAGGGAAGGCGAGAAGTGGAGGATGCCCTGCTTGCTACCAGAGCAGGTCAGATGTGTGGATGTTCTCTATGGGACATGCAACAGGTTAGGCGGGATCTTGTGTGTGGGTCAGCTTCTAACTGTGCCACCCAGTCTGAGGCTCACCTGGACCTTGTACTCCCAAAAGAGGAAAAGTTGGTCAGGGATGGGAAGACCAGTTTCAGCCTTGGTTGTAGTCACCATGAAACTGTGGTCTCCCAGATCTGCACAGAAGCGGGGAAGGAGAGTAGCCGAGCACAGACCCTGCACATGCGGGAATGAGAACTTGGCCTACTGAGGGCACTGGCAGGTGGGATCCCATGGGGGCAGTGTCAGGGCCCTGAGAGCATCCACAGGCCTTCAGGACCCTAATCAGCCTCACCTGGGGCCTCCATCCACACCTCTGTCCATGGGCCCAGGAGACCATTGAAGACCAGGCCTGAGTTTCAGCCCCAGCTTGATCGATGCTCTAGGTGTACTGGTCTCCAGACACAGCCTTGCCTGTCCATCGACCTTGTTCACTTGTACGTGAAGAGTCACTTCCCAGCTTGATTCTTTATGGGGTGTACAATGGATGATACTGTGGCCCTCCGAGTGCCAGAGCCCAGGTGAGTCACAGAGGCCTAGGGCCTTTCTCCTTCCTTTCTTCCCATCACTTGATCAGCTTTTGGGAGGAGAGGAAGGAAAAGCAGATGAGGTTTCTGGGTGCCAATGACTGAAAGCATGGAGCAGAGCCATCACATGTGAAATGATCTAAAGCCTAGGCTAGTTCAAAACTGTTATCTTCTGTTCCTATATCTGAGGCCTTCTATCTTCAGGAAGAACCTGGAAGCTCCGAGATCCCTCCATCTTCCCCTCTTTTAGCAATTCAGTTGACAGTACCCAAGTCAGAGGCTTTCCTTCAGTTCTGTTTACAGTGTAAAGCACCCCATGGTCTGGAGATAAAAAAAAAACAAAAACAAAAAAACAAACAAAAAAAAACCCCCAAAAACCCACACACACTGTTGGGATATTTATCCAAATTGTTAGATTCGGTGAGCAGGGGGTGGCCAGCATGTCTCCAAGCCCTAGTTGCTATGGCATTATTGATAGAGGAAGCTAGGAAAATTACCTTTAGTGTACCTCTAAAGGTATATATGCCACATAATGTTAGGAATGTCCTCCAACAGAGGACAGAGAAATGGTTGACAGATAGTAGACTTCTGAAATATGAAACCATCTTGATAGATTCACCTCATTTGGAATTAGGAGTCACCTCTGCCCAGAGCCCCGCTCAGTTCCGGTTTGGGGAACCCTCAGAAGCAGTAGTGCTATAACACAATTGTTTAGAAGTTATAGAATCCCAGACAAAAGTAAGGCTCAATCTTAGAGATATTGAATTAGAGGGAGGAGAAAAATTGTTTGTAGATGGATCCTCCCAAGTAATAGAAGGGAAGAGAAAATCAGGATATGCAAAAATTGACAAGGACTTAGAACTTGTGGAATCAGGACCTCTGAGTCCATCATGGTCAGCTCAGGCTTGTGAGCTTTATGCCTTATGTAGGGCCCTGGAATTATTAAAAGAAAGAAGAGGGACCATATTCACAGATTCCAAATATGCATATGGAGTAGTCCATACTTTTGGAAAAATTTGGGAGGAAAGAGGCTTGATTAACACTCAAGGAAAGAACTTAATACATCAGGAGTTGATAGTAAAATTTTAAAAGTGTTAAGAGAACCAAAGGAAATAGCCGTGGTGCATGTGAGGGGACACCAAAAGGGATTAGATTATCGAATTAGAGGAAATAATTTAGCAGATAAGGAGGCTCAGGAAGCAGCCTTGAGGATTGAAACTGTTAAAATTAATCATACACCAACAAGGGAGGACACTAGTGGAAGAGGATAAGAGGAAAAGGAGAAAAAGTTTACGCTGGAGGAACAAGCAAAATTAGAGAAAATAGGAGCTAGAGTGGAACAAGGGAAATGGACATTACCTGATGAGCGAGAGATGTTGCCAAAAGCTTACGCTAGGCAGGTATTAGAACGCTTACACGCGCAAACACATTGGGGTACAAAAGTGTTAAGTGATCATTTCCTTAAACAGTTTGGCTGTATTGGAATTTTTTGAAATAGCAAGGCAAATTACACAAGGGTGTTTAACTTGTCAAAGGGCAAATAAGGCCGTGTTTCAACAAGTGGCCATGGGAGGAAGAAAACTAGCTTATAGACCGTTTGAAAGGATTCAAGTCGACTTTACCAAATTACCAAGAATAGGAAGATTGAAATATTTGTTAGTTATAGTAGACCATTTAACACGATGGGTCGAAGCCTATCCTGTAGCAAGAGCGACAGCTCAGACGGTGATAAAATTTTACTAGAACACCTAATCCCCAGGTATGGGATAATACAATATATTGATTCTGATCAAGGCACTCGCTTTACTTCTAAAATTATAAAATCCTTGTGCCAATCATTAGGTATTAAATGGGAATATCATACCCCATGGCATCCTCAAAGTTTGGGAGTAATAGAAAGAATAAACCAAACAATAAAGCAAGAGCTAGCGAAGCTAATGGTTGAAACACAGATGCCATGGACTAAATGTTTACCGCTAGCCCTTCTTAACATAAGGATCAAACCGCACAGTGAGACTGGATTATCGCCATATTAGGTTTTATACGGCATGCCCTATCTCCGAGGGAAACAATGTAGTGGAAGATTATAATATTCGGAAATATGTTATCATTTTAGGAGAAAGGTTGAAAGAACTAAGAGATATAGGAATAATGGCACAAACCCTACCTTTGGGGTTTGCAATCCATCAATTCAAACCAGGGGATAAGGTACTGATCAAAACTTGGAAGAAAGAAACTTTAGTTCCTTCATGGGAAGGACCCTTTGTTGTATTGTTAACTACAGATACTGCCATCCGGACCGCGGAAAAGGGGCGGACGCACGCGACTCGAGTAAAAGGACCCATGAAAGACTGGAAAGTTATTTTACAACCTGGAACCACAAAAATAACATTAAAAAGGGAATGAACGTATGAGAAATGATCACGAATTAAAGACTATAGCATTAAGCAATTATCGGGCAGGACTAAGTTTATGTCCACTCTGTAAACCATGTTGTATGATTATTGAGGGTTAGGTGTAACCTGTGTAACAAATATATCATTTCCCACAGAGGCTAACAGGGACGTTTTCAAATTCAAAGCTGAAGTTTCCTCTGCATTCAGTGTGGACAGACTACTCCTATAGGAGATTTCTGGTGGGTAAGATTTATTACTGTCATCGAAATAAAGAAGTCCGCTTGAGAAGGGGGAGAGGGCAAGACTGGGTGGGGATTCTCAGTCGCGACCAAGTAAGGCCAGTCAAGGACGAGCACCCCTTGTAGCTGATGCCTCCGACCATGAGATCCCTTACCGGACCTCTCCTGATTTTACTCGGACTCACCAACCTGGTGACAGGTAATCAAAATTGCACCGAGTGCATAAGAACCGCCCAGCACGGACGAGTAAGTAATAAAACATTAATGTACCACACCTATTACGAGTGCAAAGGGAAACAGAACGGGAGTTGTATATACAATGGAACACAATATAAGAAATGCTCGGTGGAAAATGATACTGTTTGTTACGATCCAAAGGAACTTCTTTATCAATAGTGGGTAGAAATGAAAACAAATTCGGAAGTAGGAAGATTAATTGGAATAAGTAAGGATATGGCCAATTTGAGCACATCAGTATCGGTAATTTTTGATGCATGCGATATTATAGATGATGATCTGGATATTAATTGTGGGAGTGTAGAGTGGAGATGATACTATAGTAATCAACCAAAATATATTTGCCCAGGTGGAGGTGGACGTCAATGTCAGATAAATCCTGATTATGTACCTAGTCAAACGGTGAGATATCAGTCAGCACACCTATGTGGAAGAAGGGGATGGTCTTGTGTATGTTAGGATACTGCAAGCTGGGGATATGACAGCCAATGTGGGGATTTACAAGCTTCAATCACAAGGGTACAAACAGACAATAATTGTACAACCCGTACCTGTAATTTAGTAAATTTAACCCTTATAAATTTAGAAATTTGGAAACAGAAAAAAATAACCAAAATTGGACTTAAGATATATGGACCTGGAGAAGACCCAGGTGTAGTTATTAATATTGAAATGAAAGAAAAGAGAATCGGTGCAGCATAGACTGTTATTTAAGTCATTTTATCATGAAATGGAAACAGGAACGAAATATGAAATTCCCACAGTGGCTAAAAATCTATTTGTAAATCTTGCTGAGAACATTGCTAAGTCACTAAATGTAACTAATTGTTATGTATGTGGTGGAACTAATCAGGAGAGAATTGGCCCTGGGAGGCCCAAGAGAGCAACATACCAGACCCTAATGTTTAGAACATATCAACTCAGGTCAGGAAACAACAATGGATATTACAAACCAGCATAATAAGAAGAAGCTGTTGGCAAAATGACGCTGGGAGTAAACCAGTCGGATATTTAGTATGTGAAGGGGGATATAACTGGGATAGTACTTACCAAAAGGAGGATAAATGGGGCACTGCCCAAGAAATAAGTAAAAACCATGCAAATTGGACCAACGGAACCACTATTGATAAAGGGTGGTCAAGTCCAGAAGGGCAATATTGGATCTGTGGAAAATTTGCATATACCCGATTACCAAAAAATTGGACCGGAGCGTGCGTGTTAGGAACTATACGGCCAAGCTTTTTCTTATTACCTATAAACCGAGGAGAACGCCTAGGGGTACTGGTATATACAGACGCATTAGAAACTCACAACCGAAGGGGAAAAAGAGAGCTACAAATAGGAAAATGGAAAGATAAAGAGTGGCCACCTGAAAGAATAATAGCATATTATGACCCAGCGACATGGGCAGAAGATGGGTCCTGGGGATATAGGACCCCCATTTATATGTTGAATAGAATAATCAGGTTGCAAGCTGTAGTAGAAATAATTGTAAATAAAACGGGTAATGCTCTAGGATAGGTGGCTAAACAAAATACTAAAATGCGTACAGCCCTATATCAAAATAGACTCGCACTAGACTATTTACTAGCACAGGAAGGAGGAGTCTGTGGAAAATTTAATCTCACAAATTGTTGTTTAGAGATAAATGATGAAGGAAAAGCCATCAATGAATTAGTAAGAGAAATGAAAAAAGTAGCCCATGTGCCAGTCCAAACGTGGAATGGAATAAATGTCCAAGGACTATGGACAACGTGGGAAAATTTATTCTCAGGAAACTGGGTAACAAAAATCATTATCGTTTTGTTAGGATTGTTTGGAGGTATGTTAATAATACCATGTCTAATTCCTTGTCTTTCACAAGCTGTAGCTTCTGCGATTAATGGAATGAAATTTACAGCCACTCCAATAGAACCAACACAGAGTGAGAGAAAACATGTTTTAATGTTGGTAAAACATATAGAGGAACCCGAGTTAATACCCATCAAACAAACTTTAAATAAATTTTACACGAATCACAGTGGTGAAAAAGAAAACGGGGGATTGTGAGCAATGAGCGATTCGTGTAAAGAAAATCTAGTGAATATAAGCTTGAAGCAAACGTCATTTATATTGAAATAAAGGAATATATGTAGGGCATGACCATAAACAGGGGAGTGGTAGTCTTTATGTAACTTCCTGATAAGTATAGTTTGGGTAACTCCCTTGATATGTGAAGCTTATGTAGCCTCCTGATATGTAAGTTAGTTCCTGATATACTAGTGCAAACCAGTGTTGTAAATAACCGCAGAAATGTCAAGAAAATGTATAGCCAAATAAGGTAGCATAATATAAGTGGAATAACGGAGCGCCTGCACAAACAGAGAGGTCATGTAGAGTGCACTGACGAAGAGGAGCATCTTCCTCCCAACGACCACCGGACGACCACCTAGAAAAAGATGAAGCATGCGCAGACCGGGGAAGTGGTGACGTACTTAAAGAAAGAGTCATCTTCCAAGAAAAAGGCGGAGAAAGGCAAGAAACGAAGCCTAGAGAAGTATAAAGGAAGGAACTGTAAGAAGTGAAGGTGTGCATCTTGGTGGAGCGGAGACTCCCGGCGCACCCAGCGCTGTTTGCTTGCCTCTATTTGTTTAATAAATTGCAAACTTAAATTGGAATCCTGTTTGGGACTAAATCATTTATCACAACTGGTGACTCGTCCGGGATGGTCTTGGTTCCTGAATACTGACTTGATCTAGGAGGGGCGCCCCACCATTTGGTGGCTCCTGATCGGGTCGGGACTAACACCATCCTGAACCCAAATAGGGGCAAGCAAAGAATTTGATTTTTTATGAGCTCCCTTGCCGGCTGCAGCAGTTTATTTTGCCCGTAATTCTGCGCGCGAAGATCCGAACGAAGACGACGGGGTTGTAAGTATTTAAGGTGTATACCGTTCGGTTGGGTGGGATTCGGTTGCCTGTGTGTGTTAGAGTGTGACTGAGACGGAACCTCGTTCCGAAGCGATTGTGGAGGTCTTCTAACCGCGGTTCCAATCTCCCGCGAGGGACTTGGCCGGTGAAGGACCGAAGCGATTTTTATAGGATCCATAGGTGAGTGAGAAGTTTGAAACCCCCTGCAAGACACTCTGCTTGGTAACCAAGGGCTGTAGGAATTGCCACAGTAAAAATTCCTAGATGGGTCAGACGAAATCGAGAACCCAGGACCAGAAGAAAGGGAGTGAATTACTAAAAATACCTCCGGAGATTCCATTAGGAATAATGTTAAAACATTGGAATAATAAGGGCCCTGGAAAAGGGAAGACAAAAGAGAAATTAGTTAAATATTGTATGGTAAAATGGCCAAAGAACCCCTTGAGACCCCACGTTTTTTTTGGCCTGTATTTGGGTCATTTGAGGATTGGGTTTGTCAGGCGCTAAACCTGTATGTAAATTCTAAGGAACCGTTTTGCCAAGAGGAGAGCGAGTATGCTAGTTTATGGATAAAGGCCTGTGTGGGCATTTTTCATAAAAATAAGACCGTAGGGGAGCAACACATGGAAAAGGAAAAGAAGGATTGGGACCCCCTAGATCACTTACCTCCCCCGTATAATCCAGCTACCCGTCAAATACCGTCACCAAATTTGACGACTTCCCCTACGGCCCCGGGGTCGAATTCAACTCTACGGGAAGGATCCCAAACTGAGCACTGCAGTGCCCTGACCCTCCACTTCCCCAGGCTAAAGAAGCCGTTGTTAAAAATAAATATATTAAAGTCTGCGCCCGCGATCCTGCAGACACCGCCCCCCCCCCGCGACACACGCGCGCTCAGACTCACTCAGCCACCCCCCCCCGCGCGCGCGCGCGCTCCCCCTCCCTGCACTGCAGCTCCGGACCCGCAGGCCGGTGGGTGCGGCCCCCCCCGGCCGCAGACTCTCCGGCGCCCCGGAGCAGCGGGGGGGCAAGGGGGGCTGCAGCCGCGCGCGCCCCGCTGCCCGGCAACCGGCCCCCCCGGCGGCGCGGCGGCGGGGGAGGGAGCCTGGCGCAGAGGCTGGCTAGGGGAGGGGGGATGGCGGCGCTTTTCGGAGGTTTCTGTTTGGGTCGGTTGGGTTGGGGGTTTTTTTTCTCTTTTCGTTTTTCACCTCCCCCGCCGTTCGCGTTCGTTGGTTTTCACCGCGCGGCGGCGGCGGCCCGCGCGCAGCGGGGCTGTTGTGCCAAACGCGGGTTCCGTCACCCGGTGCGCAGAGCGCCGGGAAACACACGGAGTCGAGACGGCGGCTTTTCTTCCGCCCCTGCGCCGAGCTGGGGGCCGGTGGTAGGCCCACAAAGCTGGCGCGCCTCGGTTAACGCAGGGAAAATATTTCTACGCTCCGAGCAACAAGTCACCGTTATTTTTTTGAGAGCTGGCGCAGGCGCCCTTGCGCCTGTTGGTTCCCGCAAGCCTCGTCTCCACGGCGACAGCGTCCTCCTTTTTTACTGCGCGTGCCCCGTGAGGAAGGGGCTTCTGTGGGTAGGGGTCTTCCCCTACCGGAGGGCAGGCTTGTGCTATGCCGAGTCGATGTTAATTAGATGTTACTTAGGATAGTTCACTCAAAGGTCGGCAGTTGCGTTCCCTTTGCGGTTGCCTTGTTCCTTCCCTCAGGCTTGCGCCTCGTTGACTCCTGACAGAACCTAAACAATACCCCCGCTTTGTGCCTCGCATACCTTCAGCAGGGTGACTGACCGACGGACTGGCCGACCGACGGACTGGCCGACCGACGGACTGAGGACGAAAGGCGGGAGGGGGGCACGGGTGCGGCAGGGACGCCGCGGGGTCCTAAAGTCTCCCGCCTTCCTTCCTTCCCCGGGCCGGCAAAACTGCTGGCGGAAGGGGGAGGGGGGGTGTCTCCGTGTGTGCGTGTGGCCGCGGGCGAGGGGTTCGTGCCGGGGCCGGTTTGGGAGCGTGTGTGGCGGGTGTGCACGCAGTAAGAAACGAAAAAATCTGGTAACGCTGTGGACAACGCTGCCTTCTCTGCTACAGCCTGCGCTGTGGCCCGCCTCGGTGTCCGCCTGCGGGCGATGTGCTCGGCTCGGCTCCCGGTTGAAGTCGTCCCTGGGAAAGCAGCAGCCCCGTGCCTCGGCCTGGGCAGAGACCTGCGTCCCCGAGGCCGGGCTCAGGCTGCCGGAGAGGTGGGCCGCGCCTCTCGCTAGCAGCCGTCGGCGTGTCCGTCGCCAGCGGGATGCGTTCCAGTGGTGAGCAGCGCCCAGAGGACAGGCCCAGCAGCCTCAGGCAAAGCGGGGTCGCTGCTTTGCTGATGGTGGTGTCCGAAAAGGCGGTTTTGTTTCCCGGCGTGCGATAGGCCAGTCTCACACACCGAGACGAGATACCGGTTTATTCCAGACCTGCGCAGAGCTGGGTGCTGGGTGGTAGGCCCACAAAGCTGGCACCCCGCAGTTAACACCCGGAAAATATTTGTAGGTTTCTAGCAACACTTACCAGTATTCTTAAACATACCTCAGCTGCCACCACGTTTACACATAAGCAGATTAACTTCTGGCGGCCTTGTAGCAATGGGGCTCGCTGCAGTGGGGTGGGGAGGGCGGGCGGCTGGGGCTGGGCACCGCCGCCTCTGCCTGGTCCCCGGTCCCCGGTCCCCGGTGGTGAGAGAGAAGAGTAAGAAAAGGTAAGGGGGAGGGAGGCTAGATAAATAAATAGCTAAAAAAATGACAATCAAAAAGAAACGGGGGGTGTGCAGGGTGCGTGTGGGTGTCTTTACACAGAACTCTCCGGGGTGAGGGCAGGCGGGCGGTTTGGGAGGAGGGAGTGGGGAGAGCAGGTTTAGGACAAATGCTGATCTGGCACTCTCTGCTAATTCTTGATGGATTAACATACACCGACCTATGGTTAATGAATGTAATAAATAATTCATTAACCGGTAATTAATATACGAAGTAATGATTAGCGATAGAGCAATACAGATTAATATTTACTAGAATTAACATCCAGTGGATTAAGATCACGTTAATAAGGAACTACTTTACTGATAACAAGTTCTAGGTGAGGAACAGAGCCGTCGTGTAGCACGTGTAATTAACGATAATTAATAATGATGAATTGATAGTAGATAATTACAACAGTAAATCAGAGTGATGATAAAGAAAAAAAAATACTTGATAAGTAACTGGAGGACAGTAGGGTTAATGCAGTACCACAAAATACTAATAAATAAAATAATCGATCTTAATAGGTAACGACTGTTATTAATAAGTAATTATTAATGATTGATTTAGACTAATTTGATTAATAAAAACTTAATCAGTTCATTAATTTTTTATTCATTTATTTGTTGTAGACCGATAGATACTATATAACTCAAATAGCATCGATCAATAGGAATGAAGAGTTAATAAGAATTTCAGTTATTAATAATGGTCAGCTTACTCACGTTTGATGGAGGTCTTTGTGGCCTTGCCGTAGAACATCAGGCTGCAAGGCTTTCGCCTCATCCCAGACATCACTCAACAATAGTCAATTATGAGACTGTCTGACTGCAACCCATCAGGGTTGCTTTTGAAGAGGAGCGTGTTGCTCCAGTCAAACCCTGCTACTCCCTACAGACCCACAGTGGTTTCACACATTATCCACGCTGTGACCTTAGTCACAACTCACTAAGAGGAACATTGTGTAATTTGTATTTAGGTGGGTCGAGGTATTCATCTCTCCTTCCTGTGTTTTCATCCTCTGTTGTTGGTTGGTAATTTATTGTTGGGATCACTCTGCACGGCTCGACCTTAAGGAGAAGGAGCTGCAGCATTGAGAAGCTGGTAAACAGCTAGATATCTGCACGGCTCGGCCTTGAGAAGAGGGAGCTGTGGCATTGGGAAGCTGGTAAACAGCTGGACATCTGCAGGGCTCGGCCTTGAGGAGAAGGAGCTGTGGTAAACAGCTAAGAAGCAGCACTGTATAAGAAAAACAGGATGGAACCCGGACCACGTAGCAGTAACCGCAAGTAGGAGGAGTATGATGATGCAATCTTTAGGGCTAAGCCAATGATTGTAAGACAAGTATGCATAAGGTAGAACTTAGTGTATAAATATGTGTAAGGTTTTGCAATAAAGTTGAAGCTTGCCTTATCACTCATATTGAGTCGACTGCTTGCCTTCCCTCGCTCGTCGCAAGTGGCGCCCGAACAGGGACCCCATCCTTGTTTTTCACCGGACAGCGAGATCGGAGAAGCACTGGTAGCAGCGACCAGGGAGCAGAAGATCGGCGGACGCTGCCGCGGCGCGCCTGATCCGTGCTTGAACCCAGGATAATTAAGAAGGGGTTCGCCGTCCGAAAGAAGGCTACCCATGGGAAAAGGCTGCAAAAATAATTGACCGGATAATTAAGAAGGTCAACATAGCGCGCAATGGAAATAGAGGTAGCGTTCGAAATCTTAAAACGCTTTTTAGAAAAGCGGGGAGTAAGCCAATTAAAAGATCTGGCTGGGTTAATTACGTTAGGGAAAGCGAAAGGGTCTTTTAAAGACCCTGAAAGTATGTTTGAAGTAGACGAGTGGCGTTCTTATGGAGATTGATTGTGGGATCTAGTAATCGATGATGATAAATCAGCAAAAAAAATTAATGAAATCTTGGAGAGATGTTATTAATTGCATGAAAAGATATAAAACTGAAAAGTGAATAGCACAGGCAACAAAGACAGTATAAAATTTACGACGCTCTGGAGGTTGATCCTAGAGACATTAAAAGAACTAAAGGCAGAACGCATCACATGAAGAAGGGGCGATGGTCAGACTCCTGCCACATATGCTCTCTAAGAGAGGACTGAAATATGATGAATATACACTTAGAAGGCTTCTAATTTGGTGCCAAAAAGGGTACCCCCCCGATGCGTCTGTGGCGTTTAAGGCAGAGACGTGGGAGGAGATAGGAAAAATGTTATAGGAACATATTGGGAATGGAGATAAAACCACCGCAGAGTTAGTGACGGCATGGAAGTTGATGTTAACCACATTAAAAGCCTTAAAGGCAGAGAGAAAAGCTGCAGCTGATATGGAGGAGGCTGTTAAACCGTCTTCAACCAATCCCTTTTTAACTGAGTCAGAGGGTCCAGGACCTGCAGCGACTCCGACTGCACCTCCTGAGGTGCCAGGTGCACCGAGTAAACCGGCTGCATAAATAAGTCAGAGAAACAGATCTACGATGATGTATGTGAGGGCAAGACGGGACAGCGTTGCCCAGAACAATGTACTTGGTGTTCCCCTGTGTGCCGATGTGAAAGATCAATGGGGTGAGTCTCGAAAGGAGATGGGCAAGCAGCGGAGCTAGCAACAACGTGGCGATTGCTATTGGAGACTGTTTTGAAGAGCCAGGGGCTAGCAGCAGACTCTGCAACAGCTTTTGAGTTACCTACCTGGGAGAAAGCAGGGAAATTGGTGTTTGAGGCAGCCTCTAAAGAGGATCATACGGCTGCGAAAGTGTTAACAACCTGGCGATTAGTCAGAGACTCTATAAAGGGGATAAAATCAGAGCGGACGGCGGCGGCAGCAGCTGCCGCTGCCACAGCCCCGGGAGAGAAGGGAGGCCGAGCTGGGGATGGTGAGAACGAGCAACCCCCGCCCGCCTCCCCCCCCACCCCGCCCGCCCCCCGCCCCCGCTAACGCAACCAACGGAGGTGGCGAGTCCTCCTTGGCCCCCGCCTCCTGACCCGTGCGTGCCGCAACAGGAGGGGGCTGCCTGGGATGATCCTTCCCCCAAGTCAAGATCCGACCCTGCCCAACATTGGCGAGGCATGAGACAAGAGACTTTGGCAGAGAGGGAGGGGACGGAGCGAAGTGGGTACCGACCAGGTCGGTACGGCCGGCAGTAAGACCTGAAGATCTTGTCACACGTCCCACGGACGCAGTCAACTCCGACGTACCGCCAGCTGATGCTTTCACTCTTTTGTATGCGGAATGACGGCTCGTTGACTGTCTCAGCGGCTCTCCCCGGACGTTCAAGAGCAGGAACTTCAATATGCCATATTTGTAAAACGGTGTTGTGGGTTTGTTCTATGTCGTTGTAATTATTGTCACAAATGTATCATTTCTTTTGCAGGGAATCGAAGAGTATATTTCAATTGCTTTTTTACCATTCCCTTAGCAGCTGAGGATGCAGAGAAGTTTGCCTTTACGGTACCATCGGTAAATAAAGGAGAGCTAGCAAAAAGTATCATTGGGTAGTGTTACCACAAGGAATGCAAAATTCACCTACGATGTGTCAGACATTTGTGGCATGGGCTCTAGAACCGGTGTGGAAAAAGTATCCAGATTTAATAATGTATCATTATATAGTTGATATACTAATAGCAGGGACACAATTGAATGCAGACCACATTTTACAGCACTTAGAGCACTATTTAGGAAAACGGGGTTTAAAAATAGCACCGAAAAAAATTCAAAAGAAGGAACCATGGCAATATTTGAGCTGGATTATTACCAGGGCAGCGGTCCACCCACAAAAAATAAAGATGAAGGCGAAAATAGAAAATCTTTCTGAGGTCCAAAAATTAATGGGGGATATACAGTGGGTTCGCAATATTTGCGGAATTACTAATGATGATCTGAGGCCATTGATGCCGCTCCTGGAGTCTTCGGTGGAGGCTCCAGAGCGACGTCAACTGGACGAGGATCAACACCAGGCTTTGCAGAAAATTACTGAGAAGATGGCAACAACCTATGCTCACAGATGTTCACCTACTGAGAGTATCTCGCTTATGATAGTTAATTCAGGAGGGGAACGGCAATATCCACTAGGATTGATCGTACAGTTAGGAAATACAGCAAACAGTTTGAAAGTATTAGAATGGGTTTTTCTCTCCTATCAACCCAGAAAAATAGTGGTCACCAGATATGAATTATTTGCACAACTCATTATTAAGGGAAGACAAAGAATTGTAGAAATATCTGGATTAGAACCTGTAATAATTTATGTTCCTGTATCTCAAAAGTACTTAGATTGGTTGTTAGCCAGTTCTCTGGAGTTTCAGATCGCAATCTCTGATTTTTTAGAACAGGTTACAAATAGCTATCCGTCCGATAGATTATTGTCACTGTTGGCTAATCAGCAGTTTGAAGAAATGCCTATGCGATCGGAGACCCCAGTGAATGGGATGACAGTCTTTACCGACGCAGGACGCAAATCCCGTTGTTCGTGAGTCTGATAGTCACGTGTTTGATATGCCAGGTTCAGGCGTGGTTTTCCGTTCAACCAAGAAAAAATATCTGGGTTACACTAGCTAATCAAACGGGCCAAGGCCACCTTTGCTTATCTATATCCACTGCTGAGAATCTGTTTACAACATGCTTAGTTGGTCTGCCCTTAGGGGACTATGATTCGACAGTGGTGGTAAAGAAGACCACCCCTGATCTAACCTTGTTTTTAAAAAATAACAAACACCTCTGCAGCTATGGATAAGTGGGACAGATGGATGACACACGGACCACAGGAGTTGTTGGAACCGCAGGAATTGGGTATTTTAGGAAGCATGACAGCCCCTACCTGTTTATATTTTAATTATACAGGACAGGACGATACCAGGTCACAGGATGTAAACCCCACGTTAGCCATTTTTCAGAATGCTACCAATTGGTGTAATTATACAACGAGCAACATCTCGCGCTCTACTATTGTCCCAATGAGACTCCCTAAAGGAATATTCTTGATTTGTGGTGATCGTGCATGGCACGGTGTTCCCTCCCATTTGAGAGGTGGTCCTTACACATTGGGGCACCTAACATTGTTAACTCCCAACACTTCTATGATATTGAACCTTACCCGACGGCATAGAATAAGATGACAGATTTGAAAATATCAGGAAGAGTGCAATGACCAACTGGATTTTTGGACTGCGGACAAAACCATACTAACCTCTTTCCTTGCCCCTGGGGTCGCTGCTGCCCAAGGCTTAACCACTTCAAATAAATTGGGATGTTGGCTAGCGAAACAAACCAATGCTACTTCTGCAACACTCAGTGCTTTGTTAATGGAAACTGACACAATAAGGCATGCGACATTGCAAAATAGGGCAGCTATCGACTTCCTACTTTTGGCCCAAGGGCACGGGTGTGAGGAGTTTGATGGCATGTGTTGTATGAATTTAACAGATACATCACAGTCGGTAACTCAACAATTACAAAAACTGAAGGACTTAACAGACAGGTTACAGACAAGTTCACTAAACCTCGAATCATAGCTGTCAAGTTTGGGCCTAAGTGGATGGTTACAAGACTTAATAAAAGGGGCAGTTGTTATAGTACTTGTTATCTTAATACTAATGCTTATTGTACCATGTTTATTGCATTGTCTACAAGGAATGGTTCAAAAGGTAGTAAAGAATGCTTGGCTAGCGAATAACTCCAACAAGTATCTTACACACCCAATGAATGTGCTTTGTTAGATAATCACGCTCAAAACAAAAAGGGGGAGAGGCTACCACATTACCCTAAGAACGTTTGAATAAAGCCTTATATGTGCTAAATTATTTGCGGAAGGAGAAAGGACCTTTTCAACTGCTAACCAGGGGACGAGGTTGACGGTGGTGGCTGTTTTACCCATGGTTTTACCCATGGTTTTACCCACTTTGCAGGTGCCTCGAAGTGGGTGAGGCCATGGGTGCGGCAGTCGCCATCGTCATCGTTGGACACATCATGACACTATCAGGTGTCATCGCAATCTGGATGCCACCTCAGTCAAAAGAAAATGTAGGGGTAAATCACACTGAAATTTGCGGTATCATGAGATGAACGTGGAAAGCTTTTGAGGCAAAGTGTTCTCTAACTACAAATGCTTTGGTAAGATATAATATTGGTCTTCATAGCCTTATACAAGTACCTTTTTTCTATCACTAGGAGTAGTTTATATCACTAGAAGTAGTACAGCTAGAATTGTTTTGCTTTGTAATATTCTGCTATTGACTTAAGCATAAGTTGATACGTGACTGCCGAGTTATGAAAAAATGCCGTGTGAACAAAGCCTACGAACCAATAGACAGGATGGCTGTGGCGCGTGCAGCACATCTGGCCAGCGGGCGCATACGCCATAGGCTCCCTGTGTTAAAAGGTGACAACTGAGGTGAGTTCCGACACTCGCTGGCCACGTGTGTCGAAACTCGTTCCTCTACAAATGTGTAATACCGGGATTTCCTGAAGGGCAGTGGGCCGGTGTACGGCAAGGCCACCGTTGCCTCCGTGGGGACGCCCACGTAAAGCTGGCACCTACCGACTGCTGGGCTGAGTTCGCGGCACAGGACGATACAAGAATGTACAGAGGGTCCATCTTTCTCACAGTCCTCGGGTTGCGAATGATCCATCAGGTTTTGTTTATACACAAACAAAAAGGGGGAGATGTTGGGATCACTCTGCACGGCTCGACCTTAAGGAGAAGGAGCTGCAGCATTGAGAAGCTGGTAAACAGCTAGATATCTGCACGGCTCGGCCTTGAGAAGAGGGAGCTGTGGCATTGGGAAGCTGGTAAACAGCTGGACATCTGCAGGGCTCGGCCTTGAGGAGAAGGAGCTGTGGTAAACAGCTAAGAAGCAGCACTGTATAAGAAAAACAGGATGGAACCCGGACCACGTAGCAGTAACCGCAAGTAGGAGGAGTATGATGATGCAATCTTTAGGGCTAAGCCAATGATTGTAAGACAAGTATGCATAAGGTAGAACTTAGTGTATAAATATGTGTAAGGTTTTGCAATAAAGTTGAAGCTTGCCTTATCACTCATATTGAGTCGACTGCTTGCCTTCCCTCGCTCGTCGCAATTTATAATAGGGGATGGTATTAAAGGGATGTATTCAGGATCATAGATGTGGATCCTCTTAACACGCATGGTTACAGCTCTAGTTATCATAGATTTCACACGTGACAATCAAATACGGACAATAACAATCATTATGATAAACATTAATACATACTGGGTGAGACTATGATCCCATCCACTAACTTTTAATCTGAGCCAACTGAAAATATTTTAAATCCACCTAGTTCATTGCCAGTTGCTTGGTTTCATCTTCTCATTGAGCTCATGGGTTTGGTCCACAGTTTTTTGCATTTCATCTCTAGCTTGATGCAGAGTAGCGGACACATTTGGAATTGACAGCAGGTTTTGCCAGGATAGGTGTTATTCAGCCATCCACAAACGCTGTTCTCCTTTAGTAGTACCATATTCAATGCTAATTGATTTTCTAAAGTCATCTGTGAGGCTGCTCGTGGGTACAAGCTGGGTGTTGCTTAGCCTTGCTGGCTGGCTGCATACAATTAGCTAGAGTCTCTCCTTGCCATGGTAGATTTTCTAGATATAATCAGTTTTCAATTATCACAGCCGAAGAAGTCCAAAACAATCCCATTGCTAAGCTTACTCTCATCCCTGCTGTATAATAGCTTGGCCGTGACACGGAGGGCAATACATTTCTCTTTGTTCTGTACCCTCTTGGTTTCATTAATGACTACAGTGAATGACTACTGAGTATGATTAAAAGCTATTATGGGAGATAAACTTGTGGAATTCCTAAAGTGCATTCTAACCCATCCCAATAGGGTTGACTGTAATCTGATATCTCTTCATTAGAACATACCCATACGGTCTCAAGCAGTGCAGGATACATTAGAGTGGTACTTGTGCTCTTTACTACTGGCTCATGAGTCTTGCATCCGTTTTTTATAATGTTGGGAAGGAATCCTACATTTACTAGCCATGTGTTTAGAGGATTCTATCTGACATGCTGTCTGTAAGCTAGGGATTGGAGCACTGTAATTGTGGCACAGGCATATACTTCTTAAGGCGTGATGGAGGTCTGAGGCAAACGGTATCCATAGATAATCATCCATATTGTAACAATTTATCTTGTTTATACAATTCCATAGCCTGTCTGGTTCCAATGACATGGTATAATGGGGTCTCTTCACCCATTGTTTAAAACGTCTTTTATGATCAGGGGTGGTCCATATGCAAGAAACATTACTAGATTGTGGGCCACATGCAGATCCATACTTAGAGGTGTGAAATATGTTCATCTGATTCGTGTGATGAAGTGTAATCTTCTGGACTTTTATGGATTTCTCCTGCACCATAAAAAGGGGTATTTTACAGGAGAAGGTTAAACTACTTGGCTCGTATATCAGCTCAAACCAGTTTGACCACTGACCGCATAGTATTGTGTAAAGAAAGTGCATGCATACGGTTTGGGGTCATCCTGGGGGCACGCCGAGGAAGATTCGAGAAGACTCTAGCAGGAAAAGAGGGCATGCGCCGAAGAAGACACGCCTGTTCATAAATATGTATTAACGGACAGGATATAAACCAGGAACAGGAACTGTACCGCGTGCGTCTTGGTGGAGCAGAGACTCCCGGCGCACCCAGCGCTGTTTGCTTGCCTCTATTCGCTTAATAAATTGTAAATTTGAATTGGAATCCTGTTTGGGACTAAATCATTTATAACAATTGGGGGCTCGTCCGGGATGGACTTGGTTCCTGAATTCTGACTTGATCTAGGAGGGGCGCCCCACCTTTTGGTGGCTCCTGATCGGGTCGGGTCGGGACTAACGCCATCCTGAACCTGAATAGGGGCAAGCAAAGAATTTGATTTTTTATGAGCTCCCTTGCCGGCTGCAGCAGTTTATTTTGCCCGTAATTCTGCGCGCGAAGATCCGAACGAAGACGACGGAGTCGTAAGTATTTAAGGTGTATACCGTTCGGTTGGGTAGGATTCGGTTGCCTGTGTGTGTAAGAGTGTGACTGAGACGGAAGCTAGTTCCGAAGCGATTGTGGAGGTCTTCTAACCACGGTTCCAATCTCCCGCGAGGGACTTGGCCGGTGAAGGACCGAAGTGATTCTTATAGGATTCGTGGGTGGGTGATAGGTCCTAAACCCCCTGCAAGACACTCTTACTGGTAGCCAAGGGCTGTAGGAATTGCCACAGTAAAAATTCCTAGATGGGTCAGACGAAATCGAGACCCCAGGACCAGAAGAAAGGGAGCAAATTGCTAGAAATACCTCCGGAGAGTCCATTAGGAATAATGATTGAAAATTAGAATGATAGGGGCCCCAGAAAAGGAAAAAGTAAATTAAAATTAGTTCAATATTGTATGGTAGAATGGCCAAAAGAACCTTTGAGACCACATGTCTTTTGGCCCGTTTTTGGATCTTTTGAAGACTGGGTCTGCCAGGCCTTAAATATATCTGTTAATTCAAAGGAACCTTTTAGTCAGGAGGAAAGTGATTATGCAGGATTATGGGACAGAACTTTACGTTCTTTTCCAGCCTCAATACTTACATTAAAAACAGATGAAAAGTTTGAGGAAGAAGAAGAGGGGAAAAGTGAAAAGGAAAAAGATGATAAATGGGAGCCACTGGATAACCTACCGCCTCCATGTTCTAATAATCCATCTCCGGCGGCGGCTCCCCCTCCGGAGGCCGTAGTACCTCTCTCTGTACCACCGTTGCCCCTATCTCCACCATCAACAGCACCGGAATTAGATCGACCTCCGGCTGCATGTACGAGAAGTAGGACTGCTGTATCTGAGGGAGCTTCTCTATATCCCTTACGAGAAGTACCCCTCGGAGGCAATCAGGGAGGCATCGGGTTTGTGGCAGTCCCGTTAAATACCACAGACGTAAGAAATTTCAAGAAAGAAACGGGGACCCTATTAGATGATCCCCTCGGAGTAGCTGAAAAATTGGACCAATTCCTAGGCCCCAATACTTATACCTGGGAAGAAATACAGTCCATTTTAGGGATCCTATTCACTGTTGAGGAAAGGGGAATGATTAGACAAGCTGGAATGAGAATTTGGGAAAGAGAGAATCAGGCAGGACCCCCGGGAGATCAGAAATGGCCAAATGTGGATCCCCACTGGGATCATCAACAACCCCCAGGAAGATAAAATATGAGGGATTTGAGAACGTTAATCATACAGGGAATAAGGGACGCGGTTCCCCGAGGGCAAAACATTACTAAAGCATTTAATGAACAACAAGGGAAAGACGAATCTCCAACAGAATGGTTGGAGAGGTTGAGGAAAAACCTACCAATGTATTCTGGAATTGATCCGAATACAGTGGCTGGGACCGCACTCCTTAGAACATAATTTGTAGCTAAATCCTGGGGGGATATAAGAAGGAAATTAGAAAAATTGGAGGATTGGCAAGAAAGAGGATTAGAGGAGTTACTTAGAGAAGCCCAGAAAGTCTATGTTAGGAGGGACGAAGAAAAACAAAAAGCAAAAGCAAAAATTTTTGTAGCAGCAGTAAGGGAAAGTCAGAAAAATAAGACGACTCCTGGAGAGAAAAGGGAAAAAAGAATAGAGCAGACACCCCGGGGACAGCCTTATTGAGGAAGATTTACAATTCCCGTCTGTTACTACTGTAACAAGAGGGGACATGTTCAGAAGAACTGCCGTCAGCGGGAACAAGATGAGAAGATGTTCAAAGAAGATTAGGGGTGTCGGGGGCTCTATCTTCTGGGGACTTCAACATCAACAGTGCCCTTGATAAAATTATTGATTGGTCCCCATAAAGAGGAAGTTTTATTTTTAGTGGATACAGGGGCCGAAAAGTCAACCATTCAAAAACTTCCAAAAGGAATAGAAAAAGGGAAGAGTTACGTGTCAGTAGTAGGAGCAAAAGGAGAGCCTTTTAAAGTAAATATATTGAAAGATGTAGAAGTAGAAACAGAAAAGAAAATTTGTCTTAATGATTTACTTTTGCTCCCTGAAGCGCAATACAATTTATTAGGAAGGGATTTGATTTTGAAGTTAAACTTGAGCATTCAGAGTCAAGGGGACAAATTGCAGATTAAATTATACACTTTAACACAAGAGGATGAAGAAGCTATTAACCTCTCAGTGTGGTATAAGGAAGGGGAAACTGGAAAGACAAAATGGACCCCATAAGCGTTCAAATAATAGATCCGCACCGCCCAATTAGAATCAAGCTATTCCCTATACCTATGGAGGGTCGAAAAGGATTAAAACCTGTAGTTGACAGACTTTTGGAAAAAGGAACCCTAGAACCATGTATGTCACCTCATAACACGCCCATTCTTCCCGTAAAAAAGCCGGATGGGTCATACAGGATGGTGCAGGACTTAAGAGCTGTAAATCAGCGAACAATCACTAAATTCCCTGTGGTGGCAAATCTTTATACTTTATTGAGTCATATATCTCCCAAACATCCTTGGTATAGTGTAATAGATTTGAAAGATGCTTTTTGGGCCTGTCCTCTGGATGAGGCATCCAGAGATTATTTTGCCTTTGAGTGGGAGGACCCCGAAACAGGACAAAAACAACAATTAAGATGGACTGTGTTACCACAAGGGTTTACGGAGTCACCAAATCTATTTGGACAAACTTTAGAAAAAATTCTACAAGATTTCACAATACCTAAGGAGGTAAAGTTATTGCAATATGTGGACAATTCATTAGTAGCAGGAGAAACTGAAGAGGGGATCCGAAAAACCACCATTAAATTGTTAAATTTTCTAGGGGAAAAGGGATTAAAGGTGTCCCGATCAAAGCTACAGTTTGTAGAACAAGAAGTAAAATACTTAGGACATTGGCTGAGTAAGGGAAGGAAGAAGTTAGATCCTGATAGGGTGTCTGGGATTCTATCCTTAAGGAATAAGAACCATCAGAGGAATTACAACATAACTGTTTAGAGGTAATTGAGACCCAGACTAAGGTGAGACCAGATCTAAGAGATGCTGAGTTGAAAAATGGAGAAGCGCTGTTTATAGATGGCTCCTCCCAAGTGGTAGAAGGGAAGAGAAAATCGGGATATGCAATAATTAATAAGGACTTAGAAATTGTGGAATCAGGACCTCTGAGTCCATCATGGTCAGCTCAGGCTTGTGAGCTGTATGCCCTATGTAGGGCCCTGGAATTATTAAAAGGAAGAAGCGGGACTGTATTTACAGATTCTAAATACGCATATGGGGTGGTCCACACTTTTGGAAAAATTTGGGAAGAAAGAGGTTTGATTAATACTCACGGGAGGAATTTAATACATCAAGAATTAATAGTAAAGATTTTGAAGGCGTTAAGAGAACCAAAGGAGATAGCAGTGGTACATGTGAGGGGACACCAAAAGGGACTTTTGGTGATTACCGAACTAGAGGAAATAACTTAGCAGCTAAAGAGGCCCAGGAAGCAGCCTTGAGGACTAAAGTTGCCAAAATTAATGTCATACAAACAAAGGAGGACACCAGCAAAGAAGGACGAGAGGAAAGAGAGAAGGAGTTTACCCCAGAAGGACAAACAAAATTGAAGAAAATACGAGCTAAATAGAACAAGGAAAATGGGCACTGCCCGATGGGCGAGAAATGCTGCCAAAAGCCTACACCAGGCGATTATTAGAACGTTTGCATGCGCAAACACATTGGGGTACAAAAGCGTTAAGTGATCATTTTCTTAAACAATTTGGTTGTATTGGAATTTTTGAAATAGCAAAGCAAATTACACAAAAAAGAGGATCGCCAGGCTCGGGCAAGTGCTCAGGTCTGGACAAACCACTGATCTAGCAAAGCTCTGGCCTTCACAAGCAGTGCTCAATTAATTTGGGTACTAAAAAAGCACCCCCTTAAAGGAAGGAAGAGGGCAAGACCGGAGGGGAACTGGTGTTGCGGCTTAAAAAGGGTCTGCCAAGGGCTGCAACCCCTTTGGGCTGTGACCGCCGACCACTATGGCCCTGACCGGACCTCTTCTAGTTCTACTTGGGGTGAGTTCCTTGATTCTGACTACGGCAAATAACTGTAGTCAATATTGGAACAAGTCCAGCTGGGGTTTACCCCAGAAAAATGGAAAAACTGAGGACCTTTTCTAATTGTACAGCCCGTACGTGTAATCAACAATAAAACCTAGTTTTTTCCTGTTACCCATAAATTAGGGAGAGCGACTAGGAGTCCAGGTGTATAACGAATGGCCTCCTGAGAGATAAACTTGGAATGGAATCAATCTAGGAGGATTTTGGGAAGATTTTATGGGTGGTGATTGGCTTACTAAAATCGGGATAGTTGTATTGGGGATATGTGGGGAATTGTTACTAGATTAATCTACTCGGTTATACAAGGAATGCAGATATCTGCAGTACTCAGTTGGAAACGAAAACACGAATCCATACTATAAAGAAAAAGATGGGGGATTGTGAAATATGTTCATCTGATTCGTGTGATGAAGTGTAATCTTCTGGACTTTTATGGATTTCTCCTGCACCATAAAAAGGGGTATTTTACAGGAGAAAGTTAAACTACTTGGCTGGTATATCAGCTCAAACCAGTTTGACCACTGACCGCATAGTATTGTGTAAAGAAAGTGCATGCATACGGTTTGGGGTCATCCTGGGGGCACGCCGAGGGAGATTCGAGAAGACTCTAGCAGAAGAAGAGGGCATGCGCTGAAGAAGACACGCCTGTTCATTAATATGTATTAGCAGACACGCCTATTCATGAATATGTATTAGCGAACAGGATCACGCTGAGGAAGATTCGAGAATATCCTAGAAGGAGAAGAGGGCATGCGCCGAAGAAGACACGCCTGTTCATGAATATGTATTAACGGACAGGATATAAACCAGGAACAGGAACTGTACCGCGTGCGTCTTGGTGGAGTGGAGACTCCCGGTGCACCCAGCGCTGTTTGCTTGCCTCTATTCGCTTAATAAATTGTACATTTGAATTGGAATCCTGTTTGGGACTAAATCATTTATAACACAGATAATTAATCAGATTGAAATTAGCGGTATCATTAGAGGAACATGGAAAGCTTTTAGGGCAAAGCACTCTATAACTACAAATCCCTTGGTGAGATATAATAAAGGTTATCATAGCTTTGTACGGGTGCTTTTCCCATCACGAGGAGTAGTACAGCTATGTGAAATATGTTCATCTGATTCGTGTGATGAAGTGTAACCTTCTGTCCTACGTATCCTTGTATGACCGCAAGCCTAAGTCTAGCAGAGTGGTTAATGTATATAATGTAATACATTGTAAACTTCAATTGGAATCCTGTTTGGGACTCAGACGTTTATCTCAGCTAGAAAAAGCAATAGTTAGCTTGTCGGCAGAAATGGAAATTATCGCCAATTATCGTATACATACGGAGGGGTTAACAGATGGAATTTTGGCCTGTGAGAAAACTGCAGAAAATGGACAGCTGGGTAAGAAACAGATACTATGCTGGGTGAGAGAAAACAGCCCAAGAGATAAGAAAGTTGATCAAGGTTAGGGAAGGATGGGGAAGACATGCAGTAACGGAGGAATATAAAGCACAATTCACAATTTTGTTTGCCTTGTAACATTCTGCTATTGGCTTGAGCATGGTTGATATGTGACTGCTGGATTATGGTAATATGCCGCGTGAACAAAGCCTACGAACCAACAGACAGGGTGGCTGGGGCACGTGCAGCACGTCTGGCCAGCGGGCGCGTATGCCATAGGCTCTCTGTGTTGAAAGGTGGCAACCAAGGCGTGTTCTGACACTCGCTGGCCACGTGTGTCGAAACTCGTTCCTCTGCAAATGTATAAATACCGGGATTTCCCAAAGGGCAGTGGGCCGGTGTACGGCAAGGCCACCATTGCCTCCGTGGGGACGCCCACGTAAAGCTGGCACCTACCGACTGCTGGGCTGAGTTCGTGGTGCAGGACGATAGAAGAGTGTACAGATGGTCCATCTTCCTCACAGTCCTCGGGTTGCGAATGAACCATCAGGTTTTGTTTCTAGATAAACAAAAAGGGGGTGATATTGGGATCACCCTGCATGGCTCGACCTTAAGGAGAAGGAGCTGTGGCATTGAGAAGCTGGTAAACAGCCGGACACCTGCAGGGCTCAACCTTGAAGAGAAGGAGCTGTGGTAAACAACTAAGAAGAAGCAAAGGAGCGCGTGGACATACAGAGGCGACCAATCCTGCCTCTGTGAGAGTCGCGTGGACTTAAAGCAATAGCCAACCGGGTAGCACTTTTAGGTGCGTGAACGGGCTGTATTTGTATAAAAAGCACGCTACGCTAACAATAAAGGTCTTTGGCCTGAAGCCCTGCCACAGTCCGTGCCCTATTACTCCACACTCCTGAGCAATTTTTTCTCCAGGCTTAACGGTCCCAGACCTCTCAGCCTTCCGTCCTATGGAAGATGCTGCGGTCCCTTAAATCAGCTTTGTGGCCCTTTGATAGCCTTGCTTTAGCAGGCCAACAACTTTCTTGCACTGGGGAGCCCAGCACTGGACACAGCACTCCAGATGTGGCCCACCGGTGCTCAGTGGAGGAGAAGGTTAACTTCCCTCCATCTGCCGGCAATGCTTTTCCTAATGCAGCCCAGGAGGCTGCTGGCCTTTGCTGCGAGGCTGCATGGCTGGCTCATGCTCAGCTGCTTGCCCTCCAGGACCCTAAGGTACTTCTCTGCAGAGCTGCTATCTAGCCAGTCAGCCCCCAGCATGATGTCCACAGTGTGGCTGGATGACAGGCTGTCCTCCCCCGGGGACTTTCTCAGCAGCAGCTTGTCCTTCTTGGAGATCGGCTTCACCTCTGTCACAGGCCCCACTCATTGCTGCAAGAGTCACCTGGGACAACAAACCCCTCTCCTGCCAGGGCTGCACAGCCCAAGGCCGTTTTCTGTCTGGTCTTGGGGACTGCAGCTTTTGCTCTCGTTGTGAGAACCTCCTTCATCATTATGTTGCCTCCTGCCATCCACTCCAGCACACATCGGCTGTGAAGCCTTTCCACACAAAGAGGGCCAATCTTTTGGTATCAGGTGTCCATGTGACAAATCTGCCCTTGGCCCTGGTGCCACATCTGAGGTGCTACAGGCCTAATGTGCACCAAAGCCCACAGCCTGGAGCACAGACAGCAGGAGGACAACATGCCATCGCAAAGCTGTGACGTTAGGGGAGCAAGAGTCAAGATGGAAAAGGACAGCTCCCACAGCTTTTGTGACTGACGGAGATACAACATCTTTAGGCGAGACTAACAGGGAAGGCGAGAAGTGGAGGATGCCCTGCTTGCTACCAGAGCAGGTCAGATGTGTGGATGTTCTCTATGGGACATGCAACAGGTTAGGCGGGATCTTGTGTGTGGGTCAGCTTCTAACTGTGCCACCCAGTCTGAGGCTCACCTGGACCTTGTACTCCCAAAAGAGGAAAAGTTGGTCAGGGATGGGAAGACCAGTTTCAGCCTTGATTGTAGTCACCATGAAACTGTGGTCTCCCAGATCTGCACAGAAGCGGGGAAGGAGAGTAGCCGAGCACAGACCCTGCACATGCGGGAATGAGAACTTGGCCTACTGAGGGCACTGGCAGGTGGGATCCCATGGGGGCAGTGTCAGGGCCCTGAGAGCATCCACAGGCCTTCAGGACCCTAATCAGCCTCACCTGGGGCCTCCATCCACACCTCTGTCCATGGGCCCAGGAGACCATTGAAGACCAGGCCTGAGTTTCAGCCCCAGCTTGATCGATGCTCTAGGTGTACTGGTCTCCAGACACAGCCTTGCCTGTCCATCGACCTTGTTCACTTGTACGTGAAGAGTCACTTCCCAGCTTGATTCTTTATGGGGTGTACAATGGATGACACTGTGGCCCTCCGAGTGCCAGAGCCCAGGTGAGTCACAGAGGCCTAGGGCCTTTCTCCTTCCTTTCTTCCCATCACTTGATCAGCTTTTGGGAGGAGAGGAAGGAAAAGCAGATGAGGTTTCTGGGTGCCAATGACTGAAAGCATGGAGCAGAGCCATCACATGTGAAATGATCTAAAGCCTAGGCTAGTTCAAAACTGTTATCTTCTGTTCCTATATCTGAGGCCTTCTATCTTCAGGAAGAACCTGGAAGCTCCGAGATCCCTCCATCTTCCCCTCTTTTAGCAATTCAGTTGACAGTACCCAAGTCAGAGGCTTTCCTTCAGTTCTGTTTACAGTGTAAAGCACCCCATGGTCTGGAGATAAAAAAAAAACAAAAACAACAAAACAAACAAAAAAAAACCCCAAAAAACCCACACACACTGTTGGGATATTTATCCAAATTGTTAGATTCGGTGAGCAGGGGGTGGCCAGCATGTCTCCAAGCCCTAGTTGCTATGGCATTATTGATAGAGGAAGCTAGGAAAATTACCTTTAGTGTACCTCTAAAGGTATATATGCCACATAATGTTAGGAATGTCCTCCAACAGAGGACAGAGAAATGGTTGACAGATAGTAGACTTTTGAAATATGAAACCATCTTGATAGATTCACCTAATTTGGAATTAGGAGTCACCTCTGCCCAGAGCCCCGCTCAGTTCCGGTTTGGGGAACCCTCAGAAGCAGTAGTGCTATAACACAATTGTTTAGAAGTTATAGAATCCCAGACAAAAGTAAGGCTCAATCTTAGAGATATTGAATTAGAGGGAGGAGAAAAATTGTTTGTAGATGGATCCTCCCAAGTAATAGAAGGGAAGAGAAAATCAGGATATGCAAAAATTGACAAGGACTTAGAACTTGTGGAATCAGGACCTCTGAGTCCATCATGGTCAGCTCAGGCTTGTGAGCTTTATGCCTTATGTAGGGCCCTGGAATTATTAAAAGAAAGAAGAGGGACCATATTCACAGATTCCAAATATGCATATGGAGTAGTCCATACTTTTGGAAAAATTTGGGAGGAAAGAGGCTTGATTAACACTCAAGGAAAGAACTTAATACATCAGGAGTTGATAGTAAAATTTTAAAAGTGTTAAGAGAACCAAAGGAAATAGCCATGGTGCATGTGAGGGGACACCAAAAGGGATTAGATTATCGAATTAGAGGAAATAATTTAGCAGATAAGGAGGCTCAGGAAGCAGCCTTGAGGATTGAAACTGTTAAAATTAATCATACACCAACAAGGGAGGACACTAGTGGAAGAGGATAAGAGGAAAAGGAGAAAAAGTTTACGCTGGAGGAACAAGCAAAATTAGAGAAAATAGGAGCTAGAGTGGAACAAGGGAAATGGACATTACCTGATGAGCGAGAGATGCTGCCAAAAGCTTACGCTAGGCAGGTATTAGAACGCTTACACGCGCAAACACATTGGGGTACAAAAGTGTTAAGTGATCATTTCCTTAAACAGTTTGGCTGTATTGGAATTTTTTGAAATAGCAAGGCAAATTACACAAGGGTGTTTAACTTGTCAAAGGGCAAATAAGGCCGTGTTTCAACAAGTGGCCATGGGAGGAAGAAAACTAGCTTATAGACCGTTTGAAAGGATTCAAGTCGACTTTACCAAATTACCAAGAATAGGAAGATTGAAATATTTGTTAGTTATAGTAGACCATTTAACACGATGGGTCGAAGCCTATCCTGTAGCAAGAGCGACAGCTCAGACGGTGATAAAATTTTACTAGAACACCTAATCCCCAGGTATGGGATAATACAATATATTGATTCTGATCAAGGCACTCGCTTTACTTCTAAAATTATAAAATCCTTGTGCCAATCATTAGGTATTAAATGGGAATATCATACCCCATGGCATCCTCAAAGTTTGGGAGTAATAGAAAGAATAAACCAAACAATAAAGCAAGAGCTAGCGAAGCTAATGGTTGAAACACAGATGCCATGGACTAAATGTTTACCGCTAGCCCTTCTTAACATAAGGATCAAACCGCACAGTGAGACTGGATTATCGCCATATTAGGTTTTATACGGCATGCCCTATCTCCGAGGGAAACAATGTAGTGGAAGATTATAATATTCGGAAATATGTTATCATTTTAGGAGAAAGGTTGAAAGAACTAAGAGATATAGGAATAATGGCACAAACCCTACCTTTGGGGTTTGCAATCCATCAATTCAAACCAGGGGATAAGGTACTGATCAAAACTTGGAAGAAAGAAACTTTAGTTCCTTCATGGGAAGGACCCTTTGTTGTATTGTTAACTACAGATACTGCCATCCGGACCGCGGAAAAGGGGCGGACGCACGCGACTCGAGTAAAAGGACCCATGAAAGACTGGAAAGTTATTTTACAACCTGGAACCACAAAAATAACATTAAAAAGGGAATGAACGTATGAGAAATGATCACGAATTAAAGACTATAGCATTAAGCAATTATCGGGCAGGACTAAGTTTATGTCCACTCTGTAAACCATGTTGTATGATTATTGAGGGTTAGGTGTAACCTGTGTAACAAATATATCATTTCCCACAGAGGCTAACAGGGACGTTTTCAAATTCAAAGCTGAAGTTTCCTCTGCATTCAGTGTGGACAGACTCCTCCTATAGGAGATTTCTGGTGGGTAAGATTTATTACTGTCATCGAAATAAAGAAGTCTGCTTGAGAAGGGGGAGAGGACAAGACCGGGTGGGGATTCTCAGTCGCGACCAAGTAAGGCCAGTCAAGGACGAGCACCCCTTGTAGCTGATGCCTCCGACCATGAGATCCCTTACCGGACCTCTCCTGATTTTACTCGGACTCACCAACCTGGTGACAGGTAATCAAAATTGCACCGAGTGCATAAGAACCGCCCAGCACGGACGAGTAAGTAATAAAACATTAATGTACCACACCTATTACGAGTGCAAAGGGAAACAGAACGGGAGTTGTATATACAATGGAACACAATATAAGAAATGCTCGGTGGAAAATGATACTGTTTGTTACGATCCAAAGGAACTTCTTTATCAATAGTGGGTAGAAATGAAAACAAATTCGGAAGTAGGAAGATTAATTGGAATAAGTAAGGATATGGCAAATTTGAGCACATCAGTATCGGTAATTTTTGATGCATGCGATATTATAGATGATGATCTGGATATTAATTGTGGGAGTGTAGAGTGGAGATGATACTATAGTAATCAACCAAAATATATTTGCCCAGGTGGAGGTGGACGTCAATGTCAGATAAATCCTGATTATGTACCTAGTCAAACGGTGAGATATCAGTCAGCACACCTATGTGGAAGAAGGGGATGGTCTTGTGTATGTTAGGATACTGCAAGCTGGGGATATGACAGCCAATGTGGGGATTTACAAGCTTCAATCACAAGGGTACAAACAGACAATAATTGTACAACCTGTACCTGTAATTTAGTAAATTTAACCCTTATAAATTTAGAAATTTGGAAACAGAAAAAAATAACCAAAATTGGACTTAAGATATATGGACCTGGAGAAGACCCAGGTGTAGTTATTAATATTGAAATGAAAGAAAAGAGAATCGGTGCAGCATAGACTGTTATTTAAGTCATTTTATCATGAAATGGAAACAGGAACGAAATATGAAATTCCCACAGTGGCTAAAAATCTATTTGTAAATCTTGCTGAGAACATTGCTAAGTCACTAAATGTAACTAATTGTTATGTATGTGGTGGAACTAATCAGGAGAGAATTGGCCCTGGGAGGCCCAAGAGAGCAACATACCAGACCCTAATGTTTAGAACATATCAACTCAGGTCAGGAAACAACAATGGATATTACAAACCAGCATAATAAGAAGAAGCTGTTGGCAAAATGACGCTGGGAGTAAACCAGTCGGATATTTAGTATGTGAAGGGGGATATAACTGGAATAGTACTTACCAAAAGTAGGATAAATGGGGCACTGCCCAAGAAATAAGTAAAAACCATGCGAATTGGACCAACGGAACCACTATTGATAAAGGGTGGTCAAGTCCAGAAGGGCAATATTGGATCTGTGGAAAATTTGCATATACCCGATTACCAAAAAATTGGACCGGAGCGTGCGTGTTAGGAACTATACGGCCAAGCTTTTTCTTATTACCTATAAACCGAGGAGAACGCCTAGGGGTACTGGTATATACAGACGCATTAGAAACTCACAACCGAAGGGGAAAAAGAGAGCTACAAATAGGAAAATGGAAAGATAAAGAGTGGCCACCTGAAAGAATAATAGCATATTATGACCCAGCGACATGGGCAGAAGATGGGTCCTGGGGATATAGGACCCCCATTTATATGTTGAATAGAATAATCAGGTTGCAAGCTGTAGTAGAAATAATTGTAAATAAAACGGGTAATGCTCTAGGATAGGTGGCTAAACAAAATACTAAAATGCGTACAGCCCTATATCAAAATAGACTCGCACTAGACTATTTACTAGCACAGGAAGGAGGAGTCTGTGGAAAATTTAATCTCACAAATTGTTGTTTAGAGATAAATGATGAAGGAAAAGCCATCAATGAATAAGTAAGAGAAATGAAAAAAGTAGCCCATGTGCCAGTCCAAACGTGGAATGGAATAAATGTCCAAGGACTATGGACAACGTGGGAAAATTTATTCTCAGGAAACTGGGTAACAAAAATCATTATCGTTTTGTTAGGATTGTTTGGAGGTATGTTAATAATACCATGTCTAATTCCTTGTCTTTCACAAGCTGTAGCTTCTGCGATTAATGGAATGAAATTTACAGCCACTCCAATAGAACCAACACAGAGTGAGAGAAAACATGTTTTAATGTTGGTAAAACATATAGAGGAACCCGAGTTAATACCCATCAAACAAACTTTAAATAAATTTTACACGAAACACAGTGGTGAAAAAGAAAACGGGGGACTGTGAGCAATGAGCGATTCGTGTAAAGAAAATCTAGTGAATATAAGCTTGAAGCAAACGTCATTTATATTGAAATAAAGGAATATATGTAGGGCATGACCATAAACAGGGGAGTGGTAGTCTTTATGTAACTTCCTGATAAGTATAGTTTGGGTAACTCCCTTGATATGTGAAGCTTATGTAGCCTCCTGATATGTAAGTTAGTTCCTGATATACTAGTGCAAACCAGTGTTGTAAATAACCGCAGAAATGTCAAGAAAATGTATAGCCAAATAAGGTAGCATAATATAAGTGGAATAACGGAGCGCCTGCACAAACAGAGAGGTCATGTAGAGTGCACTGACGAAGAGGAGCATCTTCCTCCCAACGACCACCGGACGACCACCTAGAAAAAGATGAAGCATGCGCAGACCGGGGAAGTGGTGACGTACTTAAAGAAAGAGTCATCTTCCAAGAAAAAGGCGGAGAAAGGCAAGAAACGAAGCCTAGAGAAGTATAAAGGAAGGAATTGTAAGAAGTGAAGGTGTGCGTCTTGGTGGAGCGGAGACTCCCGGCGCACCCAGCGCTGTTTGCTTGCCTCTATTTGTTTAATAAATTGCAAACTTAAATTGGAATCCTGTTTGGGACTAAATCATTTATCACAAAACCATTCTTTAAGCAGCTGCAGGCTGCAGCTACTGCAGTGCCCTGACCCTCCACTTCCCCAGGCTAAAGAAGCCGTTGTTAAAAATAAATATATTAAGGTCTGCGCCCGCGATCCTGCAGAAACCGCCCCCCCCCGCGACACACGCGCGCTCAGACTCACTCAGCCACCCCCCCCCGCGCGCGCGCGCTCCCCCTCCCTGCGCTGCAGCTCCGGACCCGCAGGCCGGTGGGTGCGGCCCCCCCCGGCCGCAGACTCTCCGGCGCCCCGGAGCAGCGGGGGGCAAGGGGGGCTGCAGCCGCGCACGCCCCGCTGCCCGGCAACCGGCCCCTCGGCGGCGCGGCGGCGGGGGAGGGAGCCTGGCGCAGAGGCTGGCTAGGGGAGGGGGGATGGCGGCGCTTTTCGGAGGTTTCTGTTTGGGTCGGTTGGGTTGGGGTTTTTTTTTCTCTTTTCGTTTTTCACCTCCCCCGCCGTTCGCGTTCGTTGGTTTTCACCGCGCGGCGGCGGCGGCCCGCGCGCAGCGGGGCTGTTGTGCCAAACGCGGGTTCCGTCACCCGGTGCGCAGAGCGCCGGGAAACACACGGAGTCGAGACGGCGGCTTTTCTTCCGCCCCTGCGCCGAGCTGGGGGCCGGTGGTAGGCCCACAAAGCTGGCGCGCCTCGGTTAACGCAGGGAAAATATTTCTACGCTCCGAGCAACAAGTCACCGTTATTTTTTTGAGAGCTGGCGCAGGCGCCCTTGCGCCTGTTGGTTCCCGCAAGCCTCGTCTCCACGGCGACAGCGTCCTCCTTTTTTACTGCGCGTGCCCCGTGAGGAAGGGGCTTCTGTGGGTAGGGGTCTTCCCCTACCGGAGGGCAGGCTTGTGCTATGCCGAGTCGATGTTAATTAGATGTTACTTAGGATAGTTCACTCAAAGGTCGGCAGTTGCGTTCCCTTTGCGGTTGCCTTGTTCCGTCCCTCAGGCTTGCGCCTCGTTGACTCCTGACAGAGCCTAAACAATACCCCCGCTTTGTGCCTCGCATACCTTCAGCAGGGTGACTGACCGACGGACTGGCCGACCGACGGACTGAGGACGAAAGGCGGGAGGGGGGCACGGGTGCGGCAGGGACGCCGCGGGGTCCTAAAGTCTCCCGCCTTCCTTCCTTCCCCGGGCCGGCAAAACTGCTGGCGGAAGGGGGAGGGGGGGTGTCTCCGTGTGTGCGTGTGGCCGCGGGCGAGGGGTTCGTGCCGGGGCCGGTTTGGGAGCGTGTGTGGCGGGTGTGCACGCAGTAAGAAACGAAAAAGTCTGGTAACGCTGTGGACAACGCCGCCTTCTCTGCTACAGCCTGCGCTGTGGCCCGCCTCGGTGTCCGCCTGCGGGCGATGTGCTCGGCTCGGCTCCCGGTTGAAGCCGTCCCTGGGAAAGCAGCAGCCCCGTGCCTCGGCCTGGGCAGAGACCTGCGTCCCCGAGGCCGGGCTCCGGCTGCCGGAGAGGTGGGCCGCGCCTCTCGCTAGCGGCCGTCGGCGTGTCCGTCGCCAGCGGGATGCGTTCCAGTGGTGAGCAGCGCCCAGAGGACAGGCCCAGCAGCCTCAGGCAAAGCGGGGTCGCTGCTTTGCTGATGGTGGTGTCCGAAAAGGCGGTTTCGTTTCCCGGCGTGCGATAGGCCAGTCTCACACACCGAGACGAGATACCGGTTTATTCCAGACCTGCGCAGAGCTGGGTGCTGGGTGGTAGGCCCACAAAGCTGGCACCCCGCGGTTAACACCCGGAAAATATTTGTAGGTTTCTAGCAACACTTACCAGTATTCTTAAACATACCTCAGCTGCCACCACGTTTACACATAAGCAGATTAACTTCTGGCGGCCTTGTAGCAATGGGGCTCGCTGCGGTGGGGTGGGGAGGGCGGGCGGCTGGGGCTGGGCACCACCGCCTCTGCCTGGTCCCCGGTCCCCGGTCCCCGGTGGTGAGAGAGAAGAGTAAGAAAAGGTAAGGGGGAGGGAGGCTAGATAAATAAATAGCTAAAAAAATGACAATCAAAAAGAAACGGGGGGTGTGCAGGGTGCGTGTGGGTGTCTTTACACAGAACTCTCCGGGGTGAGGGCAGGCGGGCGGTTTGGGAGGAGGGAGTGGGGAGAGCAGGTTTAGGACAAATGCTGATCTGGCACTCTCTGCTAATTCTTGATGGATTAACATACACCGACCTATGGTTAATGAATGTAATAAATAATTCATTCACCGGTAATTAATATACGAAGTAATGATTAGCGCTAGAGCAATACAGATTAATATTTACTAGAATTAACATCCAGTGGATTAAGATCACGTTAATAAGGAACTACTTTACTGATAACAAGTTCTAGGTGAGGAACAGAGCCGTCGTGTAGCACGTGTAATTAATGATAATTAATAATGATGAATTGATAGTAGATAATTACAACAGTAAATCAGAGTGATGATAAAGAAAAAAAAATACATGATAAGTAACTGGAGGACAGTAGTGTTAATGCAGTACCACAAAATACTAACAAATAAAATAATCGATCTTAATAGGTAACGACTGTTATTAATAAGTAATTATTAATGATTGATTTAGACTAATTTGATTAATAAAAACTTAATCAGTTCATTAATTTTTTATTCATTTATTTGTTGTAGACCGATAGATACTATATAACTCAAATAGCATCGATCAATAGGAATGAAGAGTTAATAAGAATTTCAGTTATTAATAATGGTCAGCTTACTCACGTTTGATGGAGGTCTTTGTGGCCTTGCCGTAGAACATCAGGCTGCAAGGCTTTTGCCTCATCTCAGACATCACTCAACAATAGTCAGTTATGAGACTGTCTGACTGCAACCCATCAGGGTTGCTTTTGAAGAGGAGCGTGTTGCTCCAGTCAAACCCTGCTACTCCCTACAGACCCACAGTGGTTTCCCACATTATCCACCCTGTGACCTTAGTCACAACTCACTAAGAGGAACATTGTGTAATTTGTATTTAGGTGGGTCGAGGCATTCATCTCTCCTTCCTGTGTTTTCATCCTCTCTTGTTGGTTGGTAATTTATTGTTGGGATCACTCTGCACGGCTCGACCTTAAGGAGAAGGAGCTGCAGCATTGAGAAGCTGGTAAACAGCTAGATATCTGCACGGCTCGGCCTTGAGAAGAGGGAGCTGTGGCATTGGGAAGCTGGTAAACAGCTAGATATCTGCACGGCTCGGCCTTGAGGAGAAGGAGCTGTGGTAAACAGCTAAGAAGAAGCACTGTATAAGAAAAACAGGATGGAACCCGGACCACGTAGCAGTAACCGCAAGTAGGAGGAGTATGATGATGCAATCTTTAGGGCTAAGCCAATGATTGTAAGACAAGTATGCATAAGGTAGAACTTAGTGTATAAATATGTGTAAGGTTTTGCAATAAAGTTGAAGCTTGCCTTATCACTCATATTGAGTCGACTGCTTGCCTTCCCTCGCTCGTCGCAATTTATAATAGGGGATGGTATTAAAGGGATGTATTCAGGATCATAGATGTGAATCCTCTTAACACGCATAGTTACAGCTCTAGTTATCATAGATTTCACACGTGACAATCAAATACGGACAATAACAATCATTATGATAAACATTAATACATACTGGGTGAGACTATGATCCCATCCACTAACTTTTAATCTGAGCCAACTGAAAATATTTTAAATCCACCTAGTTCATTGCCAGTTGCTTGGTTTCATCTTCTCATTGAGCTCATGGGTTTGGTCCACAGTTTTTTGCATTTCATCTCTAGCTTGATGCAGAGTAGCGGACACATTTGGAATTGACAGCAGGTTTTGCCAGGATAGGTGTTATTCAGCCATCCACAAACGCTGTTCTCCTTTAGTAGTACCATATTCAATGCTGATTGATTTTCTAAAGTCATCTGTGAGGCTGCTCGTGGGTACAAGCTGGGTGTTGCTTAGCCTTGCTGGCTGGCTGCATACAATTAGCTAGAGTCTCTCCTTGCCATGGTAGATTTTCTAGATATAATCAGTTTTCAATTATCACAGCCGAAGAAGTCCAAAACAATCCCATTGCTAAGCTTACTCTCATCCCTGCTGTATAATAGCTTGGCCGTGACACGGAGGGCAATACATTTCTCTTTGTTCTGTACCCTCTTGGTTTCATTAATGACTACAGTGAATGACTACTGAGTATGATTAAAAGCTATTATGGGAGATAAACTTGTGGAATTCCTAAAGTGCATTCTAACCCATCCCAATAGGGTTGACTGTAATCTGATATCTCTTCATTAGAACATACCCATATGGTCTCAAGCAGTGCAGGATACATTAGAGTGGTACTTGTGCTCTTTACTACTGGCTCATGAGTCTTGCATCCGTTTTTTATAATGTTGGGAAGGAATCCTACATTTACTAGCCATGTGTTTAGAGGATTCTATCTGACATGCTGTCTGTAAGCTAGGGATTGGAGCACTGTAATTGTGGCACAGGCATATACTTCTTAAGGCGTGATGGAGGTCTGAGGCAAACGGTATCCATAGATAATCATCCATATTGTAACAATTTATCTTGTTTATACAATTCCATAGCCTGTCTGGTTCCAATGACATGGTATAATGGGGTCTCTTCACCCATTGTTTAAAACGTCTTTTATGATCAGGGGTGGTCCATATGCAAGAAACATTACTAGATTGTGGGCCACATGCAGATCCATACTTAGAGGTGTGAAATATGTTCATCTGATTCGTGTGCTGAAGTGTAATCTTCTGGACTTTTATGGATTTCTCCTGCACCATAAAAAGGGGTATTTTACAGGAGAAGGTTAAACTACTTGGCTCGTATATCAGCTCAAACCAGTTTGACCACTGACCGCATAGTATTGTGTAAAGAAAGTGCATGCATAAGGTTTGGGGTCATCCTGGGGGCACGCCGAGGAAGATTCGAGAAGACTCTAGCAGGAAAAGAGGGCATGCGCCGAAGAAGACACGCCTGGTCATGAATATGTATTAACGGACAGGATATAAACCAGGAACAGGAGCTGAACCGCGTGCGTCTTGGTGGAGCAGAGACTCCCGGCGCACCCAGTGCTGTTTGCTTGCCTCTATTCGCTTAATAAATTGTAAATTTGAAGTGGAATCCTGTTTTGGACTAAATCATTTATAACAATTGGGGGCTCGTCCGGGATGGTCTTGGTTCCTGAATTCTGACTTGATCTAGGAGGGGCGCCCCACCTTTTGGTGGCTCCTGATCGGGTCGGGTCGGGACTAACGCCATCCTGAACCTGAATAGGGGCAAGCAAAGAATTTGATTTTTTATGAGCTCCCTTGCCGGCTGCAGAAGTTTATTTTGCCCGTAATTCTGCGCGCGAAGATCCGAACGAAGACGACGGAGTCGTAAGTATTTAAGGTGTATACCGTTCGGTTGGGTAGGATTCGGTTGCCTGTGTGTGTAAGAGTGTGACTGAGACGGAAGGTAGTTCCGAAGCGATTGTGGAGGTCTTCTAACCACGGTTCCAATCTCCCGCGAGGGACTTGGCCGGTGAAGGACCGAAGTGATTCTTATAGGATTCGTGGGTGGGTGATAGGTCCTAAACCCCCTGCAAGACACTCTTACTGGTAGCCAAGGGCTGTAGGAATTGCCACAGTAAAAATTCCTAGATGGGTCAGACGAAATCGAGACCCCAGGACCAGAAGAAAGGGAGCGAATTACTAGAAATACCTCCGGAGAGTCCATTAGGAATAATGATTGAAAATTGGAATGATAGGGGCCCCAGAAAAGGAAAAAGTAAATTAAAATTAGTTCAATATAGTATGGTAGAATGGCCAAAAGAACCTTTGAGACCACATGTCTTTTGGCCCGCTTTTGGATCTTTTGAAGACTGGGTCTGCCAGGCCTTAAATATATATGTTAATTCAAAGGAACCTTTTAGTCAGGAGGAAAGTGATTATGCAGGATTATGGGACAGAACTTTACGTTCTTTTCCAGCCTCAATACTTACATTAAAAACAGATGAAAAGTTTGAGGAAGAAGAAGAGGGGAAAAGTGAAAAGGAAAAAGATGATAAATGGGAGCCACTGGATAACCTACCGCCTCCATGTTCTAATAATCCATCTCCGGCGGCGGCTCCCCCTCCGGAGGCCGTAGTACCCCTCTCTGTACCACCGTTGCCCCTATCTCCACCACCAACAGCACCGGAATTAGATCGACCTCCGTCTGCATGTACGAGAAGTAGGACTGCTGTATCTGAGGGAGCTTCTCTATATCCCTTACGAGAAGTACCCCTCGGAGGCAATCAGGGAGGCATCGGGTTTGTGGCAGTCCCGTTAAATACCACAGATGTAAGAAATTTCAAGAAAGAAATGGGGACCCTATTAGATGATCCCCTCGGAGTAGCTGAAAAATTGGACCAATTCCTAGGCCCCAATACTTATACCTGGGAAGAAATACAGTCCATTTTAGGGATCCTATTCACTGTTGAGGAAAGGGGAATGATTAGACAAGCTGGAATGAGAATTTGGGAAAGACAGAGTCAGGCAGGACCCCCGGGAGATCAGAAATGGCCAAATGTGGATCCCCACTGGGATCATCAACAACCCCCAGGAAGACAAAATATGAGGGATTTGAGAACGTTAATCATACAGGGAATAAGGGACGCGGTTCCCCGAGGGCAAAACATTACTAAAGCATTTAATGAACAACAAGGGAAAGACGAATCTCCAACAGAATGGTTGGAGAGGTTGAGGAAAAACCTACCAATGTATTCTGGAATTGATCCGAATACAGTGGCTGGGACCGCACTCCTTAGAACACAATTTGTAGCTAAATCCTGGGGGGATATAAGAAGGAAATTAGAAAAATTGAAGGATTGGCAAGAAAGAGGATTAGAGGAGTTACTTAGAGAAGCCCAGAAAGTCTATGTTAGGAGGGACGAAGAAAAACAAAAAGCAAAAGCAAAAATTTTTGTAGCAGCAGTAAGGGAAAGTCAGAAAAATAAGACGACTCCTGGAGAGAAAAGGGAAAAAAGAATAGAGCAGACACCCCGGGGACAGCCTTATCGAGGAAGATTTACAATTCCCGTCTGTTACTACTGTAACAAGAGGGGACATGTTCAGAAGAACTGCCGTCAGCGGGAACAAGATGAGAAGATGTTCAAAGAGGATTAGGGGTGTCGGGGGCTCTATCTTCTGGGGACTTCAACATCAACAGAGCCCTTGATAAAATTATTAATTGGTCCCCATAAAGAGGAAGTTTTATTTTTAGTGGATACAGGGGCCGAAAAGTCAACCATTCAAAAACTTCCAAAAGGAATAGAAAAAGGGAAGAGTTACGTGTCAGTAGCAGGAGCAAAAGGAGAGCCTTTTAAAGTAAATATATTGAAAGATGTAGAAGTAGAAACAGAAAAGAAAATTTGTCTAATGATTTACTTTTGCTCCCTGAAGCGGAATACAATTTATTAGGAAGGGATTTGATTTTGAAGTTAAACTTGAGCATTCAGAGTCAAGGGGACAAATTGCAGATTAAATTATACACTTTAACACAAGAGGATGAAGAAGCTATTAACCCCTCAGTGTGGTATAAGGAAGGGGAAACTGGAAAGATAAAAATGGACCCCATAAGGGTTCAAATAATAGATCCGCACCGCCCAATTAGAATCAAGCAATACCCTATACCTATGGAGGGTCGAAAAGGATTAAAACCTGTAGTTGACAGACTTTTGGAAAAAGGAACCCTAGAACCATGTATGTCCCCTCATAACACGCCCATTCTTCCCGTAAAGAAACCGGACGGGTCATACAGGATGGTGCAGGACTTAAGAGCTGTAAATCAGCGAACAATCACTAAATTCCCTGTGGTGGCAAATCCTTATACTTTATTGAGTCATATATCTCCCAAACATACTTGGTATAGTGTAATAGATTTGAAAGATGCTTTTTGGGCCTGTCCTCTGGATGAGGCATCCAGAGATTATTTTGCCTTCGAGTGGGAGGACCCCGAAACAGGATGAAAACAACAATTAAGATGGACTGTGTTACCACAAGGGTTTACGGAGTCACCAAATCTGTTTGGACAAACTTTATAAAAAAATTCTACAAGATTTCACAATACCTAAGGAGGTAAAATTATTGCAATATGTGGACGATTCATTAGTAGCAGGAGAAACTGAAGAGGGGATCCGAAAAGCCACCATTAAATTGTTTAAATTTTCTAGGGGAAAAGGGATTAAAGGTGTCCCGATCAAAGCTACAGTTTGTAGAACAAGAAGTAAAATATTTAGGACATTGGCTGAGTAAGGGAAGGAAGAAGTTAGATCCTGATAGGGTATCTGGGATTCTATCCTTAAGACCCCCACAAACTAAAACGGAAATTAGGCAAATACTGGGATTAGTAGGATATTGTAGACCATGGTTTGAAAATTATAGTGATAAAGTAAAATTCTTATATGAAAAATTAACTAATAACCAACTTAAGTGGTTTATTGAAGATGATCAGAGAATTGAGGAAGTAAAAAGGGCATTAATACAAGCACCTGTATTGAGCCTCCCAGATCTAGAAAAACCTTTCTATCTCTTTGTGAATACATCAAGCCAGACAGCATATGGAGTTCTTACTCAAGACTGGGCAGGAATTCAAAAAACCCATGGGGCATTGTTCTAAGTTACTTGATCCAGTAAGCAGAGCATGGCCTGCTTGTCTCCAAGCTTTGGTTGCTACAGCATTATTAATAGAGGAAGTTAGGAAGATTACCTTTAGTGCTCCTTTAAAAGTGTATACCCCACACAACGTCAGAAATGTTTTACAACAAGAAGCGGAAAAATGGTTAACGGACAGCCGGACCCTATAGTATGAAGCAATACTAATAGACTCCCCTGACTTAGAACTGAGGGTGACTTCTGCTCAGAGTCCAGCACAATTTTTGTTTGGAGAACCATCAGAGGAATTACAACATAACTGTTTAGAGGTAATTGAGACCCAGACTAAGGTGAGACCAGATCTAAGAGATGCTGAGTTGAAAAATGGAGAAGCGCTGTTTATAGATGGCTCCTCCCGAGTGGTAGAAGGGAAGAGAAAATCGGGATATGCAATAATTAATAAGGACTTAGAAATTGTGGAATCAGGACCTCTGAGTCCATCATGGTCAGCTCAGGCTTGTGAGCTGTATGCCCTATGTAGGGCCCTGGAATTATTAAAAGGAAGAAGCGGGACTGTATTTACAGATTCTAAATACGCATATGGGGTGGTCCACACTTTTGGAAAAATTTGGGAAGAAAGAGGTTTGATTAATACTCACGGGAGGAATTTAATACATCAAGAATTAATAGTAAAAATTTTAAAGGCGTTAAGAGAACCAAAGGAGATAGCAGTGGTACATGTGAGGGGACACCAAAAGGGACTTTTGGTGATTACCGAACTAGAGGAAATAACTTAGCAGCTAAAGAGGCCCAGGAAGCAGCCTTGAGGACTAAAGTTGCCAAAATTAATGTCATACAAACAAAGGAGGACACCAGCAAAGAAGGACGAGAGGAAAGAGAGAAGGAGTTTACCCCAGAAGGACAAACAAAATTGAAGAAAATAGGAGCTAAATTAGAACAAGGAAAATGGGCACTGCCCGATGGGCGAGAAATGCTGCCAAAAGCCTACACCAGGCGATTATTAGAACGTTTGCATGCGCAAACACATTGGGGTACAAAAGCGTGAAGTGATCATTTTCTTAAACAATTTGGTGGTATTGGAATTTTTGAAATAGCAAAGCAAATTACACAAGGTTGCTTAATTTGTCAAAAGGTAAATAAGACAGTGTTTCGACAAGCAGCCACGGGAGGGAGAAAAACAGCTTACAGACCTTTTGAGAAAGTACAAGTTGATTTCACTGAATTGCCTAAGGTAGGGAGGATAAAATATTTATTGGTAATAGTAGATCATTTAACACAGTGGGTAGAAGCGTACCCTGTAGCACGAGCTACGGCACAGATGGTGGTAAAAATTTTATTAGAACATTTGATACCTAGATATGGGATAATCCAGTACATTGATTCTGACCAGGGCACACACTTTACTTCTAAAATAATAAAACTATTATGTCAATCATTAGGTATTCAGTGGGAATACCACACTCTGTGGCACCCACAAAGCTCGGGGAAGGTAGAAAGAATGAATCAAACAATAAAACAACAATTGGCTAAATTAATGATTGAGACACAAATGCCCTGGACGAAATGTTTACCATTGGCACTTAACAAAAACATACAGTGAGACTGGAATATCACCGTATGAAATGTTCTATGGCATGCCTTATTTTCAAGGAATGCCTCTGGGGAACAATGTAATTGAGGATCATAGTATCCAACAAGATATAATTACCATTGGAAAAAGATTAAAAGAATGAAGAGAGATTGGGATGGTGGCCCAAACACCACCTTTAGGATTTGCAATTCATCAGTTAGAACCAGGAGATAAAATTCTGATAAAAACATGGAAAGAAGGGAACCTATCTCCCCTCTGGGAAGGACCTTTCCTTGTTTTATTCACTACAGAAACAGCTGTGAGAACTGCTGAAAAAGGATGGACACATGTGTCGCGAGTGAAAGGTCCAGGGAAGGAGTGGAAGGTCACATCTGACTAAATTGCTGTGGGAATTTTATTGCGGCTACTCCTGTAATAGAAACAGGAGTGAAACATGAAATTCCCACAGTTGCTAAAAATCTACTTGTAAATCTTGCTGAAAACATTGCTAAGTCATTGAATATAACTAATTGTTACGTTTGTGGTGGAACAAATCGAGGTGAACGATGGCCATGGGAAGCTATGGAGAGCAATATAAGTAATCCCCAAGTTTGGAAAACAATGGGAAAGGGTAATAGGAAACAACAATGGGTACTCCAAACGAGTATAATCGGAAGGAGTTGTTGGCAAAAGAAGAACAGGAAAAAGGAGCTGGAACTAGAATTCGTCCTTGGTGTAGAAGGTGGTGTTTATTTGTAAGAACTGCAGGCTAACTGGCAGTTTTCTGTAGCCATAAAGCCTTGCAAATAAAGAGGATCGCCAGGCTCGGGCAAGTGCTCAGGTCTGGACAAACCACTGATCTAGCAAAGCTCTGGCCTTCACAAGCAGTGCTCAATTAATTTGGGTACTAAGAAAGCACCCCCTTAAAGGAAGGAAGAGGGCAAGACCGGAGGGGAACTGGTGTTGCGGCTTAAAAAGGGTCTGCCAAGGGCTGCAACCCCTTTGGGCTGTGACCGCCGACCACTATGGCCCTGACCGGACCTCTTCTAGTTCTACTTGGGGTGAGTTCCTTGACTCTGACTACGGCAAATAACTGCAGTCAATATTGGAACAAGTCCAGCTGGGGTTTACCCCAGAAAAATGGAAAAACTGAGGACCTTTTCTAATTGTACAGCCCGTACGTGTAATCAACAATAAAACCTAGTTTTTTCCTGTTACCCATAAATTAGGGAGAGCGACTAGGAGTCCAGGTGTATAACGAATGGCCTCCTGAGAGATAAATTTGGAATGGAATCAATCTAGGAGGATTTGGGGGAGATTTTATGGGTGGTGATTGGCTTACTAAAATCGGGATAGTTGTATTGGGGATATGTGGGGAATTGTTACTAGATTAATCTACTCGGTTATACAAGGAATGCAGATATCTGCAGTACTCAATTGGAAACGAAAACACGAATCAATACTATAAAGAAAAAGATGGGGGATTGTGAAATATGTTCATCTGATTCGTGTGATGAAGTGTAATCTTCTGGACTTTTATGGATTTCTCCTGCACCATAAAAAGGGGTATTTTACAGGAGAAAGTTAAACTACTTGGCTGGTATATCAGCTCAAACCAGTTTGACCACTGACCGCATAGTATTGTGTAAAGAAAGTGCATGCATACGGTTTGGGGTCATCCTGGGGGCACGCCGAGGAAGATTCAAGAAGACTCTAGCAGGAGAAGAGGGCATGCGCTGAAGAAGACACGCCTGTTCATTAACATGTATTAGCGAACAGGATCACGCTGAGGAAGATTCGAGAATATCCTAGAAGGAGAAGAGGGCATGCGCCGAAGAAGACACGCCTGTTCATGAATATGTATTAACGGACAGGATATAAACCAGGAACAGGAACTGTACCGCGTGCGTCTTGCTGGAGCGGAGACTCCCGGCGCACCCAGCGCTGTTTGCTTGCCTCTATTCGTTTAATAAATTGTACATTTGAATTGGAATCCTGTTTGGGACTAAATCATTTATAACACAGATAATTAATCAGACTGAAATTAGCGGTATCATTAGAGGAACATGGAAAGCTTTTAGGGCAAAGCACTCTATAACTACAAATCCCTTGGTGAGATATAATAAAGGTTATCATAGCTTTGTACGGGCGCTTTTCCCATCACGAGGAGTAGTACAGCTATGTGAAATATGTTCATCTGATTCGTGTGATGAAGTGTAACCTTCTGTCCTACGTATCCTTGTATGACCGCAAGCCTAAGTCTAGCAGAGTGGTTAATGTATATAATGTAATACATTGTAAACTTCAATTGGAATCCTGTTTGGGACTCAGACGTTTATCTCAGCTAGAAAAAGCAATAGTTAGCTTGTCGGCAGAAATGGAAATTATCGCCAATTATCGTATACATACGGAGGGGTTAACAGATGGAATTTTGGCCTGTGAGAAAACTGCAGAAAATGGACGGCTGGGTAAGAAACAGATACTATGCTGGGTGAGAGAAAACAGCCCAAGAGATAAGAAAGTTGATCAAGGTTAGGGGAGGATGGGGAAGACATGCAGTAACGGAGGAATATAAAGCACAATTCACAATTTTGTTTGCCTTGTAACATTCTGCTATTGGCTTGAGCATGGTTGATATGTGACTGCTGGATTATGGTAATATGCCGCGTGAACAAAGCCTACGAACCAACAGACAGGGTGGCTGGGGCACGTGCAGCACGTCTGGCCAGCGGGCGCGTATGCCATAGGCTCTCTGTGTTGAAAGGTGGGAACCAAGGCGTGTTCTGACACTCGCTGGCCACGTGTGTCGAAACTCGTTCCTCTGCAAATGTATAAATACCGGGATTTCCCAAAGGGCAGTGGGCCGGTGTACGGCAAGGCCACCGTTGCCTCCGTGGGGACGCCCACGTAAAGCTGGCACCTACCGACTGCTGGGCTGAGTTCGTGGTGCAGGACGATAGAAGAGTGTACAGATGGTCTATCTTCCTCACAGTCCTCGGGTTGCGAATGAACCATCAGGTTTTGTTTATAGATAAACAAAAAGGGGGTGATATTGGGATCACCCTGCATGGCTCGACCTTAAGGAGAAGGAGCTGTGGCATTGAGAAGCTGGTAAACAGCCGGACACCTGCAGGGCTCAACCTTGAAGAGAAGGAGCTGTGGTAAACAACTAAGAAGAAGCAAAGGAGCGCGTGGACATACAGAGGCGACCAATCCTGCCTCTGTGAGAGTCGCGTGGACTTAAAGCAATAGCCAACCGGGTAGCACTTTTAGGTGCGTGAACGGGCTGTATTTGTATAAAAAGCACGCTACGCTAACAATAAAGGTCTTTGGCCTGAAGCCCTGCCACAGTCCGTGCCCTATTACTCCACACTCCTGAGCAATTTTTTCTCCAGGCTTAACGGTCCCAGACCTCTCAACCTTCCGTCTTATGGAAGATGCTGCGGTCCCTTAAATCAGCTTTGTGGCCCTTTGATAGCCTTGCTTTAGCAGGTCAACAACTTTCTTGCACGGGGGAGCCCAGCACTGGACACAGCACTCCAGATGTGGCCCACCGGTGCTCAGTGGAGGAGAAGGTTAACTTCCCTCCATCTGCCGGCAATGCTTTTCCTAATGCAGCCCAGGAGGCTGCTGGCCTTTGCTGCGAGGCTGCATGGCTGGCTCATGCTCAGCTGCTTGCCCTCCAGGACCCTAAGGTACTTCTCTGCAGAGCTGCTATCTAGCCAGTCAGCCCCCAGCATGATGTCCACAGTGTGGCTGGATGACAGGCTGTCCTCCCCCGGGGACTTTCTCAGCAGCAGCTTGTCCTTCTTGGAGATCGGCTTCACCTCTGTCACAGGCCCCACTCATTGCTGCAAGAGTCACCTGGGACAACAAACCCCTCTCCTGCCAGGGCTGCACAGCCCAAGGCCGTTTTCTGTCTGGTCTTGGGGACTGCAGCTTTTGCTCTCGTTGTGAGAACCTCCTTCATCATTATGTTGCCTCCTGCCATCCACTCCAGCACACATCGGCTGTGAAGCCTTTCCACACAAAGAGGGCCAATCTTTTGGTATCAGGTGTCCATGTGACAAATCTGCCCTTGGCCCTGGTGCCACATCTGAGGTGCTACAGGCCTAATGTGCACCAAAGCCCACAGCCTGGAGCACAGACAGCAGGAGGACAACATGCCATCGCAAAGCTGTGACGTTAGGGGAGCAAGAGTCAAGATGGAAAAGGACAGCTCCCACAGCTTTTGTGACTGACGGAGATACAACATCTTTAGGCGAGACTAACAGGGAAGGCGAGAAGTGGAGGATGCCCTGCTTGCTACCAGAGCAGGTCAGATGTGTGGATGTTCTCTATGGGACATGCAACAGGTTAGGCGGGATCTTGTGTGTGGGTCAGCTTCTAACTGTGCCACCCAGTCTGAGGCTCACCTGGACCTTGTACTCCCAAAAGAGGAAAAGTTGGTCAGGGATGGGAAGACCAGTTTCAGCCTTGGTTGTAGTCACCATGAAACTGTGGTCTCCCAGATCTGCACAGAAGCGGGGAAGGAGAGTAGCCGAGCACAGACCCTGCACATGCGGGAATGAGAACTTGGCCTACTGAGGGCACTGGCAGGTGGAATCCCATGGGGGCAGTGTCAGGGCCCTGAGAGCATCCACAGGCCTTCAGGACCCTAATCAGCCTCACCTGGGGCCTCCATCCACACCTCTGTCCATGGGCCCAGGAGACCATTGAAGACCAGGCCTGAGTTTCAGCCCCAGCTTGATCGATGCTCTAGGTGTACTGGTCTCCAGACACAGCCTTGCCTGTCCATCGACCTTGTTCACTTGTACGTGAAGAGTCACTTCCCAGCTTGATTCTTTATGGGGTGTACAATGGATGACACTGTGGCCCTCCAAGTGCCAGAGCCCAGGTGAGTCACAGAGGCCTAGGGCCTTTCTCCTTCCTTTCTTCCCATCACTTGATCAGCTTTTGGGAGGAGAGGAAGGAAAAGCAGATGAGGTTTCTGGGTGCCAATGACTGAAAGCATGGAGCAGAGCCATCACATGTGAAATGATCTAAAGCCTAGGCTAGTTCAAAACTGTTATCTTCTGTTCCTATATCTGAGGCCTTCTATCTTCAGGAAGAACCTGGAAGCTCCGAGATCCCTCCATCTTCCCCTCTTTCAGCAATTCAGTTGACAGTACCCAAGTCAGAGGCTTTCCTTCAGTTCTGTTTACAGTGTAAAGCACCCCATGGTGTGGAGATATGGCAGGATAGTTGCATAAGGATCCCACTCCTTTGGACAAGAAGATGGATGTTCCCGGGAGGATGGATGTTCTCAGGGGGCATGACGTACCAATAGCTGTGTTCAGGGAGCTGGTCAAAGGCCTTGTCTCCATTTCTGTAACGGCGGCACAGATGCCTGGTTCATGTGTAAACTCTTTCTCCGGATTCTGGCATTTAGCGAGCAAGCTGGTCTGACCTCAGAGCTGGCCCTGCTTGGAGCCAGTGCAACACTAGAGACCTCCTGACCCTCCTTCCACCCTGAATTGTCCTGTGATGTAGAGACCCTCTCCTCCAGCTTAGTCTCTTCTCATATGACATGTGGCAAGGCACAGGCCTGTTGGGAAAGAGATTGCTGCGAGGGGGTCTCTAGTCCAGCCTCCAGGCTGGCCGTGACTTTGCGGCGCTGAAACTTGAAGAGCTCCAAAGGTGGAGATCATGGCAACGCTCCTCCTAGTCCATTTTATTTTTCCTGAGGTTCAGCCTAAAGCTCCCAAGAGGCAGCTTGTGGCTGTTCCTTCTGTCGTATCAATGGTGACTGCAGAAAACAGGTTGGCTCCGTTATCCCTCCAGGCAGGTGCAGGCTCTTGCTAGGTAAACCCGTGCCTCCACTTCAGCAGGCTACAGACACCCAGCTCCCTCAGACTCTCCCCACAGCTCATCCTTTAGGCCCTTCACTTCAAGTTGGCAGACCTCCTCCAGACACTCCACTCTCCTTTCGAAATGTGAGAACCACTGACTCATATGGCATTGTCACAGTTCCCAGATACTTCACCTCAGGACACTCCTTAGTCAGTCAGGTCCCTGTCCATGCTGCTGCATGGAGTTGTTTCTGAGCTTTTCCTTCAAAACCTTGAGGTTTCTGCTGGCCAAATCCCAGGTGTGCCAAGGTCCCTCTGGACTGAACCTCCAACAGTCCAGCTTTTAAAGTATGCGTGCCAACGGCCATCCTGAGTCGTGGTGCCTCTAACAAGATCAGAACTTAAGTAGCTGCAGGACACTACAGAGAAGAAAAGAGTACTAGCGTTAAGTTGAGTTGCAATGCGAGGTAGAAAGCACCACAGTAACCACCTCAGAGACACCAAAGGAGGGTTCAAAGTGAGCAAATGCAGGGCCACTGGATAAACAGTGAAAAGTCCTTGGCTTTTTGCATGGGTGGGGATAAGGATGGTTAAAGAGCAGGACTTGAGAGGTGGGAAAAGAATGAAAAGGGAATGAACGGTGAAGCAAAGGAAATAACCAGGGCTGTTTGGGGATACCTGTGAAGCAGTCCTGCATCTGAGCAACACTGCCTGGAGGAGGAGAAGACAACTTCAGCTGATCTGACTATGCCAGCATCTGACTTACTTCCATGGTCACGGGGAACCTGACAGCTTTCCCTACTGTCATCAAGGGCACACCTAGAGAGGAAGGAACCACAGCATCATTTAGTTTTCCACTCTCCTGAATGGGACCTCAGTAGGTCTCCAGTCCAACCTCATGCTCACAGCAGAATCGGCTACGGAGTCAGACCACTTTGCTCAAGGCTTTGCCACATGGGGGCTGGAAAATGTCCAAGGACAAAGACAGGAAAACATCTCTGGGAAACCTGCTTCAATGTTTGGATGCCCTTATGGAGAAAAAGATTGTCCCTGTCTCCAGCCTCAACATTCCTTATTTCAACATTTGACTATCGTCTATTATCGTCCTGCCAAGCACCACGGTGACAAGACTGGCTCCATCTTCCTGAAAACCTCCCTGCAGGGACTGGCTGGCTGCTATGAGGTTCCCCAGACCTTCCCTTTCCCAGGCCGAAGGCAGCCCTTTCCCTCAGTTTCTGCTCCCCAGGCAAGTGCTGCAGCCCCTGCGCATCTTGGCAGCCTCCCACTGAAGTCACTCCCAGTTGTCAACGTCTTCCTTGATGTGGTGGATTGACTCTGGCCAATAGCTCGGCAGCCACGCAGCCGCTCACTCTTTCCTCCCCTTCCCCACTGGGACAGGGGAGAGAACAGGAAGAAATAAAGCACGGGAAGTTGTGGGTCAAGATAAAGACAGCTTAGCAGGTGAAAGAAAGAGATTTTTAAAAAATCAACAACCAATAATAATAATAAGCAACGCAAAGGCAACCACTCACCACCTCCCACAAGCAAAAATGATGCCCAGCCAGTCTCCACACAGAAGACTCTTTGAATGAAAAAACGTTAATGGAGAAGCCGCTGCCTGAGCATTCACACACCAATCAAGGAGTTGCACACACACCACCCGAGACTTTAACTGCTGGGTCTGGAGTCCCTTTGCAGCAGGAGACTCCAGTGAGCCGACGTGTGCGCCTTTCAACTCTACACACACACACACACACACACACACAGAGTCTCTCTTGGGTGCTTTCTCTTCCCTCAGGCTCAACCCTAGGTTTCCTGAAGCAGAATCTCTGACATGACGTATACCAGTTGAATTTATTAAGCAGTACAGTGGTGAAGAACAGCTTGAGCTGAGTGCCTCTGGAGACGGACCCCGAACCAGAGACTCTCTGGACAATTATACCCTTACAGTCTAAGCTCCCCTCCCCTTGTGAGACGGTTTAGTCCAGTTGGAGTATTTGGGTCTGGGGTCTCCTTTTTCCTCATTGGATCCTTTCACTGTCTCCAAGCGGGCCGTTCTTTTTCGTTTCTCGATGAGGCAACCTCTGCTGATGGATGTGGCTATCTTATCTTTCTAATTTACACCAGTTTCAGGGCCTTCCCTCACGCGACTAAGTAAGAGTTCAGTAGAACTTCATCAGTAGCTAGGTGAAAGTTCACCGCTTATGAAGGTCTAAGGCCTTTTACTAATGCTATGCAATGGATTCCATGTGAACTAGGAAGTGATTCCTGTAACAAAAAAATTCTAGTTCCTTCTTCCTCTGTCCCAACTTTTATTGCTCAGCACAACGTCGTACGTTAGAGAATATCCCTTTGGTCAGTTGGGGTCAGCTGTTCTTGCCCATCTGCAGCCCACTCACTGGGAGGGAGCAGAGAAGGCCTTGACACAGTGCAAACACTGCTCAGCAATAGCCAGAACACTGGTGTGTTATCAACACTGTTTAAGGCACAAATGCAAAACATAGCACCACACAGGCTGCTATGAAGGAAGGTAACCCCATCCCAGCCAGATCAGTACACCTGAACTGGGGCCCTAAAACTGGATATAATTGGTTACAGGTGGTCTAACAAGCAATGAGCATGGGGAGACAACCACTTCCCTCACTCTTTTGGCGAGGCTCCTCTTTATACACTTCAGGACACTGCTGGCTGCCTTTGCTGCCAGGCCACACTGGATCAAGTGGTTAATGTCTTTTGTAGTTAATAATTCTAATCTTTCATATATTTTCACCTGTGCTGATACAATGACCATTTCTGAAGTAATGTTTTCAGCAGACTGTCTAGACAAAGGCCCTTTCCATTATTCTCCTTCCCTTACTCTTTGTTCATTCAGATACTTCCCACCCACACTGCTGCTTTGAGCTTCAGGGACTAAAAGCCTGCCTGTCTTTCAGTAGTATAACGGTATCTTTAGCCAACTCTTTTAATTGTATCTACCTTTATCTATCTATCTATCTAAAACATTTCTCGTAAGATCATCCCTTGTAGAAAGGCGACCTCATTAGAGGCAGCTTGTACTTAGTATATGGTTGAGGAGTGTTTTATTGCTTAAGACACTTGATCGTGCTTTACTTTGCTTTGCTTGCAAATGGGAAACATCCTTCTGTGCCTGTGTGCAGCCAGTCCTCTAAGGAAAGTGGGTGGCAGATGGTGCAATGGAGCTCTAACATTCAGCTCCCAGAGTTCAGAGAAGTCTGATGAAGGGAAAGTGATGTAAATCCCAGGTGGCCAACGACAGATGGGGAGTCTGGGGAGGTGAGGAGCAAGGTTGTCCACCCAGTGTCAGATCTCAAGGGACTGCTTTTCCTACCTGTCCAGACCTCCTCAGGAGACGCTCCTGACACTCAGGATCCATATCAGTTGGATAATGCTTCTATCACTTCTTTAAACTGAAATTAACAAAATACAGCCTTTAAAATTAAAAATAACTTTATTAGGTGCACTTTGAAATCTTCCTTCTTAACCATGCTATGAAACAACTCAGATTAGCTATACGAGTCTTGCAGACGTGGAGAACGTTACAGGAAGAGGCATGACTTGTTAGGGCTTTCTGTGTTTTAAGGAGCCCCATGGTGTATTTGGGGCTCAGTCCGTGAACCTCAGATACTGGGAGAAGACTGAACAAACCTCTCAAGAAGTCAAAGCCAGAAGCAAACCCCAAAATACCTTGAAGCATTAATGGGACTTAATGAGACCCATTACTGCCAAAGGCTCCTCATTGACTCATTAGAGCAGATACTTGGAGACGGTGACTGCAGGTAGGCAAGGGCACTGCACAGGTGGCTGTAATGCTGAGAAAACCCTTGGTTCGTTTTATGAAGCAGGCAAGGCCAAACCCCGAGCCCAGGTCCTGGGAAGGCAGTTTCTGAGAAGAGAAGAATAAAGTTTTGTCTCACTGGCCCTGGTGGTAGAGACAGCTGCTATAGTCAAGACGACAAAGACCTCAGTCCTTTTGGACCTCTCAGTCTTGCTAGAACCCTTGGCCATCTCTATGCAGGCTGCCCTACACTGTCCCATGCCTCACCTCTTTCCCTTCAGCTTGCTGACAGCCATCTTGCTTTCCCACCTAGCTCTCACCCTGGCATTTCTATGCCTTCACTGATGGCTCTCCACCCTCACCAGCTGCTCCTTGAAACACAAAGCCATGGGATAATCCAGACTCCCTCTGGGTGATCTCTTGCAGCACAAGACTACCCTCTGAGTGAGGATTATTTTTTCTCACATCCAGACAGAACCTTCCCAGCTGTAATTTGTGGAGGTTTCTTGCTCTTCCCGCTACTAAGAAAAGCTCCATTGTCCCTGAAACTGTGAGGAATGAGCGATTTGTGTAAAGAAAATCTAGTGAATATAAGCTTGAAGCAAATGTCATTTATATTGAAATAAAGGAATATATGTAGGGCATGACCATAAACAGGGGAGTGGTAGTCTTTATGTAACTTCCTGATAAGTATAGTTTGGGTAACTCCCTTGATATGTGAAGCTTATGTAGCCTCCTGATATGTAAGTTAGTTCCTGATATACTAGTGCAAACCAGTGTTGTAAATAACCGCAGAAATGTCAAGAAAATGTATAGCCAGATAAGGTAGCATAATATAAGTGGAATAACGGAGCACCTGCACAAACAGAGAGGTCATGTAGAGTGCACTGACGAAGAGGAGCATCTTCCTCCCAACGACCACCGGACGACCACCTAGAAAAAGATGAAGCATGCGCAGACCGGGGAAGTGGTGACGTACTTAAAGAAAGAGTCATCTTCCAAGAAAAAGGCGGAGAAAGGCAAGAAACGAAGCCTAGAGAAGTATAAAGGAAGGAATTGTAAGAAGTGAAGGTGTGCGTCTTGGTGGAGCGGAGACTCCCGACGCACCCAGCGCTGTTTGCTTGCCTCTATTTGTTTAATAAATTGCAAACTTAAATTGGAATCCTGTTTGGGACTAAATCATTTATCACAACTGGGGACTCGTCCGGGATGGTCTTGGTTCCTGAATTCTGACTTGATCTAGGAGGGGCGCCCCACCATTTGGGGGCTCCTGATCGGGTCGGGTCGGGACTAACACCATCCTGAACCCAAATAGGGGCAAGCAAAGAATTTGATTTTTTATGAGCTCCCTTGCCGGCTGCAGCAGTTTATTTTGCCCGTAATTCTGCGCGCGAAGATCCGAACGAAGACGACGGGGTTGTAAGTATTTAAGGTGTATACCGTTCGGTTGGGTGGGATTCGGTTGCCTGTGTGTGTAAAAGTGTGACTGAGACGGAAGGTAGTTCCGAAGCGATTGTGGAGGTCTTCTAACCGCGGTTCCAATCTCCCGCGAGGGACTTGGCCGGTGAAGGACCGAAGCGATTCTTATAGGATCCATAGGTGCGTGAGAAGTTTGAAACCGCCTGCAAGACACTCTGCCTGGTAACCAAGGGCTGTAGGAATTGCCACAGTAAAAATTCCTAGATGGGTCAGACGAAATCGAGAACCCAGGACCAGAAGAAAGGGAGCGAATTACTAAAAATACCTCCGGAGATTCCATTAGGAATAATGTTAAAACATTGGAATAATAAGGGCCCTGGAAAAGGGAAGACAAAAGAGAAATTAGTTAAATATTGTATGGTAAAATGGCCAAAGAACCCCTTGAGACCCCACGTTTTTTTTGGCCTGTATTTGGGTCATTTGAGGATTGGGTTTGTCAGGCGCTAAACCTGTATGTAAATTCTAAGGAACCGTTTTGCCAAGAGGAGAGCGAGTATGCTAGTTTATGGATAAAGGCCTGTGTGGGCATTTTTCATAAAAATAAGACCGTAGGGGAGCAACACATGGAAAAGGAAAAGAAGGATTGGGACCCCCTAGATCACTTACCTCCCCCGTATAATCCAGCTACCCGTCAAATACCGTCACCAAATTTGACGACTTCCCCTACGGCCCCGGGGTCGAATTCAACTCTAAGGGGAGGATCCCAAACTGAGCACCCAGAGCGTCTTTGTATCCTTTACGGGAAGTACCTCTGGGTGGAGATAGAGGACTGGCAAGAGAGAGGGTTGGAAGAATTACTAAGAGAAGCTCAAAAGGTTTATGTCAGGAGGGACGAAGAAAAACAAGAAGCAGAGGCAAGAATTTTTGTAGCAGCAGTGAGGGAAAGTCAGAGGAGTAAGACTCAGCTGGGAGAGAAAAAAAGATAAGAGACCAGAACAGCCACCCCAGGGACAATCTCATCAAGACAGACCCACAATTCCCATCTGTTACTACTGTAACAAAAAGGGACGTGTTCAGAAAAACTGCCGTAAACGGGAATGGGATGAGAAAATGTTCAAAGAGGATTAGGGGTGTTAGGGGCTGTATCTTCTGGGGACCTCAACATCAACAGAGCCCTTGATAAAACTATTAGTAGGTCCCCAAAAAGAAGAATTTTTATTTTTAGTAGATACTGGAGCTGAAAGGTCAACGATTCAGAAACTCCCAAAAGGGGTAGGAAAAGGAAAAGCCCAGATGTCAGTAACAGGTGCAAAAGGAGAACCCTTCAAAGTCCCCATCTTAGAAGAAGTAGAGATTGAGACAGAGACAAAAATTTGTTTAAATGATTTACTTTTATTACCAGAAGCAGAATATAACCTATTAGGGAGGGACTTGATTTTAAAACTAAACCTAACTATTCAGAACCAAGGAGATCGGTTATATATTAACTTATGTACCTTAACCCAACTTGATGAGGAAAAAATTGACCCCCAAGTATGGTATAAGGAAGGAGATGTTGGGAGATTAGATATGGAACCCATCAAGGTACAAATAACAGACCCTCATAAGCCAATTAGAATTAAACAATATCCTATATCTATAGAAGGCCGGAGAGGTCTAAAACCTATTGTGGATAAATTACTAAAAAATGGGACTTTGGAACCGTGTATGTCACCCCACAATACCCCGATACTCCCTGTAAAGAAATCAGATGGTACATATAGGATGGTACAGGATTTGAGAGCCGTGAATCGGCGAACAATCACCAAATTCCCTGTCGTGGCAAATCCTTATACTTTATTGAGTCACCTGTCTCCTAAACATATTTGGTATAGTGTAATAGATTTGAAAGATGCCTTTTGGGCCTGTCTTTTGGATAAGGGGTTCAGAGATTATTTTACCTTTGAATGGGAAGACCCCGAAACAGGACGAAAAACAACAATTAAGGTGGACTGTGCTACCACAAGGGTTTACGGAGTCACCAAATTTGTTTGGACAGACCTTAAAGAAAATCTTACAAGGTTTTACAGTACACGAGGAGGGAAAAATTATGACAATATGTGAATGATTTACTGGTAGCAGGAGAAACTGAAGAGGAGACCCAAAAAGCCACCATTAGATTGTTAAATTTTTTAGAGAAAAAGGGATTAAAAGTGTCCTGCTCGAAATTACAATTTATAGAGCAAGAAGTAAAATATTTGGGACATTGGTTAAGCAAAGGAAAAAAAAAGAAATCAGATCCTGACCGGGTTTCTGGTATTTTAATCCTAAGACCTCCACAGACTAAAAAGGGAATGGAAAAAAAAAAAAACAAAAAAAACCAAAAACCCCCCACACACTGGTGGGATATTTATCCAAATTGTTAGATTCGGTGAGCAGGGGGTGGCCAGCATGTCTCCAAGCCCTAGTTGCTATGGCATTATTGATAGAGGAAGCTAGGAAAATTACCTTTAGTGTACCTCTAAAGGTATATACGCCACATAATGTTAGGAGTGTCCTCCAACAGAGGACAGAGAAATGGTTGACAGATAGTAGACTTCTGAAATATGAAACCATCTTGATAGATTCACCTAATTTGGAATTAGGAGTCACCTCTGCCCAGAGCCCCGCTCAGTTCCGGTTTGGGGAACCCTCAGAAGCAGTAGTGCTATAACACAATTGTTTAGAAGTTATAGAATCCCAGACAAAAGTAAGGCTCAATCTTAGAGATATTGAATTAGAGGGAGGAGAAAAATTGTTTGTAGATGGATCCTCCCAAGTAATAGAAGGGAAGAGAAAATCAGGATATGCAAAAATTGACAAGGACTTAGAACTTGTGGAATCAGGACCTCTGAGTCCATCGTGGTCAGCTCAGGCTTGTGAGCTTTATGCCTTATGTAGGGCCCTGGAATTATTAAAAGAAAGAAGAGGGACCATATTCACAGATTCCAAATATGCATATGGAGTAGTCCATACTTTTGGAAAAATTTGGGAGGAAAGAGGCTTGATTAACACTCAAGGAAAGAACTTAATACATCAGGAGTTGATAGTAAAATTTTAAAAGTGTTAAGAGAACCAAAGGAAATAGCCATGGTGCATGTGAGGGGACACCAAAAGGGATTAGATTATCGAATTAGAGGAAATAATTTAGCAGATAAGGAGGCTCAGGAAGCAGCCTTGAGGATTGAAACTGTTAAAATTAATCATACACCAACAAGGGAGGACACTAGTGGAAGAGGATAAGAGGAAAAGGAGAAAAAGTTTACGCTGGAGGAACAAGCAAAATTAGAGAAAATAGGAGCTAGAGTGGAACAAGGGAAATGGACATTACCTGATGAGCGAGAGATGTTGCCAAAAGCTTACGCTAGGCAGGTATTAGAACGCTTACACGCGCAAACACATTGGGGTACAAAAGTGTTAAGTGATCATTTCCTTAAACAGTTTGGCTGTATTGGAATTTTTTGAAATAGCAAGGCAAATTACACAAGGGTGTTTAACTTGTCAAAGGGCAAATAAGGCCGTGTTTCAACAAGTGGCCATGGGAGGAAGAAAACTAGCTTATAGACCGTTTGAAAGGATTCAAGTCGACTTTACCAAATTACCAAGAATAGGAAGATTGAAATATTTGTTAGTTATAGTAGACCATTTAACACGATGGGTCGAAGCCTATCCTGTAGCAAGAGCGACAGCTCAGACGGTGATAAAATTTTACTAGAACACCTAATCCCCAGGTATGGGATAATACAATATATTGATTCTGATCAAGGCACTCGCTTTACTTCTAAAATTATAAAATCCTTGTGCCAATCATTAGGTATTAAATGGGAATATCATACCCCATGGCATCCTCAAAGTTTGGGAGTAATAGAAAGAATAAACCAAACAATAAAGCAAGAGCTAGCGAAGCTAATGGTTGAAACACAGATGCCATGGACTAAATGTTTACCGCTAGCCCTTCTTAACATAAGGATCAAACCGCACAGTGAGACTGGATTATCGCCATATTAGGTTTTATACGGCATGCCCTATCTCCGAGGGAAACAATGTAGTGGAAGATTATAATATTCGGAAATATGTTATCATTTTAGGAGAAAGGTTGAAAGAACTAAGAGATATAGGAATAATGGCACAAACCCTACCTTTGGGGTTTGCAATCCATCAATTCAAACCAGGGGATAAGGTACTGATCAAAACTTGGAAGAAAGAAACTTTAGTTCCTTCATGGGAAGGACCCTTTGTTGTATTGTTAACTACAGATACTGCCATCCGGACCGCGGAAAAGGGGCGGACGCACGCGACTCGAGTAAAAGGACCCATGAAAGACTGGAAAGTTATTTTACAACCTGGAACCACAAAAATAACATTAAAAAGGGAATGAACGTATGAGAAATGATCACGAATTAAAGACTATAGCATTAAGCAATTATCGGGCAGGACTAAGTTTATGTCCACTCTGTAAACCATGTTGTATGATTATTGAGGGTTAGGTGTAACCTGTGTAACAAATATATCATTTCCCACAGAGGCTAACAGGGACGTTTTCAAATTCAAAGCTGAAGTTTCCTCTGCATTCAGTGTGGACAGACTACTCCTATAGGAGATTTCTGGTGGGTAAGATTTATTACTGTCATCGAAATAAAGAAGTCCGCTTGAGAAGGGGGAGAGGGCAAGACCGGGTGGGGATTCTCAGTCGCGACCAAGTAAGGCCAGTCAAGGACGAGCACCCCTTGTAGCTGATGCCTCCGACCATGAGATCCCTTACCGGACCTCTCCTGATTTTACTCGGACTCACCAACCTGGTGACAGGTAATCAAAATTGCACCGAGTGCATAAGAACCGCCCAGCACGGACGAGTAAGTAATAAAACATTAATGTACCACACCTATTACGAGTGCAAAGGGAAACAGAACGGGAGTTGTATATACAATGGAACACAATATAAGAAATGCTCGGTGGAAAATGATACTGTTTGTTACGATCCAAAGGAACTTCTTTATCAATAGTGGGTAGAAATGAAAACAAATTCGGAAGTAGGAAGATTAATTGGAATAAGTAAGGATATGGCCAATTTGAGCACATCAGTATCGGTAATTTTTGATGCATGCGATATTATAGATGATGATCTGGATATTAATTGTGGGAGTGTAGAGTGGAGATGATACTATAGTAATCAACCAAAATATATTTGCCCAGGTGGAGGTGGACGTCAATGTCAGATAAATCCTGATTATGTACCTAGTCAAACGGTGAGATATCAGTCAGCACACCTATGTGGAAGAAGGGGATGGTCTTGTGTATGTTAGGATACTGCAAGCTGGGGATATGACAGCCAATGTGGGGATTTACAAGCTTCAATCACAAGGGTACAAACAGACAATAATTGTACAACCCGTACCTGTAATTTAGTAAATTTAACCCTTATAAATTTAGAAATTTGGAAACAGAAAAAAATAACCAAAATTGGACTTAAGATATATGGACCTGGAGAAGACCCAGGTGTAGTTATTAATATTGAAATGAAAGAAAAGAGAATCGGTGCAGCATAGACTGTTATTTAAGTCATTTTATCATGAAATGGAAACAGGAACGAAATATGAAATTCCCACAGTGGCTAAAAATCTATTTGTAAATCTTGCTGAGAACATTGCTAAGTCACTAAATGTAACTAATTGTTATGTATGTGGTGGAACTAATCAGGAGAGAATTGGCCCTGGGAGGCCCAAGAGAGCAACATACCAGACCCTAATGTTTAGAACATATCAACTCAGGTCAGGAAACAACAATGGATATTACAAACCAGCATAATAAGAAGAAGCTGTTGGCAAAATGACGCTGGGAGTAAACCAGTCGGATATTTAGTATGTGAAGGGGGATATAACTGGAATAGTACTTACCAAAAGTAGGATAAATGGGGCACTGCCCAAGAAATAAGTAAAAACCATGCGAATTGGACCAACGGAACCACTATTGATAAAGGGTGGTCAAGTCCAGAAGGGCAATATTGGATCTGTGGAAAATTTGCATATACCCGATTACCAAAAAATTGGACCGGAGCGTGCGTGTTAGGAACTATACGGCCAAGCTTTTTCTTATTACCTATAAACCGAGGAGAACGCCTAGGGGTACTGGTATATACAGACGCATTAGAAACTCACAACCGAAGGGGAAAAAGAGAGCTACAAATAGGAAAATGGAAAGATAAAGAGTGGCCACCTGAAAGAATAATAGCATATTATGACCCAGCGACATGGGCAGAAGATGGGTCCTGGGGATATAGGACCCCCATTTATATGTTGAATAGAATAATCAGGTTGCAAGCTGTAGTAGAAATAATTGTAAATAAAACGGGTAATGCTCTAGGATTGGTGGCTAAACAAAATACTAAAATGCGTACAGCCCTATATCAAAATAGACTCGCACTAGACTATTTACTAGCACAGGAAGGAGGAGTCTGTGGAAAATTTAATCTCACAAATTGTTGTTTAGAGATAAATGATGAAGGAAAAGCCATCAATGAATAAGTAAGAGAAATGAAAAAAGTAGCCCATGTGCCAGTCCAAACGTGGAATGGAATAAATGTCCAAGGACTATGGACAACGTGGGAAAATTTATTCTCAGGAAACTGGGTAACAAAAATCATTATCGTTTTGTTAGGATTGTTTGGAGGTATGTTAATAATACCATGTCTAATTCCTTGTCTTTCACAAGCTGTAGCTTCTGCGATTAATGGAATGAAATTTACAGCCACTCCAATAGAACCAACACAGAGTGAGAGAAAACATGTTTTAATGTTGGTAAAACATATAGAGGAACCCAAGTTAATACCCATCAAACAAACTTTAAATAAATTTTACACGAATCACAGTGGTGAAAAAGAAAACGGGGGATTGTGAGGAATGAGCGATTCGTGTAAAGAAAATCTAGTGAATATAAGCTTGAAGCAAATGTCATTTATATTGAAATAAAGGAATATATGTAGGGCATGACCATAAACAGGGGAGTGGTAGTCTTTATGTAACTTCCTGATAAGTATAGTTTGGGTAACTCCCTTGATATGTGAAGCTTATGTAGCCTCCTGATATGTAAGTTAGTTCCTGATATACTAGTGCAAACCAGTGTTGTAAATAACCGCAGAAATTTCAAGAAAATGTATAGCCAAATAAGGTAGCATAATATAAGTGGAATAACGGAGCACCTGCACAAACAGAGAGGTCATGTAGAGTGCACTGACGAAGAGGAGCATCTTCCTCCCAACGACCACCGGACGACCACCTAGAAAAAGATGAAGCATGCGCAGACCGGGGAAGTGGTGACGTACTTAAAGAAAGAGTCATCTTCCAAGAAAAAGGCGGAGAAAGGCAAGAAACGAAGCCTAGAGAAGTATAAAGGAAGGAATTATAAGAAGTGAAGGTGTGCGTCTTGGTGGAGCGGAGACTCCCGGCGCACCCAGCGCTGTTTGCTTGCCTCTATTTGTTTAATAAATTGCAAACTTAAATTGGAATCCTGTTTGGGACTAAATCATTTATCACAAAACCATTCTTCAAGCAGCTGCAGGCTGCAGCTACTGCAGTGCCCTGACCCTCCACTTCCCCAGGCTAAAGAAGCCGTTGTTAAAAATAAATATATTAAAGTCTGCGCCCGCGATCCTGCAGACACCGCCCCCCCCCGCGACACACGCGCGCTCAGACTCACTCAGCCACCCCCCCGCGCACGCGCGCTCCCGGACCCGCAGGCCGGTGGGTGCGGCCCCCCCCGGCCGCAGACTCTCCGGCGCCCCGGAGCAGCGGGGGGCAAGGGGGGCTGCAGCCGCGCGTGCCCCGCTGCCCGGCAACCGGCCCCCCCGGCGGCGCGGCGGCGGGGGAGGGAGCCTGGCGCAGAGGCTGGCTGGGGGAGGGGGGATGGCGGCGCTTTTCGGAGGTTTCTGTTTGGGTCGGTTGGGTTGGGGGTTTTTTTTCTCTTTTCGTTTTTCACCTCCCCCGCCGTTCGCGTTCGTTGGTTTTCACCGCGCGGCGGCGGCGGCCCGCGCGCAGCGGCGCTGTTGTGCCAAACGCGGGTTCCGTCACCCGGTGCGCAGAGCGCCGGGAAACACACGGAGTCGAGACGGCGGCTTTTCTTCCGCCCCTGCGCCGAGCTGGGGGCCGGTGGTAGGCCCACAAAGCTGGCGCGCCTCGGTTAACGCAGGGAAAATATTTCTACGCTCCGAGCAACAAGTCACCGTTATTTTTTTGAGAGCTGGCGCAGGCGCCCTTGCGCCTGTTGGTTCCCGCAAGCCTCGTCTCCACGGCGACAGCGTCCTCCTTTTTTACTGCGCGTGCCCCGTGAGGAAGGGGCTTCTGTGGGTAGGGGTCTTCCCCTACCGGAGGGCAGGCTTGTGCTATGCCGAGTCGATGTTAATTAGATGTTACTTAGGATAGTTCACTCAAAGGTCGGCAGTTGCGTTCCCTTTGCGGTTGCCTTGTTCCGTCCCTCAGGCTTGCGCCTCGTTGACTCCTGACAGAGCCTAAACAATACCCCCGCTTTGTGCCTCGCATACCTTCAGCAGGGTGACTGACCGACGGACTGGCCGACCGACGGACTGAGGACGAAAGGCGGGAGGGGGGCACGGGTGCGGCAGGGACGCCGCGGGGTCCTAAAGTCTCCCGCCTTCCTTCCTTCCCCGGGCCGGCAAAACTGCTGGCGGAAGGGGGAGGGGGGGGTGTCTCCGTGTGTGCGTGTGGCCGCGGGCGAGGGGTTCGTGCCGGGGCCGGTTTGGGAGCGTGTGTGGCGGGCGTGCACGCAGTAAGAAACGAAAAAGTCTGGTAACGCTGTGGACAACGCCGCCTTCTCTGCTACAGCCTGCGCTGTGGCCCGCCTCGGTGTCCGCCTGCGGGCGATGTGCTCGGCTCGGCTCCCGGTTGAAGCCGTCCCTGGGAAAGCAGCAGCCCCGTGCCTCGGCCTGGGCAGAGACCTGCGTCCCCGAGGCCGGGCTCCGGCTGCCGGAGAGGTGGGCCGCGCCTCTCGCTAGCGGCCGTCGGCGTGTCCGTCGCCAGCGGGATGCGTTCCAGTGGTGAGCAGCGCCCAGAGGACAGGCCCAGCAGCCTCAGGCAAAGCGGGGTCGCTGCTTTGCTGATGGTGGTGTCCGAAAAGGCGGTTTCGTTTCCCGGCGTGCAATAGGCCAGTCTCACACACCGAGGCGAGATACCGGTTTATTCCAGACCTGCGCAGAGCTGGGTGCTGGGTGGTAGGCCCACAAAGCTGGCACCCCGCAGTTAACACCCAGAAAATATTTGTAGGTTTCTAGCAACACTTACCAGTATTCTTAAACATACCTCAGCTGCCACCACGTTTACACATAAGCAGATTAACTTCTGGCGGCCTTGTAGCAATGGGGCTCGCTGCAGTGGGGTGGGGAGGGCGGGCGGCTGGGGCTGGGCACCGCCGCCTCTGCCTGGTCCCCGGTCCCCGGTCCCCGGTGGTGAGAGAGAAGAGTAAGAAAAGGTAAGGGGGAGGGAGGCTAGATAAATAAATAGCTAAAAAAATGACAATCAAAAAGAAACGGGCGGTGTGCAGGGTGCGTGTGGGTGTCTTTACACAGAACTCTCCGGGGTGAGGGCAGGCGGGCGGTTTGGGAGGAGGGAGTGGGGAGAGCAGGTTTAGGACAAATGCTGATCTGGCACTCTCTGCTAATTCTTGATGGATTAACATACACCGACCTATGGTTAATGAATGTAATAAATAATTCATTAACCGGTAATTAATATACGAAGTAATGATTAGCGATAGAGCAATACAGATTAATATTTACTAGAATTAACATCCAGTGGATTAAGATCACGTTAATAAGGAACTACTTTACTGATAACAAGTTCTAGGTGAGGAACAGAGCCGTCGTGTAGCACGTGTAATTAACGATAATTAATAATGATGAATTGATAGTAGATAATTACAACAGTAAATCAGAGTGATGATAAAGAAAAAAAAATACTTGATAAGTAACTGGAGGACAGTAGGGTTAATGCAGTACCACAAAATACTAATAAATAAAATAATCGATCTTAATAGGTAACGACTGTTATTAATAAGTAATTATTAATGATTGATTTAGACTAATTTGATTAATAAAAACTTAATCAGTTCATTAATTTTTTATTCATTTATTTGTTGTAGACCGATAGATACTATATAACTCAAATAGCATCGATCAATAGGAATGAAGAGTTAATAAGAATTTCAGTTATTAATAATGGTCAGCTTACTCACGTTTGATGGAGGTCTTTGTGGCCTTGCCGTAGAACATCAGGCTGCAAGGCTTTTGCCTCATCCCAGACATCACTCAACAATAGTCAGTTATGAGACTGTCTGACTGCAACCCATCAGGGTTGCTTTTGAAGAGGAGCGTGTTGCTCCAGTCAAACCCTGCTACTCCCTACAGACCCACAGTGGTTTCACACATTATCCACCCTGTGACCTTAGTCACAACTCACTAAGAGGAACATTGTGTAATTTGTATTTAGGTGGGTCGAGGCATTCATCTCTCCTTCCTGTGTTTTCATCCTCTGTTGTTGGTTGGTAATTTATTGTTGGGATCACTCTGCACGGCTCGACCTTAAGGAGAAGGAGCTGCAGCATTGAGAAGCTGGTAAACAGCTAGATATCTGCACGGCTCGGCCTTGAGAAGAGGGAGCTGTGGCATTGGGAAGCTGGTAAACAGCTGGACATCTGCAGGGCTCGGCCTTGAGGAGAAGGAGCTGTGGTAAACAGCTAAGAAGCAGCACTGTATAAGAAAAACAGGATGGAACCCGGACCACGTAGCAGTAACCGCAAGTAGGAGGAGTATGATGATGCAATCTTTAGGGCTAAGCCAATGATTGTAAGACAAGTATGCATAAGGTAGAACTTAGTGTATAAATATGTGTAAGGTTTTGCAATAAAGTTGAAGCTTGCCTTATCACTCATATTGAGTCGACTGCTTGCCTTCCCTCGCTCGTCGCAATTTATAATAGGGGATGGTATTAAAGGGATGTATTCAGGATCATAGATGTGGATCCTCTTAACACGCATGGTTACAGCTCTAGTTATCATAGATTTCACACGTGACAATCAAATACGGACAATAACAATCATTATGATAAACATTAATACATACTGGGTTAGACTATGATCCCATCCACTAACTTTTAATCTGAGCCAACTGAAAATATTTTAAATCCACCTAGTTCATTGCCAGTTGCTTGGTTTCATCTTCTCATTGAAGATTTGGTCCACAGTTTTTTGCATTTCATCTCTAGCTTGATGCAGAGTAGCGGACACATTTGGAATTGACAGCAGGTTTTGCCAGGATAGGTGTTATTCAGCCATCCACAAACGCTGTTCTCCTTTAGTAGTACCATATTCAATGCTAATTGATTTTCTAAAGTCATCTGTGAGGCTGCTCGTGGGTACAAGCTGGGTGTTGCTTAGCCTTGCTGGCTGGCTGCATACAATTAGCTAGAGTCTCTCCTTGCCATGGTAGATTTTCTAGATATAATCAATTTTCAATTATCACAGCCGAAGAAGTCCAAAACAATCCCATTGCTAAGCTTACTCTCATCCCTGCTGTATAATAGCTTGGCCGTGACACGGAGGGCAATACATTTCTCTTTGTTCTGTACCCTCTTGGTTTCATTAATGACTACAGTGAATGACTACTGAGTATGATTAAAAGCTATTATGGGAGATAAACTTGTGGAATTCCCAAACTGCATTCTAACCCATCCCAATAGGGTTGACTGTAATCTGATATCTCTTCATTAGAACATACCCATACGGTCTCAAGCAGTGCAGGATACATTAGAGTGGTACTTGTGCTCTTTACTACTGGCTCATGAGTCTTGCATCCGTTTTTTATAATGTTGGGAAGGAATCCTACATTTACTAGCCATGTGTTTAGAGGATTCTATCTGACATGCTGTCTGTAAGCTAGGGATTGGAGCACTGTAATTGTGGCACAGGCATATACTTCTTAAGGCGTGATGGAGGTCTGAGGCAAACGGTATCCATAGATAATCATCCATATTGTAACAATTTATCTTGTTTATACAATTCCATAGCCTGTCTGGTTCCAATGACATGGTATAATGGGGTCTCTTCACCCATTGTTTTAAACGTCTTTTATGATCAGGGGTGGTCCATATGCAAGAAACATTACTAGATTGTGGGCCACATGCAGATCCATACTTAGAGGTGTGAAATATGTTCATCTGATTCGTGTGATGAAGTGTAATCTTCTGGACTTTTATGGACTTCTCCTGCACCATAAAAAGGGGTATTTTACAGGAGAAGGTTAAACTACTTGGCTCGTATATCAGCTCAAACCAGTTTGACCACTGACCGCATAGTATTGTGTAAAGAAAGTGCATGCATAAGGTTTGGGGTCATCCTGGGGGCACGCCGAGGAAGATTCGAGAAGACTCTAGCAGGAAAAGAGGGCATGCGCTGAAGAAGACACGCCTGTTCATGAATATGTATTAACGGACAGGATATAAACCAGGAACAGGAGCTGAACCGCGTGCGTCTTGGTGGAGCGGAGACTCCCGGCGCACCCAGCGCTGTTTGCTTGCCTCTATTCGCTTAATAAATTGTAAATTTGAATTGGAATCCTGTTTGGGACTAAATCATTTACAACAATTGGGGGCTCGTCCGGGATGGTCTTGGTTCCTGAATTCTGACTTGATCTAGGAGGGGCGCCCCACCTTTTGGTGGCTCCTGATCGGGTCGGGTCGGGACTAACGCCATCCTGAACCTGAATAGGGTCAAGCAAAGAATTTGATTTTTTATGAGCTCCCTTGCCGGCTGCAGCAGTTTATTTTGCCCGTAATTCTGCGCGCGAAGATCCGAACGAAGACGACGGAGTCGTAAGTATTTAAGGTGTATACCGTTCGGTTGGGTAGGATTCGGTTGCCTGTGTGTGTAAGAGTGTGACTGAGACGGAACCTCGTTCCGAAGCGATTGTGGAGGTCTTCTAACCACGGTTCCAATCTCCCGCGAGGGACTTGGCCGGTGAAGGACCGAAGTGATTCTTATAGGATTCGTGGGTGGGTGATAGGTCCTAAACCCCCTGCAAGACACTCTTACTGGTAGCCAAGGGCTGTAGGAATTGCCACAGTAAAAATTCCTAGATGGGTCAGATGAAATCGAGACCCCAGGACCAGAAGAAAGGGAGCGAATTGCTAGAAATACCTCCGGAGAGTCCATTAGGAATAATGATTGAAAATTAGAATGATAGGGGCCCCAGAAAAGGAAAAAGTAAATTAAAATTAGTTCAATATTGTATGGTAGAATGGCCAAAAGAACCTTTGAGACCACATGTCTTTTGGCCTGTTTTTGGATCTTTTGAAGACTGGGTCTGCCAGGCCTTAAATATATATGTTAATTCAAAGGAACCTTTTAGTCAGGAGGAAAGTGATTATGCAGGATTATGGGACAGAACTTTACGTTCTTTTCCAGCCTCAATACTTACATTAAAAACAGATGAAAAGTTTGAGGAAGAAGAAGAGGGGAAAAGTGAAAAGGAAAAAGATGATAAATGGGAGCCACTGGATAACCTACCGCTTCCATGTTCTAATAATCCATCTCCGGCGGCGGCTCCCCCTCCGGTGGCCGTAGTACCTCTCTCTGTACCACCGTTGCCCCTATCTCCACCACCAACAGCACCGGAATTAGATCGACCTCTGGCTGCATGTACGAGAAGTAGGACTGCTGTATCTGAGGGAGCTTCTCTATATCCCTTACGAGAAGTACCCCTCGGAGGCAATCAGGGAGGCATCGGGTTTGTGGCAGTCCCGTTAAATACCACAGACGTAAGAAATTTCAAGAAAGAAATGGGGACCCTATTAGATGATCCCCTCGGAGTAGCTGAAAAATTGGACCAATTCCTAGGCCCCAATACTTATACCTGGGAAGAAATACAGTCCATTTTAGGGATCCTATTCACTGTTGAGGAAAGGGGAATGATTAGACAAGCTGGAATGAGAATTTGGGAAAGACAGAGTCAGGCAGGACCCCCGGGAGATCAGAAGTGGCCAAATGTGGATCCCCACTGGGATCATCAACAACCCCAAGGAAGACAAAATATGAGGGATTTGAGAACGTTAATCATACAGGGAATAAGGGACGCGGTTCCCCGAGGGCAAAACATTACTAAAGCATTTAATGAACAACAAGGGAAAGACGAATCTCCAACAGAATGGTTGGAGAGGTTGAGGAAAAACCTACCAATGTATTCTGGAATTGATCCGAATACAGTGGCTGGGACCGCACTCCTTAGAACATAATATGTAGCTAAATCCTGGGGGGATATAAGAAGGAAATTAGAAAAATTGGAGGATTGGCAAGAAAGAGGATTAGAGGAGTTAGAGAAGCCCAGAAAGTCTATGTTAGGAGGGATGAAAAAAACCAAAAAGCAAAAGCAAAAATTTTTGTAGCAGCAGTAAGGGAAAGTCAGAAAAATAAGATGACTCCTGGAGAGAAAAGGGAAAAAAGAATAGAGCAGACACCCCGGGGACAGCCTTATCGAGGAAGATTTACAATTCCCGTCTGTTACTACTGTAACAAGAGGGGACATGTTCAGAAGAACTGCCGTCAGCGGGAACAAGATGAGAAGATGTTCAAAGAAGATTAGGGGTGTTGGGGGCTCTATCTTCTGGGGACTTCAACATCAACAGAGCCCTTGATAAAATTATTAATTGGTCCCCATAAAGAGGAAGTTTTATTTTTAGTGGATACAGGGGCCGAAAAGTCAACCATTCAAAAACTTCCAAAAGGAATAGAAAAAGGGAAGAGTTACGTGTCAGTAGCAGGAGCAAAAGGAGAGCCTTTTAAAGTAAATATATTGAAAGATGTAGAAGTAGAAACAGAAAAGAAAATTTGTCTTAATGATTTACTTTTGCTCCCTGAAGCGGAATACAATTTATTAGGAAGGGATTTGATTTTGAAGTTAAACTTGAGCATTCAGAGTCAAGGGGACAAATTGCAGATTAAATTATACACTTTAACACAAGAGGATGAAGAAGCTATTAACCCCTCAGTGTGGTATAAGGAAGGGGAAACTGGAAAGATAAAAATGGACCCCATAAGCGTTCAAATAATAGATCCGCACCGCCCAATTAGAATCAAGCAATACCCTATACCTATGGAGGGTCGAAAAGGATTAAAACCTGTAGTTGACAGACTTTTGGAAAAAGGAACCCTAGAACCATGTATGTCCCCTCGTAACACGCCCATTCTTCCTGTAAAGAAACCGGATGGGTCATACAGGATGGTGCAGGACTTAAGAGCTGTAAATCAGCGAACAATCACTAAATTCCCTGTGGTGGCAAATCCTTATACTTTATTGAGTCATATATCTCCCAAACATCCTTGGTATAGTGTAATAGATTTGAAAGATGCTTTTTGGGCCTGTCCTCTGGATGAGGCATCCAGAGATTATTTTGCCTTTGAGTGGGAGGAAGGACCCCGAAACAGGACAAAAACAACAATTAAGATGGACTGTGTTACCACAAGGGTTTACGGAGTCACCAAATCTATTTGGACAAACTTTAGAAAAAATTCTACAAGATTTCACAATACCTAAGGAGGTAAAGTTATTGCAATATGTGGACGATTCATTAGTAGCAGGAGAAACTGAAGAGGGGATCCGAAAAGCCACCATTAAATTGTTAAATTTTCTAGGGGAAAAGGGATTAAAGGTGTCCCGATCAAAGCTACAGTTTGTAGAACAAGAAGTAAAATAGTTAGGACATTGGCTGAGTAAGGGAAGGAAGAAGTTAGATCCTGATAGGGTATCTGGGATTCTATCCTTAAGACCCCCACAGACTAAAACGGAAATTAAGCAAATACTGGGATTAGTAGGATATTGTAGACCATGGTTTGAAAATTATAGTGATAAAGTAAAATTCTTATATGAAAAATTAACTAATAACCAACTTAAGTGGTTTAGTGAAGATGATCAGAGATTTGAGGAAGTAAAAAGGGCATTAATACAAGCACCTGTATTGAGCCTCCCAGATCTAGAAAAACCTTTCTATCTCTTTGTGAATACATCAAGCCAGACAGCATATGGAGTTCTTACTCAAGACTGGGCAGGAATCCAAAAAACCCATGGGGCATTGTTCTAAGTTACTTGATCCAGTAAGCAGAGCATGGCCTGCTTGTCTCCAAGCTTTGGTTGCTACAGCATTATTAATAGAGGAAGTTAGGAAGATTACCTTTAGTGCTCCTTTAAAAGTGTATACCCCACACAATGTCAGAAATGTTTTACAACAAGAAGCGGAAAAATGGTTAACGGACAGCCGGACCCTAAAGTATGAAGCAATACTAATAGACTCCCCTGACTTAGAACTGAGGGTGACTTCTGCTCAGAGTCCAGCACAATTTTTGTTTGGAGAACCATCAGAGGAATTACAACATAACTGTTTAGAGGTAATTGAGACCCAGACTAAGGTGAGACCAGATCTAAGAGATGCTGAGTTGTAAAATGGAGAAGCGCTGTTTATAGATGGCTCCTCCCGAGTGGTAGAAGGGAAGAGAAAATCGGGATATGCAATAATTAATAAGGACTTAGAAATTGTGGAATCAGGACCTCTGAGTCCATCATGGTCAGCTCAGGCTTGTGAGCTGTATGCCCTATGTAGGGCCCTGGAATTATTAAAAGGAAGAAGCGGGACTGTATTTACAGATTCTAAATACGCATATGGGGTGGTCCACACTTTTGGAAAAATTTGGGAAGAAAGAGGTTTGATTAATACTCACGGGAGGAATTTAATACATCAAGAGTTAATAGTAAAAATTTTAAAGGCGTTAAGAGAACCAAAGGAGATAGCAGTGGTACATGTGAGGGGACACCAAAAGGGACTTTTGGTGATTACCGAACTAGAGGAAATAACTTAGCAGCTAAAGAGGCCCAGGAAGCAGCCTTGAGGACTAAAGTTGCCAAAATTAATGTCATACAAACAAAGGAGGACACCAGCAAAGAAGGACGAGAGGAAAGAGAGAAGGAGTTTACCCCAGAAGGACAAACAAAATTGAAGAAAATAGGAGCTAAATTAGAACAAGGAAAATGGGCACTGCCCGATGGGCGAGAAATGCTGCCAAAAGCCTACACCAGGCGATTATTAGAACGTTTGCATGCGCAAACACATTGGGGTACAAAAGCGTGAAGTGATCATTTTCTTAAACAATTTGGTTGTATTGGAATTTTTGAAATAGCAAAGCAAATTACACAAGGTTGCTTAACCTGTCAAAAGGTAAATAAGACAGTGTTTCGACAAGCAGCCACGGGAGGGAGAAAAACAGCTTACAGACCTTTTGAGAAAGTACAAGTCGATTTCACTGAATTGCCTAAGGTAGGGAGGATAAAATATTTATTGGTAATAGTAGATCATTTAACACAGTGGGTAGAAGCGTACCCTGTAGCACGAGCTACGGCACAGATGGTGGTAAAAATTTTATTGGAACATTTGATACCTAGATATGGGATAATCCAGTACATTGATTCTGACCAGGGCACACACTTTACTTCTAAAATAATAAAACTATTATGTCAATCATTAGGTATTCAGTGGGAATACCACACTCTGTGGCACCCACAAAGCTCGGGGAAGGTAGAAAGAATGAATCAAACAATAAAACAACAATTGGCTAAATTAATGACTGAGACACAAATGCCCTGGACGAAATGTTTACCATTGGCACTTAACAAAAACATACAGTGAGACTGGAATATCGCCATATGAAATGTTCTATGGCATGCCTTATTTTCAAGGAATGCCTCTGGGGAACAATGTAATTGAGGATCATAGTATCCAACAAGATATAATTACCATTGGAAAAAGATTAAAAGAATGAAGAGAGATTGGGATGGTGGCCCAAACACCACCTTTAGGATTTGCAATTCATCAGTTAGAACCAGGAGATAAAATTCTGATAAAAACATGGAAAGAAGGAAACCTATCTCCCCTCTGGGAAGGACCTTTCCTTGTTTTATTCACTACAGAAACAGCTGTGAGAACTGCTGAAAAAGGATGGACACGTGTCACGAGTGAAAGGTCCAGGGAAGGAGTGGAAGGTCACATCTGACTAAATTGCTGTGGGAATTTTATTGCGGCTACTCCTGCAATAGAAACAGGAGTGAAACATGAAATTCCCACAGTTGCTAAAAATCTACTTGTAAATCTTGCTGAAAACATTGCTAAGTCATTGAATATAACTAATTGTTACGTTTGTGGTGGAAGAAATCGAGGTGAACGATGGCCATGGGAAGCTATGGAGAGCAATGTAAGTAATCCCCAAGTTTGGAAAACAATGGGAAAGGGTAATAGGAAACAACAATGGGTACTCCAAACGAGTATAATCGGAAGGAGTTGTTGGCAAAAGAAGAACAGGAAAAAGGAGCTGGAACTAGAATTTGTCCTTGGTGTAGAAGGTGGTGTTTATTTGTAAGAACTGCAGGCTAACTGGCAGTTTTCTGTAGCCATAAAGCCTTGCAAATAAAGAGGATCGCCAGGCTCGGGCAAGTGCTCAGGTCTGGACAAACCACTGATCTAGCAAAGCTCTGGCCTTCACAAGCAGTGCTCAATTAATTTGGGTACTAAGAAAGCACCCCCTTAAAGGAAGGAAGAGGGCAAGACCGGAGGGGAACTGGTGTTGCGGATTAAAAAGGGTCTGCCAAGGGCTCCAACCCCTTTGGGCTGTGACCGCCGACCACTATGGCCCTGACCGGACCTCTTCTAGTTCTACTTGGGGTGAGTTCCTTGATTCTGACTACGGCAAATAACTGTAGTCAATATTGGAACAAGTCCAGCTGCGGTTTACCCCAGAAAAATGGAAAAACTGAGGACCTTTTCTAATTGTACAGCCCGTACGTGTAATCAACAATAAAACCTAGTTTTTTCCTGTTACCCATAAATTAGGGAGAGCGACTAGGAGTCCAGGTGTATAACGAATGGCCTCCTGAGAGATAAACTTGGAATGGAATCAATCTAGGAGGATTTTGGGGAGATTTTATGGGTGGTGATTGGCTTACTAAAATCGGGATAGTTGTATTGGGGATATGTGGGGAATTGTTACTAGATTTATCTACTCGGTGATACAAGGAATGCAGATATCTGCAGTACTCAATTGGAAACGAAAACACGAATCAATACTATAAAGAAAAAGATGGGGGATTGTGAAATATGTTCATCTGATTCGTGTGATGAAGTGTAATCTTCTGGACTTTTATGGATTTCTCCTGCACCATAAAAAGGGGTATTTTACAGGAGAAAGTTAAACTACTTGGCTGGTATACCAGCTCAAACCAGTTTGACCACTGACCGCATAGTATTGTGTAAAGAAAGTGCATGCATACGGTTTGGGGTCATCCTGGGGGCACGCCGAGGAAGATTCAAGAAGACTCTAGCAGGAGAAGAGGGCATGCGCTGAAGAAGACATGCCTGTTCATTAATATGTATTAGCAGACACGCCTATTCATGAATATGTATTAGCGAACAGGATCACGCTGAGGAAGATTCGAGAAGATCCTAGAAGGAGAAGAGGGCATGTGCCGAAGAAGACACGCCTGTTCATGAATATGTATTAACGGACAGGATATAAACCAGGAACAGGAACTGTACCGCGTGCGTCTTGGTGGAGCGGAGACTCCCGGTGCACCCAGCGCTGTTTGCTTGCCTCTATTTGCTTAATAAATTGTACATTTGAATTGGAATCCTGTTTGGGACTAAATCATTTATAACACAGATAATTAATCAGACTGAAATTAGCGGTATCATTAGAGGAACATGGAAAGCTTTTAGGGCAAAGCACTCTATAACTACAAATCCCTTGGTGAGATATAATAAAGGTTATCATAGCTTTGTACGGGCGCTTTTCCCATCACGAGGAGTAGTACAGCTATGTGAAATATGTTCATCTGATTCGTGTGATGAAGTGTAACCTTCTGTCCTACGTATCCTTGTATGACCGCAAGCCTAAGTCTAGCAGAGTGGTTAATGTATATAATGTAATACATTGTAAACTTCAATTGGAATCCTGTTTGGGACTCAGACGTTTATCTCAGCTAGAAAAAGCAATAGTTAGCTTGTCGGCAGAAATGGAAATTATCGCCAATTATCGTATACATACGGAGGGGTTAACAGATGGAATTTTGGCCTGTGAGAAAACTGCAGTTAGAATATCAGAAAATGGACGGCTGGGTAAGAAACAGATACTATGCTGGGTGAGAGAAAACAGCCCAAGAGATAAGAAAGTTGATCAAGGTTAGGGGAGGATGGGGAAGACATGCAGTAACGGAGGAATATAAAGCACAATTCACAATTTTGTTTGCCTTGTAACATTCTGCTATTGGCTTGAGCATGGTTGATATGTGACTGCTGGATTATGGTAATATGCCGCGTGAACAAAGCCTACGAACCAACAGACAGGGTGGCTGGGGCACGTGCAGCACGTCTGGCCAGCGGGCGCGTATGCCATAGGCTCTCTGTGTTGAAAGGTGGCAACCAAGGCGTGTTCTGACACTCGCTGGCCACGTGTGTCGAAACTCGTTCCTCTGCAAATGTATAAATACCGGGATTTCCCAAAGGGCAGTGGGCCGGTGTACGGCAAGGCCACCGTTACCTCCGTGGGGACGCCCACGTAAAGCTGGCACCTACCGACTGCTGGGCTGAGTTCGTGGTGCAGGACGATAGAAGAGTGTACAGATGGTCCATCTTCCTCACAGTCCTCAGGTTGCGAATGAACCATCAGGTTTTGTTTCTAGATAAACAAAAAGGGGGTGATATTGGGATCACCCTGCATGGCTCGACCTTAAGGAGAAGGAGCTGTGGCACTGAGAAGCTGGTAAACAGCCGGACACCTGCAGGGCTCAACCTTGAAGAGAAGGAGCTGTGGTAAACAACTAAGAAGAAGCAAAGGAGCGCGTGGACATACAGAGGCGACCAATCCTGCCTCTGTGAGAGTTGCGTGGACTTAAAGCAATAGCCAACCGGGTAGCACTTTTAGGTGCGTGAACGGGCTGTATTTGTATAAAAAGCACGCTACGCTAACAATAAAGGTCTTTGGCCTGAAGCCCTGCCACAGTCCGTGCCCTATTACTCCACACTCCTGAGCAATTTTTTCTCCAGGCTTAACGGTCCCAGACCTCTCAGCCTTCCGTCCTATGGAAGATGCTGCGGTCCCTTAAATCAGCTTTGTGGCCCTTTGATAGCCTTGCTTTAGCAGGCCAACAACTTTCTTGCACTGGGGAGCCCAGCACTGGACACAGCACTCCAGATGTGGCCCACCAGTGCTCAGTGGAGGAGAAGGTTAACTTCCCTCCATCTGCCGGCAATGCTTTTCCTAATGCAGCCCAGGAGGCTGCTGGCCTTTGCTGCGAGGCTGCATGGCTGGCTCATGCTCAGCTGCTTGCCCTCCAGGACCCTAAGGTACTTCTCTGCAGAGCTGCTATCTAGCCAGTCAGCCCCCAGCATGATGTCCACAGTGTGGCTGGATGACAGGCTGTCCTCCCCCGGGGACTTTCTCAGCAGCAGCTTGTCCTTCTTGGAGATCGGCTTCACCTCTGTCACAGGCCCCACTCATTGCTGCAAGAGTCACCTGGGACAACAAACCCCTCTCCTGCCAGGGCTGCACAGCCCAAGGCCGTTTTCTGTCTGGTCTTGGGGACTGCAGCTTTTGCTCTCGTTGTGAGAACCTCCTTCATCATTATGTTGCCTCCTGCCATCCACTCCAGCACACATCGGCTGTGAAGCCTTTCCACACAAAGAGGGCCAATCTTTTGGTATCAGGTGTCCATGTGACAAATCTGCCCTTGGCCCTGGTGCCACATCTGAGGTGCTACAGGCCTAATGTGCACCAAAGCCCACAGCCTGGAGCACAGACAGCAGGAGGACAACATGCCATCGCAAAGCTGTGACGTTAGGGGAGCAAGAGTCAAGATGGAAAAGGACAGCTCCCACAGCTTTTGTGACTGACGGAGATACAACATCTTTAGGCGAGACTAACAGGGAAGGCGAGAAGTGGAGGATGCCCTGCTTGCTACCAGAGCAGGTCAGATGTGTGGATGTTCTCTATGGGACATGCAACAGGTTAGGCGGGATCTTGTGTGTGGGTCAGCTTCTAACTGTGCCACCCAGTCTGAGGCTCACCTGGACCTTGTACTCCCAAAAGAGGAAAAGTTGGTCAGGGATGGGAAGACCAGTTTCAGCCTTGGTTGTAGTCAGCATGAAACTGTGGTCTCCCAGATCTGCACAGAAGCGGGGAAGGAGAGTAGCCGAGCACAGACCCTGCACATGCGGGAATGAGAACTTGGCCTACTGAGGGCACTGGCAGGTGGGATCCCATGGGGGCAGTGTCAGGGCCCTGAGAGCATCCACAGGCCTTCAGGACCCTAATCAGCCTCACCTGGGGCCTCCATCCACACCTCTGTCCATGGGCCCAGGAGACCATTGAAGACCAGGCCTGAGTTTCAGCCCCAGCTTGATCGATGCTCTAGGTGTACTGGTCTCCAGACACAGCCTTGCCTGTCCATCGACCTTGTTCACTTGTACGTGAAGAGTCACTTCCCAGCTTGATTCTTTATGGGGTGTACAATGGATGACACTGTGGCCCTCCGAGTGCCAGAGCCCAGGTGAGTCACAGAGGCCTAGGGCCTTTCTCCTTCCTTTCTTCCCATCACTTGATCAGCTTTTGGGAGGAGAGGAAGGAAAAGCAGATGAGGTTTCTGGGTGCCAATGACTGAAAGCATGGAGCAGAGCCATCACATGTGAAATGATCTAAAGCCTAGGCTAGTTCAAAACTGTTATCTTCTGTTCCTATATCTGAGGCCTTCTATCTTCAGGAAGAACCTGGAAGCTCCGAGATCCCTCCATCTTCCCCTCTTTTAGCAATTCAGTTGACAGTACCCAAGTCAGAGGCTTTCCTTCAGTTCTGTTTACAGTGTAAAGCACCCCATGGTCTGGAGATAAAAAAAAAACAAAAACAAAAAAACAAACAAAAAAAACCCCAAAAAACCCACACACACTGTTGGGATATTTATCCAAATTGTTAGATTCGGTGAGCAGGGGGTGGCCAGCATGTCTCCAAGCCCTAGTTGCTATGGCATTATTGATAGAGGAAGCTAGGAAAATTACCTTTAGTGTACCTCTAAAGGTATATATGCCACATAATGTTAGGAATGTCCTCCAACAGAGGACAGAGAAATGGTTGACAGATAGTAGACTTTTGAAATATGAAACCATCTTGATAGATTCACCTAATTTGGAATTAGGAGTCACCTCTGCCCAGAGCCCCGCTCAGTTCCGGTTTGGGGAACCCTCAGAAGCAGTAGTGCTATAACACAATTGTTTAGAAGTTATAGAATCCCAGACAAAAGTAAGGCTCAATCTTAGAGATATTGAATTAGAGGGAGGAGAAAAATTGTTTGTAGATGGATCCTCCCAAGTAATAGAAGGGAAGAGAAAATCAGGATATGCAAAAATTGACAAGGACTTAGAACTTGTGGAATCAGGACCTCTGAGTCCATCATGGTCAGCTCAGGCTTGTGAGCTTTATGCCTTATGTAGGGCCCTGGAATTATTAAAAGAAAGAAGAGGGACCATATTCACAGATTCCAAATATGCATATGGAGTAGTCCATACTTTTGGAAAAATTTGGGAGGAAAGAGGCTTGATTAACACTCAAGGAAAGAACTTAATACATCAGGAGTTGATAGTAAAATTTTAAAAGTGTTAAGAGAACCAAAGGAAATAGCCGTGGTGCATGTGAGGGGACACCAAAAGGGATTAGATTATCGAATTAGAGGAAATAATTTAGCAGATAAGGAGGCTCAGGAAGCAGCCTTGAGGATTGAAACTGTTAAAATTAATCATACACCAACAAGGGAGGACACTAGTGGAAGAGGATAAGAGGAAAAGGAGAAAAAGTTTACACTGGAGGAACAAGCAAAATTAGAGAAAATAGGAGCTAGAGTGGAACAAGGGAAATGGACATTACCTGATGAGCGAGAGATGTTGCCAAAAGCTTACGCTAGGCAGGTATTAGAACGCTTACACGCGCAAACACATTGGGGTACAAAAGTGTTAAGTGATCATTTCCTTAAACAGTTTGGCTGTATTGGAATTTTTTGAAATAGCAAGGCAAATTACACAAGGGTGTTTAACTTGTCAAAGGGTAAATAAGGCCGTGTTTCAACAAGTGGCCATGGGAGGAAGAAAACTAGCTTATAGACCGTTTGAAAGGATTCAAGTCGACTTTACCAAATTACCAAGAATAGGAAGATTGAAATATTTGTTAGTTATAGTAGACCATTTAACACGATGGGTCGAAGCCTATCCTGTAGCAAGAGCGACAGCTCAGACGGTGATAAAATTTTACTAGAACACCTAATCCCCAGGTATGGGATAATACAATATATTGATTCTGATCAAGGCACTCGCTTTACTTCTAAAATTATAAAATCCTTGTGCCAATCATTAGGTATTAAATGGGAATATCATACCCCATGGCATCCTCAAAGTTTGGGAGTAATAGAAAGAATAAACCAAACAATAAAGCAAGAGCTAGCGAAGCTAATGGTTGAAACACAGATGCCATGGACTAAATGTTTACCGCTAGCCCTTCTTAACATAAGGATCAAACCGCACAGTGAGACTGGATTATCGCCATATTAGGTTTTATACGGCATGCCCTATCTCCGAGGGAAACAATGTAGTGGAAGATTATAATATTCGGAAATATGTTATCATTTTAGGAGAAAGGTTGAAAGAACTAAGAGATATAGGAATAATGGCACAAACCCTACCTTTGGGGTTTGCAATCCATCAATTCAAACCAGGGGATAAGGTACTGATCAAAACTTGGAAGAAAGAAACTTTAGTTCCTTCATGGGAAGGACCCTTTGTTGTATTGTTAACTACAGATACTGCCATCCGGACCGCGGAAAAGGGGCGGACACACGCGACTCGAGTAAAAGGACCCATGAAAGACTGGAAAGTTATTTTACAACCTGGAACCACAAAAATAACATTAAAAAGGGAATGAACGTATGAGAAATGATCACGAATTAAAGACTATAGCATTAAGCAATTATCGGGCAGGACTAAGTTTATGTCCACTCTGTAAACCATGTTGTATGATTATTGAGGGTTAGGTGTAACCTGTGTAACAAATATATCATTTCCCACAGAGGCTAACAGGGACGTTTTCAAATTCAAAGCTGAAGTTTCCTCTGCATTCAGTGTGGACAGACTACTCCTATAGGAGATTTCTGGTGGGTAAGATTTATTACTGTCATCGAAATAAAGAAGTCCGCTTGAGAAGGGGGAGAGGGCACGACCGGGTGGGGATTCTCAGTCGCAACCAAGTAAGGCCAGTCAAGGACGAGCACCCCTTGTAGCTGATGCCTCCGACCATGAGATCCCTTACCGGACCTCTCCTGATTTTACTCGGACTCACCAACCTGGTGACAGGTAATCAAAATTGCACCGAGTGCATAAGAACCGCCCAGCACGGACGAGTAAGTAATAAAACATTAATGTACCACACCTATTACGAGTGCAAAGGGAAACAGAACGGGAGTTGTATATACAATGGAACACAATATAAGAAATGCTCGGTGGAAAATGATACTGTTTGTTACGATCCAAAGGAACTTCTTTATCAATAGTGGGTAGAAATGAAAACAAATTCGGAAGTAGGAAGATTAATTGGAATAAGTAAGGATATGGCCAATTTGAGCACATCAGTATCGGTAATTTTTGATGCATGCGATATTATAGATGATGATCTGGATATTAATTGTGGGAGTGTAGAGTGGAGATGATACTATAGTAATCAACCAAAATATATTTGCCCAGGTGGAGGTGGACGTCAATGTCAGATAAATCCTGATTATGTACCTAGTCAAACGGTGAGATATCAGTCAGCACACCTATGTGGAAGAAGGGGATGGTCTTGTGTATGTTAGGATACTGCAAGCTGGGGATATGACAGCCAATGTGGGGATTTACAAGCTTCAATCACAAGGGTACAAACAGACAATAATTGTACAACCCGTACCTGTAATTTAGTAAATTTAACCCTTATAAATTTAGAAATTTGGAAACAGAAAAAAATAACCAAAATTGGACTTAAGATATATGGACCTGGAGAAGACCCAGGTGTAGTTATTAATATTGAAATGAAAGAAAAGAGAATCGGTGCAGCATAGACTGTTATTTAAGTCATTTTATCATGAAATGGAAACAGGAACGAAATATGAAATTCCCACAGTGGCTAAAAATCTATTTGTAAATCTTGCTGAGAACATTGCTAAGTCACTAAATGTAACTAATTGTTATGTATGTGGTGGAACTAATCAGGAGAGAATTGGCCCTGGGAGGCCCAAGAGAGCAACATACCAGACCCTAATGTTTAGAACATATCAACTCAGGTCAGGAAACAACAATGGATATTACAAACCAGCATAATAAGAAGAAGCTGTTGGCAAAATGACGCTGGGAGTAAACCAGTCGGATATTTAGTATGTGAAGGGGGATATAACTGGGATAGTACTTACCAAAAGGAGGATAAATGGGGCACTGCCCAAGAAATAAGTAAAAACCATGCAAATTGGACCAACGGAACCACTATTGATAAAGGGTGGTCAAGTCCAGAAGGGCAATATTGGATCTGTGGAAAATTTGCATATACCCGATTACCAAAAAATTGGACCGGAGCGTGCGTGTTAGGAACTATACGGCCAAGCTTTTTCTTATTACCTATAAACCGAGGAGAACGCCTAGGGGTACTGGTATATACAGACGCATTAGAAACTCACAACCGAAGGGAAAAAAGAGAGCTACAAATAGGAAAATGGAAAGATAATGAGTGGCCACCTGAAAGAATAATAGCATATTATGACCCAGCGACATGGGCAGAAGATGGGTCCTGGGGATATAGGACCCCCATTTATATGTTGAATAGAATAATCAGGTTGCAAGCTGTAGTAGAAATAATTGTAAATAAAACGGGTAATGCTCTAGGATAGGTGGCTAAACAAAATACTAAAATGCGTACAGCCCTATATCAAAATAGACTCGCACTAGACTATTTACTAGCACAGGAAGGAGGAGTCTGTGGAAAATTTAATCTCACAAATTGTTGTTTAGAGATAAATGATGAAGGAAAAGCCATCAATGAATAAGTAAGAGAAATGAAAAAAGTAGCCCATGTGCCAGTCCAAACGTGGAATGGAATAAATGTCCAAGGACTATGGACAACGTGGGAAAATTTATTCTCAGGAAACTGGGTAACAAAAATCATTATCGTTTTGTTAGGATTGTTTGGAGGTATGTTAATAATACCATGTCTAATTCCTTGTCTTTCACAAGCTGTAGCTTCTGCGATTAATGGAATGAAATTTACAGCCACTCCAATAGAACCAACACAGAGTGAGAGAAAACATGTTTTAATGTTGGTAAAACATATAGAGGAACCCGAGTTAATACCCATCAAACAAACTTTAAATAAATTTTACACGAAACACAGTGGTGAAAAAGAAAACGGGGGACTGTGAGCAATGAGCGATTCGTGTAAAGAAAATCTAGTGAATATAAGCTTGAAGCAAACGTCATTTATATTGAAATAAAGGAATATATGTAGGGCATGACCATAAACAGGGGAGTGGTAGTCTTTATGTAACTTCCTGATAAGTATAGTTTGGGTAACTCCCTTGATATGTGAAGCTTATGTAGCCTCCTGATATGTAAGTTAGTTCCTGATATACTAGTGCAAACCAGTGTTGTAAATAACCGCAGAAATGTCAAGAAAATGTATAGCCAAATAAGGTAGCATAATATAAGTGGAATAACGGAGCGCCTGCACAAACAGAGAGGTCATGTAGAGTGCACTGACGAAGAGGAGCATCTTCCTCCCAACGACCACCGGACGACCACCTAGAAAAAGATGAAGCATGCGCAGACCGGGGAAGTGGTGACGTACTTAAAGAAAGAGTCATCTTCCAAGAAAAAGGCGGAGAAAGGCAAGAAACGAAGCCTAGAGAAGTATAAAGGAAGGAATTGTAAGAAGTGAAGGTGTGCGTCTTGGTGGAGCGGAGACTCCCGGCGCACCCAGCGCTGTTTGCTTGCCTCTATTTGTTTAATAAATTGCAAACTTAAATTGGAATCCTGTTTGGGACTAAATCATTTATCACAAAACCATTCTTTAAGCAGCTGCAGGCTGCAGCTACTGCAGTGCCCTGACCCTCCACTTCCCCAGGCTAAAGAAGCCGTTGTTAAAAATAAATATATTAAGGTCTGCGCCCGCGATCCTGCAGAAACCGCCCCCCCCCGCGACACACGCGCGCTCAGACTCACTCAGCCACCCCCCCCCGCGCGCGCGCGCTCCCCCTCCCTGCGCTGCAGCTCCGGACCCGCAGGCCGGTGGGTGCGGCCCCCCCCGGCCGCAGACTCTCCGGCGCCCCGGAGCAGCGGGGGGCAAGGGGGGCTGCAGCCGCGCACGCCCCGCTGCCCGGCAACCGGCCCCTCGGCGGCGCGGCGGCGGGGGAGGGAGCCTGGCGCAGAGGCTGGCTAGGGGAGGGGGGATGGCGGCGCTTTTCGGAGGTTTCTGTTTGGGTCGGTTGGGTTGGGGTTTTTTTTTCTCTTTTCGTTTTTCACCTCCCCCGCCGTTCGCGTTCGTTGGTTTTCACCGCGCGGCGGCGGCGGCCCGCGCGCAGCGGGGCTGTTGTGCCAAACGCGGGTTCCGTCACCCGGTGCGCAGAGCGCCGGGAAACACACGGAGTCGAGACGGCGGCTTTTCTTCCGCCCCTGCGCCGAGCTGGGGGCCGGTGGTAGGCCCACAAAGCTGGCGCGCCTCGGTTAACGCAGGGAAAATATTTCTACGCTCCGAGCAACAAGTCACCGTTATTTTTTTGAGAGCTGGCGCAGGCGCCCTTGCGCCTGTTGGTTCCCGCAAGCCTCGTCTCCACGGCGACAGCGTCCTCCTTTTTTACTGCGCGTGCCCCGTGAGGAAGGGGCTTCTGTGGGTAGGGGTCTTCCCCTACCGGAGGGCAGGCTTGTGCTATGCCGAGTCGATGTTAATTAGATGTTACTTAGGATAGTTCACTCAAAGGTCGGCAGTTGCGTTCCCTTTGCGGTTGCCTTGTTCCGTCCCTCAGGCTTGCGCCTCGTTGACTCCTGACAGAGCCTAAACAATACCCCCGCTTTGTGCCTCGCATACCTTCAGCAGGGTGACTGACCGACGGACTGGCCGACCGACGGACTGAGGACGAAAGGCGGGAGGGGGGCACGGGTGCGGCAGGGACGCCGCGGGGTCCTAAAGTCTCCCGCCTTCCTTCCTTCCCCGGGCCGGCAAAACTGCTGGCGGAAGGGGGAGGGGGGGTGTCTCCGTGTGTGCGTGTGGCCGCGGGCGAGGGGTTCGTGCCGGGGCCGGTTTGGGAGCGTGTGTGGCGGGTGTGCACGCAGTAAGAAACGAAAAAGTCTGGTAACGCTGTGGACAACGCCGCCTTCTCTGCTACAGCCTGCGCTGTGGCCCGCCTCGGTGTCCGCCTGCGGGCGATGTGCTCGGCTCGGCTCCCGGTTGAAGTCGTCCCTGGGAAAGCAGCAGCCCCGTGCCTCGGCCTGGGCAGAGACCTGCGTCCCCGAGGCAGGGTCCTGGAGTCTTCGGTGGAGGCTCCAGAGCGACGTCAACTGGACGAGGATCAACACCAGGCTTTGCAGAAAATTACTGAGAAGATAGCAACAACCTATGCTCACAGATGTTCACCTACTGAGAGTATCTCGCTTATGATAGTTAATTCAGGAGGGGAACGGCAATATCCACTAGGATTGATCGTACAGTTAGGAAATACAGCAAACAGTTTGAAAGTATTAGAATGGGTTTTTCTCTCCTATCAACCCAGAAAAATAGTGGTCACCAGATATGAATTATTTGCACAACTCATTATTAAGGGAAGACAAAGAATTGTAGAAATATCTGGATTAGAACCTGTAATAATTTATGTTCCTGTATCTCAAAAGTACTTAGATTGGTTGTTAGCCAGTTCTCTGGAGTTTCAGATCGCAATCTCTGATTTTTTAGAACAGGTTACAAATAGCTATCCGTCCGATAGATTATTGTCACTGTTGGCTAATCAGCAGTTTGAAGAAATGCCTATGCGATCGGAGACCCCAGTGAATGGGATGACAGTCTTTACCGACGCAGGACGCAAACCCCGTTGTTCGTGAGTCTGATAGTCACGTGTTTGATATGCCAGGTTCAGGCGTGGTTTTCCGTTCAACCAAGAAAAAATATCTGGGTTACACTAGCTAATCAAACGGGCCAAGGCCACCTTTGCTTATCTATATCCACTGCTGAGAATCTGTTCACAACATGCTTAGTTGGTCTGCCCTTAGGGGACTATGATTCGACAGTGGTGGTAAAGAAGACCACCCCTGATCTAACCTTGTTTTTAAAAAATAACAAACACCTCTGCAGCTATGGATAAGTGGGACGGATGGATGACACACGGACCACAGGAGTTGTTGGAACCGCAGGAGTTGGGTATTTTAGGATGCATGACAGCCCCTACCTGTTTATATTTTAATTATACAGGACAGGACGATACCAGGTCACAGGATGTAAACCCCACGTTAGCCATTTTTCAGAATGCTACCAATTGGTGTAATTATACAACGAGCAACATCTCGCGCTCTACTATTGTCCCAATGAGACTCCCTAAAGGAATATTCTTGATTTGTGGTGATCGTGCATGGCACGGTGTTCCCTCCCGTTTGAGAGGTGGTCCTTACACATTGGGGCACCTAACATTGTTAACTCCCAACACTTCTATGATATTGAACCTTACCCGACGGCATAGAATAAGATGACAGATTTGAAAATATCAGGAAGAGTGCAATGACCAACTGGATTTTTGGACTGCGGACAAAACCATACTAACCTCTTTCCTTGCCCCTGGGGTCGCTGCTGCCCAAGGCTTAACCACTTTAAATAAATTGGGATGTTGGCTAGCGAAACAAACCAATGCTACTTCTGCAACACTCAGTGCTTTGTTAATGGAAACTGACTCAATAAGGCATGCGACATTGCAAAATAGGGCAGCTATCGACTTCCTACTTTTGGCCCAAGGGCACGGGTGTGAGGAGTTTGATGGCATGTGTTGTATGAATTTAACAGATACATCACAGTCGGTCACTCAACAATTACAAAAACTGAAGGACTTAACAGACAGGTTACAGACAAGTTCACTAAACCTCGAATCATAGCTGTCAAGTTTGGGCCTAAGTGGATGGTTACAAGACTTAATAAAAGGGGCAGTTGTTATAGTACTTGTTATCTTAATACTAATGCTTATTGTACCATGTTTATTGCATTGTCTACAAGGAATGGTTCAAAAGGTAGTAAAGAATGCTTGGCTAGCGAATAACTCCAACAAGTATCTTAAACACCCAATGAATGAGCTTTGTTAGATAATCACGCTCAAAACAAAAAGGGGGAGAGGCTACCACATTACCCTAAGAACGTTTGAGTACAGCCTTATATGTGTTAAATTATTTGCGGAAGGAGAAAGGACCTTTTCAACTGCTAACCAGGGGACGAGGTTGACGGTGGTGGCTGTTTTACCCATGGTTTTACCCATGGTTTTACCCACTTTGCAGGTGCCTCGAAGTGGGTGAGGCCATGGGTGCGGCAGTCGCCACCGTCATTGTTGGACACATCATGACACTATCAGGTGTCATCGCAATCTGGATGCCACCTCAGTCAAAAGAAAAAGTAGGGGTAAATCACACTGAAATTTGCGGTATCATGAGATGAACGTGGAAAGCTTTTGAGGCAAAGTGTTCTCTAACTACAAATGCTTTGGTAAGATATAATATTGGTCTTCATAGCCTTATACAAGTACCTTTTTTCTATCACTAGGAGTAGTTTATATCACTAGAAGTAGTACAGCTAGAATTGTTTTGCTTTGTAATATTCTGCTATTGACTTAAGCATAAGTTGATACGTGACTGCCGAGTTATGAAAAAATGCCGTGTGAACAAAGCCTACGAACCAATAGACAGGATGGCTGTGGCGCGTGCAGCACGTCTGGCCAGCGGGCGCATACGCCATAGGCTCCCTGTGTTAAAAGGTGACAACTGAGGTGAGTTCCGACACTCGCTGGCCACGTGTGTCGAAACTCGTTCCTCTACAAATGTGTAATACCGGGATTTCCTGAAGGGCAGTGGGCCGGTGTACGGCAAGGCCACCGTTGCCTCCGTGGGGACGCCCACGTAAAGCTGGCACCTACCGACTGCTGGACTGAGTTCGTGGCACGGGATGATACAAGAATGTACAGAGGGTCTATCTTTCTCACAGTCCTCGGGTTGCGAATGATCCATCAGGTTTTGTGTATACACAAACAAAAAGGGGGAGATGTTGGGATCACTCTGCACGGCTCGACCTTAAGGAGAAGGAGCTGCAGCATTGAGAAGCTGGTAAACAGCTAGATATCTGCACGGCTCGGCCTTGAGAAGAGGGAGCTGTTGCACTGGGAAGCTGGTAAACAGCTGGACATCTGCAGGGCTCGGCCTAAGTGCTCTAAGTGCTGTAAAATTTGGTCTGCATTCAATTGTGTCCCTGCTATTAATATATCAACTATATAATGATACATTATTAAATCTGGATACTTTTTCCACACCGGTTCTAGAGCCCATGCCACAAATGTCTGACACATCGTAGGTGAATTTTGCATTCCTTGTGGTAACACTACCCAATGATACTTTTTGCTAGCTCTCCTTTATTTACCGATGGTACCGTAAAGGCAAAGTTCTCCGCATCCTCAGCTGCTAAGGGAATGGTAAAAAAGCAATTGAAATATACTCTTCGATTCCCTGCAAAAGAAATGATACATTTGTGACAATAATTACAACGACATAGAACAAACCCACAACACCGTTTTACAAATATGGCATATTGAAGTTCCTGCTCTTGACCGTCCGGGGAGAGCCGCTGAGACAGTCAACGAGCCGTCATTCCGCATACAAAAGAGTGAAAGCATCAGCTGGTGGTACGACGGAGTTGACTGCGTCCGTGGGACGTGTGACAAGATCTTCAGGTCTTACTGTCGGCCGTACCGACCTGGCCGGTACCTGCTTCACTCCGTCCCCTCCCTCTCTGCCAAAGTCTCTTGTCTCATGCCTCGCCAATGTTGGGCAGGGTCGTATCTTGACTTGGGGGAAGGATCATCCCAGGCAGCCCCCTCCTGTTGCGGCACGGGTCAGGAGGGGGGGGCCAAGGAGGACTCGCCACCTCCGTTGGTTGCGTTAGCGGGGGGGGGGGGGGCGGGTGGGGGTGGGGGCTGGTGGGGGTTGCTCGTTCTCACCATCCCCAGCTCGGCCTCCCTTCTCTCCCAAGGCTGTGGCAGCGGCAGCTGCTGCCGCCGTCCGCTCTGATTTTATCGTCTTTATAGAGTCTCTGACTAATCGCCAGGTTGTTACTTTCGCAGCCGTATGATCCTCTTTAGAGGCTGCCTCAAACACCAATTTCCCTGCTTTCTCCCAGGTAGGTAACTCAAAAGCTGTTGCAGAGTCTGCTGCTAGCCCCTGGCTCTTCAAAACAGTCTCCAATAGCAATCGCCACGTTGTTGCTAGCTCCGCTGCTTGCCCATCTCCTTTCGAGACTCACCACATTGATCTTTCACATGGGCACACAGGGGAACACCAAGTACATTGTTCTGGGCAACGTTGTCCCATCTTGCCCTCACATACATCATCGTAGATCTGTTTCTCTGACTTATCTATGCAGCCGGTTTACTCGGTGCATCTGGCACCTCAGGCGGAGCAGTCGGAGTCGCTGAAGGTCCTGGACCCTCTGACTCAGTTAAAAAGGGATTGGTTGAAGACGGTTTAACAGCCTCCTCCATATCAGCTGCAGCTTTTCTCTCTGCCTTTAAGGCTTTTAATGTGGTTAACATCAACTTCCATGCCGTCACTAACTCTGCGGTGGTTTTATCTCCATTCCCAATATGTTCCTATAACATTTTTCCTATCTCCTCCCACGTCTCTGCCTTAAACACCACAGACGCATCGGGGGGGTACCCTTTTTGGCACCAAATTAGAAGCCTTCTAAGTGTATATTCATCATATTTCAGTCCTCTCTTAGAGAGCATATGCAGCAGGAGTCTGACCATCTTCTTCTTAGCTGTTTACCACAGCTCCTTCTCCTCAAGGCCGAGCCGTGCAGATATCTAGCTGTTTACCAGCTTCTCAATGCTGCAGCTCCTTCTCCTTAAGGTCGAGCCGTGCAGAGTGATCCCAACAAATACTTACATTAAAAACAGATGAAAAGTTTGAGGAAGAAGAAGAGGGGAAAAGTGAAAAGGAAAAAGATGTGAAATGGGAGCCACTGGATAACCTACCGCCTCCATGTTCTAATAATCCATCTCCGGCGGCGGCTCCCCCTCCGGTGGCCGTAGTACCTCTCTCTGTACCACCGTTGCCCCTATCTCTACCACCAACAGCACCGGAATTAGATCGACCTCCGGCTGCATGTACGAGAAGTAGGACTGCTGTATCTGAGGGAGCTTCTCTATATCCCTTACGAGAAGTACCCCTCGGAGGCAATCAGGGAGGCTTCGGGTTTGTGGCAGTCCCGTTAAATACCACAGACGTAAGAAATTTCAAGAAAGAAATGGGGACCCTATTAGATGATCCCCTCGGAGTAGCTGAAAAATTGGACCAATTCCTAGGCCCCAATACTTATACCTGGGAAGAAATACAGTCCATTTTAGGGATCCTATTCACTGTTGAGGAAAGGGGAATGATTAGACAAGCTGGAATGAGAATTTGGGAAAGACAGAGTCAGGCAGGACCCCTGGGAGATCAGAAATGGCCAAATGTGGATCCCCACTGGGATCATCAACAACCCCCAGGAAGACAAAATATGAGGGATTTGAGAACGTTAATCATACAGGGAATAAGGGACGCGGTTCCCCGAGGGCAAAACATTACTAAAGCATTTAATGAACAACAAGGGAAAGACGAATCTCCAACAGAATGGTTGGAGAGGTTGAGGAAAAACCTACCAATGTATTCTGGAATTGATCCGAATACAGTGGCTGGGACCGCACTCCTTAGAACACAATTTGTAGCTAAATCCTGGGGGGATATAAGAAGGAAATTAGAAAAATTGGAGGATTGGCAAGAAGGAGGATTAGAGGAGTTACTTAGAGAAGCCCAGAAAGTCTATGTTAGGAGGGACGAAGATAAAAAAAAGCAAAAGCAAAAATTTTTGTAGCAGCAGTAAGGGAAAGTCAGAAAAATAAGACGACTCCTGGAGAGAAAAGGGAAAAAAGAATAGAGCAGACACCCCAGGGACAGCCTTATCGAGGAAGATTTACAATTCCCGTCTGTTACTGCTGTAACAAGAGGGGACATGTTCAGAAGAACTGCCGTCAGCGGGAACAAGATGAGAAGATGTTCAAAGAAGATTAGGGGTGTCGGGGGCTCTATCTTCTGGGGACTTCAACATCAACAGAGCCCTTGATAAAATTATTAATTGGTCCCCATAAAGAGGAAGTTTTATTTTTAGTGGATACAGGGGCCGAAAAGTCAACCATTCAAAAACTTCCAAAAGGAATAGAAAAAGGGAAGAGTTACGTGTCAGTAGCAGGAGCAAAAGGAGAGCCTTTTAAAGTAAATATATTGAAAGATGTAGAAGTAGAAACAGAAAAGAAAATTTGTCTTAATGATTTACTTTTGCTCCCTGAAGCGGAATACAATTTATTAGGAAGGGATTTGATTTTGAAGTTAAACTTGAGCATTCAGAGTCAAGGGGACAAATTGCAGATTAAATTATACACTTTAACACAAGAGGATGAAGAAGCTATTAACCCCTCAGTGTGGTATAAGGAAGGGGAAACTGGAAAGATAAAAATGGACCCCATAAGGGTTCAAATAATAGATCCGCACCGCCCAATTAGAATCAAGCAATACCCTATACCTATGGAGGGTCAAAAAGGATTAAAACCTGTAGTTGACAGACTTCTGGAAAAAGGAACCCTAGAACCATGTATGTCACCTCATAACACGCCCATTCTTCCCGTAAAGAAACCGGATGGGTCATACAGGATGGTGCAGGACTTAAGAGCTGTAAATCAGCGAACAATCACTAAATTCCCTGTGGTGGCAAATCTTTATACTTTATTGAGTCATATATCTCCCAAACATACTTGGTATAGTGTAATAGATTTGAAAGATGCTTTTTGGGCCTGTCCTCTGGATGAGGCATCCAGAGATTATTTTGCCTTTGAGTGGGAGGACCCCGAAAGAGGACGAAAACAACAATTAAGATGGACTGTGTTACCACAAGGGTTTATGGAGTCACCAAATCTATTTGGGCAAACTTTAGAAAAAATTCTACAAGATTTCACAATACCTAAGGAGGTAAAATTATTGCAATATGTGGACGATTCATTAGTAGCAGGAGAAACTGAAGAGGGGATCCGAAAAGCCACCATTAAATTGCTAAATTTTCGAGGGGAAAAGGGATTAAAGGTGTCCCGATCAAAGCTACAGTTTGTAGAACAAGAAGTAAAATAATTAGGTCATTGGCTGAGTAAGGGAAGGAAGAAGTTAGATCCTGATAGGGTATCTGGGATTCTATCCTTAAGACCCCCACAGACTAAAACGGAAATTAGGCAAATACTGGGATTAGTAGGATATTGTAGACCATGGTTTGAAAATTATAGTGATAAAGTAAAATTCTTATATGAAAAATTAACTAATAACCAACTTAAATGGTTTATTGAAGATGATCAGAGATTTGAGGAAGTAAAAAGGGCATTAATACAAGCACCTGTATTGAGCCTCCCAGATCTAGAAAAACCTTTCTATCTCTTTGTGAATACATCAAGCCAGACAGCATATGGAGTTCTTACTCAAGACTGGGCAGGAATCCAAAAAACCCATGGGGCATTGTTCTAAGTTACTTGATCCAGTAAGCAGAGCATGGCCTGCTTGTCTCCAAGCTTTGGTTGCTACAGCATTATTAATAGAGGAAGTTAGGAAGATTACCTTTAGTGCTCCTTTAAAAGTGTATACCCCACACAATGTCAGAAATGTTTTACAACAAGAAGCGGAAAAATGGTTAACGGACAGCCGGATCCTAAAGTATGAAGCAATACTAATAGACTCCCCTGACTTAGAACTGAGGGTGACTTCTGCTCAGAGTCCAGCACAATTTTTGTTTGGAGAACCATCAGAGGAATTACAACATAACTGTTTAGAGGTAATTGAGACCCAGACTAAGGTGAGACCAGATCTAAGAGATGCTGAGTTGAAAAATGGAGAAGCGCTGTTTATAGATGGCTCCTCCCGAGTGGTAGAAGGGAAGAGAAAATCGGGTTATGCAGTAATTAATAAGGACTTGGAACTTGTGGAATCAGGACCTCTGAGTCCATCATGGTCAGCTCAGGCTTGTGAGCTGTATGCCCTATGTAGGGCCCTGGAATTATTAAAAGGAAGAAGCGGGACTGTATTTACAGATTCTAAATACGCATATGGGGTGGTCCACACCTTTGGAAAAATTTGGGAAGAAAGAGGTTGGATTAATACTCACGGGAGGAATTTAATACATCAAGAATTAATAGTAAAGATTTTGAAGGTGTTAAGAGAACCAAAGGAGATAGCAGTGGTACATGTGAGGGGACACCAAAAGGGATTAGATTACCAAACTAGAGGAAATAACTTAGCAGCTAAAGAGGCCCAGGAAGCAGCCTTGAGGACTAAAGTTGCCAAAATTAATGTCATAAAAACAAAGGAGGACACCAGCAAAGAAGAACGAGAGGAAAGAGAGAAGAAGTTTACCCCAGAAGAACAAACAAAATTGGAGAAAATAGGAGCTAAATTAGAACAAGGAAAATGGGCACTGCCCGATGGGCGAGAAATGCTGCCAAAAGCCTACACCAGGCGAATATTAGAACGTTTGCATGCGCAAACACATTGGGGTACAAAAGCGTGAAGTGATCATTTTCTTAAACAATTTGGTGGTATTGGAATTTTTGAAATAGCAAAGCAAATTACACAAGGTTGCTTAACCTGTCAAAAGGTAAATAAGACAGTGTTTCGACAAGCAGCCACGGGAGGGAGAAAAACAGCTTACAGACCTTTTGAGAAAGTACAAGTCGATTTCACTGAATTGCCTAAGGTAGGGAGGATAAAATATTTATTGGTAATAGTAGATCATTTAACACAGTGGGTAGAAGCGTACCCTGTAGCACGAGCTACGGCACAGATGGTGGTAAAAATTTTATTGGAACATTTGATACCTAGATATGGGATAATCCAGTACATTGATTCTGACCAGGGCACACACTTTACTTCTAAAATAATAAAACTATTATGTCAATCATTAGGTATTCAGTGGGAATACCACACTCTGTGGCACCCACAAAGCTCAGGGAAGGTAGAAAGAATGAATCAAACAATAAAACAACAATTGGCTAAATTAATGATTGAGACGCAAATGCCCTGGATGAAATGTTTACCATTGGCACTTAACGAAAACATACAGTGAGACTGGAATATCGCCATATGAAATGTTCTATGGCATGCCTTATTTTCAAGGAATGCCTCTGGGGAACAATGTAATTGAGGATCATAGTATCCAACAAGATATAATTACCATTGGAAAAAGATTAAAAGAATGAAGAGAGATTGGGATGGTGGCCCAAACACCACCTTTAGGATTTGCAATTCATCAGTTAGAACCAGGAGATAAAATTCTGATAAAAACATGGAAAGAAGGAAACCTATCTCCCCTCTGGGAAGGACCTTTCCTTGTTTTATTCACTACAGAAACAGCTGTGAGAACTGCTGCAAAAGGATGGACACATGTGTCGCGAGTGAAAGGTCCAGGGAAGGAGTGGAAGGTCACATCTGACTAAATCGCTGTGGGAATTTTATTGCGGCTACTCCTGTAATGAAACAGGAGTGAAACATGAAATTCCCACAGTTGCTAAAAATCTATTTTAAAGTCATTGCATATAACTAATTGTTACGTTTGTGGTGGAACAAATCGAGGTGAACGATGGCCATGGGAAGCTATGGAGAGCAATATAAGTAATCCCCAAATTTGGAAAACAATGGGAAAGGGTAATAGGAAACAACAATGGGTACTCCAAACGAGTATAATCGGAAGGAGTTGTTGGCAAAAGAAGAACAGGAAGAAGGAGCTGGAACTAGAATTTGTCCTTGGTGTAGAAGGTGGTGTTTGTTTGTAAGAACTGCAGGCTAACTGGCAGTTTTCTGTAGCCATAAAGCCTTGCAAATAAAGAGGATCGCCAGGCTCGGGCAAGTGCTCAGGTCTGGACAAACCACTGATCTAGCAAAGCTCTGGCCTTCACAAGCAGTGCTCAATTAATTTGGGTACTAAGAAAGCACCCCCTTAAAGGAAAGAAGAGGGCAAGACCGGAGGGGAACTGGTGTTGCGGCTTAAAAAGGGTCTGCCAAGGGCTGCAACCCCTTCGGGCTGTGACCGCCGATCACTATGGCCCTGACCGGACCTCTTCTAGTTCTACTTGGGGGTGAGTTCCTTGGCAATATTGGAACAAGTCCAGCTGGGGTTTACCCCAGAAAAATGGAAAAAGTGAGGACCTTTTCTAGTTGTACAGTGCATAACTGTAATCAACAATAAAACCTAGTTTTTTCCTGTTACCCATAAATTAGTGAGAACGAATGGCCTCCTGAGAGACAAACTTGGAATGGAACAGGATTTTGGGGAGATTTTATGGGTGGTGATCGGCTTACTAAAATGGGGATAGTTGCATTGAGGATATGTGGGGGATTGTTACTAGATTAATCTACTCGGTTATACTCAATTGGAAATGAAAACACGAATCAATACTATAAAGAAAAAGATGGGGGATTGTGAAATATGTTTATCTGATTCGTGTGATGAAGTGTAACCTTCTGTACTTTCATGGATTTCTCCTGCACCATAAAAAGGGATATTTTACAGGAGAAAGTTAAACTATTTTGCTGGTACATCAGCTCAAACCAGTTTGACCACTGACCGCATAGTATTGTGTAAAGAAAGTGCATGCATAAGGTTTGGGGTCATCCTGGGGGCACGCCGAGGAAGATTCGAGAAGACTCTAGCAGAAGAAGAGGGCATGCGCTGAAGAAGACACGCCTGTTCATTAATATGTATTAGAAGACACACCTATTCATGAATATGTATTGGCGAACAGGATCACGCTGAGGAAGAGTCGAGAAGATTCTAGAAGGAGAAGAGGGCATGCGCCGAAGAAGAGACGCCTATTCATGAATATGTATTAACGGAGAGGATATAAACCAGGAACAGGAACTGAACCGCGTGCATCTTGGTGGAGCAGAGACTCCCGGCGCACCCAGCGCTGTTTGCTTGCCTCTATTCGCTTAATAAATTGTAAATTTGAATTGGAATCCTGTTTGGGACTAAATCATTTATAACAGGTTGGATCGGATTGTCCGGTGGAAAACTCACAGACTCTATGTCCAGCGAGTTTGCCAAGTACGCACCCCCAAATATAAATCAGATTGGAAGTGTAGGTGTAAAGTCCTGGATGTGGAAGTACCCCCATATTTCTGTGCGGTACCTCTACAGAGGATCTCCGTACATTAATCCAATCTCTAAACAAAAAGAATGAATTAGCTGTGGAAAATCCTACAGCTCAACCACCCCCAACCCACAAGGAAAGTGTACCTTCTGCACCAGAATGTAATCCAACTGATACGGCAGAAGTCCAGAGGGGGGGAAAAAAACAAAACAAAACTAAACAAAAACAAAACAAAACAAAACAAAACAAAACAAAACAAAACAAAACAAACAACAACAACAACAACAAAAAAAAACAACAAAAAAACCCCCAACTTCTATCCCCGGGGAGGGCAGTGAGCCACCCTGCCCGGCAGGTATTAGCAGTTCAATGGCTCTCGGTTAAAAATTCTGAACCTGTTAAAAAAAAAACAGCTCAAACCCTAAATATCAGAGTCAGTCGACACAGGGTTAAATTTACAGGAATAGAAAGGTGCGGTAAAGGAATGCCCCGCTGCCGAGATTTCCCTCTGGTTGCCAGGGGACCAGAGGTTAACGAGGGTGGAGGTACCGGTGGGTGCTGCACACGCTGCCATTCTAAGATTTAACATGCTGCGTGAGCAGATGAGGAAACTCCCGGGCGGGACTGTGTGGAGTTCTGCAGGCACCAATGTTCGGCAGTACCCGCTGCCAGCAGCAGCGCTGGCGAGAACTGACGGGGTGGTAACAGAATTGGAAAAAGATACCATTTAAATTGGACCGGTACCAATGGTACTGACCACCCCTAAAAATTCCTACACCTGGGAAGCCAAAGATCGTTCAGGAAAAGCACACCGGATCAGCACCCAGTGAATTTCACCCTCATTTTAACCCTGCCGGTTAAGTAAGACCGAGCATATTTCCTTTTTTCTTGTGTGTTCACACACAGGAATCCCGAATGGACAACGTGAAACCACAATCCAATGGATGAAATTAGTGATGTGGCATTTTACCTTAATTGTAATACAATTTCTTTTAACTTGTAATTCGAGATAACCATTGTCCCAAACATATGCCAAGTATAATGAAATGGTGAGAACACAGATCATTCCAGAAAATTTAACTTTAGCTACTGCAGTCATGCATGGCGCCAAGGTGTTTTCAAGACGTGAGTGGAGCTGGGATAACGGATGGCTTCCACTCCTGAAGGGAAAAGCAGGAGAAGGAATCCAGATAGGGTGTAGGATGATTAACGGATCAGCCCATGAGAAAGCCACATTAATGGCAATATACGGAAACCCAGTAGCCACAAAGTCTTGCGTTGCTGACAAATGGGATTGTTGGTATAACTTTACCCTGGTGGAACCCACTATTGTGACTTGTACGTGGCAACAACACCACACAGGTTTAGGGCCGTCACAACAACGTTGTACAGGGTTGTTGTTTTTTCGGTTCAAAATAGACATAATTGAACCTAGCCCAGATACACCACCAGGCCTAACTCCATACACCCCATTTGACACCCTGAAATATGGAGCTAGGAACATACCCGTTGTCACCATGACATCTCGTAATGACCCTTGGGACCATTCATTGCCACGATACAGTGGGAGCGTTGGAACACTACAAAACAAAAGGAACTTAAATCTCTCTACTCTAGTCATACATGGAGATGAAGTGTTTTCGAAGGATGAATGGAGTTGGAATGACCCTCTTCGGATGGCTGAACTTCAAGCCATTTCAGGACAGGCAATACAAATCAGCCGCCGAGTAACTAACGGACCTAATTACCATAGGCCAACCGAAATTAAAGCATATCATACCGACTCTACCAGACCAAAGAACTACGACACCGAGTGTTACAAAATAACCGAACCAAATTCGGATTGTTGGTACAATTTTACTCTGACCAAACCCGTAATTGTATACTGCCTTTGGGGTTCCGAAGGCACGGAATTAATATTTGAATTTATGATTGATACAGCAACATCAAAGGATAAGAGACCTTTACCCCCGCAAACATCTAAAAATGTACCCACTCGGCCTCCCATTGGTGTAACTCCCTTCATCTTCAACACAGGCCCTTACATAATCAAATATACAGGTGTGGAGTAATCGCTGAGGGGCAATTTGGAAATTTACCCTCTAAGAACAGCCTTGAAACCAGGTGGAACATAGCACTCGTGCAACGGGTCTGTGCCATGGAGACTCCCTGAACGGCCTTGGATGTTGGCAACATCAGGGGCGCCTGGTGTGCTGACTCTGGGAGAGATTACATGGAGGGTGGAGCGGAGTGGAGACCTCGCGGCTACGCTCTGTGAACTGGGGAGTTTAGGGATGCACAGGATGTACATTGATAAGCTGTGCTTACAATGTCCTGGGCCAAAGACCTGTCAACTTTGATGAAGTGCTGTACTTAGAGTGAACTTTGCTAATTATAATATCATTATAATACTAAAACGCACACCCCTCTCAAAAGCTACCACCCCCCCAAGGTGCAACCCCTCCTCAATGAGTGTGCGCACTGAATTTTTCCTAGTCTGTACCTTTAAACGCGAAGCGAGAGAATTCTGCACCAATCCTGATAAAGGTATGTATGACTAGAGTCACTCAAGCTCCACCTGCAAAGTAAAACACTATAAAATAATGTTTTAAGAGCTGGATGTTAGGGAAGATACCATCGTCATGTACCACTCTAACTTCTGGGATCAGTCGACGGGCTGAGCCTCTCTTCCCCCCCATCGGGACGCCGTTGGGTAAGATTCGAACCCTTGGTCATACCAAGTGCCTTCCCGGGAAACTTAGAAATCTCTATATAGAGTCACTTTACATCTTTTAACGCGTTTATAGCCAAGTAGTGTCCCTCGTAGTTTTAGCATTTGCACGTGCTTTATAGGTAGTGAATTTATCACCGGCAATCCAAAGAACCTGTATATCTGTTGCTTCAATAAATCGCACTATTGATTGACTCAGCCACTATTGATTGACTCAGCCGTGTGTGGTCCCTGAACGTGACCGTACCTCTGAGTGCGGCCGTGTTAGTTCAGGAGGTGTCCGGCTGAGCAGGTAGTGTGATGTTAGTAGTGCATCCGGACCCGTGATAGTCCAACAAAGGTGTTGGGCGCGACCGGACTACTAACGCTGACTTTGGGCATCACTCAGAACCTAAGCTCAGCCGCCCCCAGTCCCTCTGATATCTGAGGATCGACTGGAAAGCAAGGGGGTTTAGTTTCTGCCAAATTGCTCTGCCTCTTAACGCAACAACAGGCTGGCAACAAGTGCTGTTTAATCCGTCATACTCCCTCAAACAAGCGGAGATGTTGATGCAAATTAACATCTCTACAATTAAACCAACCTGTTCACCATTCCTAAATATATCCCACGCAGGATGGTTAGCCTGGTTACATGGGCGAACCCTCGTCTCTTCAAGACGGACAAGGAGAGATGCAACCGGTATTACAGGGACAGGACTGGGAGTCTTAAACAGTATAGATGCTGAAATACTCATAAATAAACTGAGCACAACAACAAGTGATTTAAGCAAATTAGGACACCCATTGCAGTCTTCTCTAGTAGCACTGGGAACTAATCAATGGCTTTTATCTGGCATATTACCTCAGTGGGAAAGAATTGATGGAAGGGACCACCGATTGATTGCGGATGCACTTGGTGCAGCCCAAAATAATATTTCTCTAGCTCTTAGTTGTATCCAAGCTCAACTATGGACGCAATCTGTGGCGGCAGCAATTATAATGCAACTACGTTTGAGAGAAGATTCCAGTCATGGTGGTATTTGGTCAATTTTACCTACAACCCTACCGATGGCAAAGCCACTGCTTTTGTCTTAACGATACGCAACACTTCGGTATATACCATATACCCAATCATTGCGTTGTCAGGATTAAATCACAACGGAGCTATACTCTATCCTCTAGAGCATAGAGTATGGGCCCAACGGAATGAAAACAGACGGCAAACTATTGATGTTGCTGCATGTGTGGTACGGGAACAACAGGGATTCATTTGTGAAAGTAGTATCATCCAAGGCCAAGACATTTGTCTTGACACTGAACAAAACATTTGTCATTTTGAAATACATCCCAATGAAACCCTTGAAACTGTGCTTGTATAGATCGGAAAAGGGTGTGCTTGTATGAGAACCCCTTGTGATTTTGTGTTTGTAGATAATGTTACTGTGGATACTAACAATCGCTCAAATAGTTGTGTTTGTAACTTTACTAAAATGGTAGGATGTGACTTTATCTATTCAGATCCTGTTACATCTTACCAACTAGTACAATCAAATTATATTCTATTTCGGGATCTGCTAATGAATCTTACCCTGGTGAGAAAACTACTACGACATGAACACCTGAAGCGGTTGTTGAAACAAGTTCGGGAAAATGGACAACAGACTCTGATTACTGTCCAAGGTTCCGAGGGAGAGCACGGCCGCCCTCTGCCCGGTTCCGGCGCCCGGCCCGGCCGCCTTCCGCCCGGTTCCGGATCCGGCGCCGGGAGGCCCCAGCCGGCCGCCCTTCGCCCGCTTCCGGCGCTAGGCTCCGGCGGGCGGGGCCGGTTCCGTCCGTAGACCTGGCAGCCCTGCCCGCACCCGGGCTCGGCCCCGGCCGCCCTTCGCCCGGTTCCGGCCCTCTGCCCGGCCCCGCGCGCACCCTGCCCCGTTCCGAGGGAGACCACGGCCGCCCTCCGCCCGGTTCCGCTGCTAGGCCCCGGACGCCCTTTGCCCCGTTCCGAGGGAGACCCAGGGCCGACCTCCGCCCGGCTCCGGCGCCCGGCCCGGCCGCCCTTCGCCCGGTTCCGGTCCCGGTCCCGGTCCCGAACCGGATCCGGATGCGGTTCCGGTTCGGGTTCGGGTTCCGGTTCCGGTCCTGGCGCCGGTCCCGGCCCCGGCCCCGCGCGGCCCCGGGAGGCCCCAACCGGCCGCCCTTCGCCCGGTTCCCGCGCTAGGCCGGCCCGCCCGCCCTTCGCCCCGTTCCGAGCGAGACCCAGGGCCGCCCTTCGCCCGCTTCCGGCGCTAGGCTCCGGCGGGCGGGCCCGGTTCCGTCGGTAGACCTGGCAGCCCTGCCCGCACCCGGGCAAACGGGCGGAAGCGGGCCCAGTGGCCGTGGTCTCGCTCGGAACCGGGCGAAGGGCGGCCGGCTGGGGCCTCCCGGGGCCGCGCGGGGCCGGGGCCAGGACCGGCGCCGGCGCCGGGATCGGAACCGGAACCCGAACCGGAACCGGAACCGGAACCGGAACCCGAACCGGAACCCGAACCCGAACCGGAACCGGAAGCGGATCCGGTTCGGGACCGGGCGGAGGGCGGTC
>NC_138604.1:545000-547500 GCF_964289735.1 Phaethon aethereus
GGAGGGGGCGTCCCGGCACGGCCCCTTCGTCCGGCGCGGGGGGGTTCGCTCTCCTTTCGTCTCGCTCACCGGCCGCCGGCCCTCCGCCGCGGCCGCCGCTGCCTGTCTCCGGTGCGCGCGGGTGCGCCGCGTCCCCGCCGCCACACCCCGCTTCTCGCCTCCGCTGGTGCCCGCCGCCGGATGGCGTCCGCCTCCGGGGGCCGAACCACGCCCTGCCCCGCACCCCCCCTCCCGCCAGCGGACTGCCGCCCGGGAGCGGGGCGGCGGCGGTGGTGGTGGGGCGCGGCCCCCGAGGCAAGAGAGGGCGCCCCACCCCCGGTCAGAGCGTGGGCTGCAGCGCGGGGAAAGGGAGGGTGGGGGCCGTCGGCGCGGGGCGCGGCGCGGCCCGCTGGGTCCGGAGGAGGCGGTGGCGATGAGGGGGGCGGCAGGTGCGGGCGGTGAGAGAGGAGAAGAGAAGGAAGGGGCCCTTTGGGGGCCGGGGGAGGCGGCTCCCCCGGCCCTCCCCGCACCGGCCGCGCAGGGCGCGAGGCCTCTGGGCGTTTCGGGGCTGGCGCGGGCGGCCCCGGCCGCCCCCCCGCCCCCAGTCTCTCCTCCACGAGGGAGCCGGTGTGGGCGGGTGTCGCCGCTGCTGCTTCGGGTGGGCGAGGCCCCCGCCGGGTCGCGTCCCGCGCCAGTGGGCGGCCCGAGCCACGGCTCTCCTCTCGGGCGCAGCGCTGGGTTGCTGAGGGAAACCCCGGGCCCCGGGAAGGAGGACGAGGCGATGGTGGCGGATGTCGGGCGCGCCCCCGCGGGCGGACGCTCCCCCGAGGGCAGCAGCGGGGGGAGGCACCCCCGCGGGGCCTTGCAGGTCGTTTCCCTCACCCCAGGGCCAGGTACCTAGCGTCCGCGCCTCCGCGGCCCTCCCTCGGCGAGCCCCCTGGGGCCGAAGGCCGCGGAGCCGGGCGGAGGTTCAAAGATTCGGGCGGCTCGATGCGACCCAGCGGGGGTTCGGCCGGGTGGTGGTGTCCCTTCGGGGGCGGGAGTGGCTCTCTTGAAGCCCCCGGGGGGGCGCCGCCGTCCGCGCTCGTCCCGCCGGGCAGCCGGGCCGGGGAGGGGGTTCACGCTGCCCCCCCCACTCCGCGGGCCGGTCTCGGTGGAGAGACCGCGGCGCGGCCGGCCGTGGCCGTCCTTGCTTGCCTCGAGACGGGCGGACCCCCCTCCGCGGTGGGGGGGCGGCTCGCCCGGCGGCCGCCGGGTCGCCGCGCCTCCGTCGCGCCGGTGCCGACGCGGCGCTGCGCTCCGCTCCCTTCCCTCCGCTCCGGCGAGCGCCGGCGGCGGCTGTTGCCGTCCCGGGGCCCCGACCGTCGCCTCCCCCTCGCCTTTTTTCCCGGGCCCGGGCCGGGCGGGCTGCTAGGGGCGGGAGCGTCCCGGTCTCCGCGTGGAAGCGGGGAGAGCGGGCACCGCCCTCGCCTCGGCGCCATCCGCCCGGCGCCTGCCCGCGGAAGGGGCCGAGGTGTGAGACGCGGCAGCGGCGGTCCCGGGCGGGGCAGCCGGCGGCGCCGAGCCGCGGCGGGGGGGCGGGGTGGGGAGCCGGCTTGTCGTAGCGCGGCCGTGGCGGGCGCGGAGGCGCGCGCGGCGCCGGCGGGGCGCCCCGCTGCCGCTGCCTGCCCTGGCAGCGCGGCACGCGCCATCCCGAGCGAGGCGGGCGGCCGGGCGCGGTCCGGGAGCGCCGCTGCCCTCCGCGCGGAGGCCAGGCCGAGCCCGGGCGCCTGGGCCGCCTCCGAAGCGAGCAAGGTGCGTGTTCCCAGGTCGGTTGGGAGCGCGGGCTCCGCGCCCTTGCCGCTCGGGGTGTGTTCCGTTACTTCCCTTTTCCCCGCCGCCTCCTCTCTGTGTGTGTGCTCGTACGGTCAGCCGAGGCGTTGCCTCGCCGCCGCGCCGCGCCTCGCCCCTCCCCGCGCGGGCGGAGGGGCGGCCGGGCGGACGGCGGGCCCCCCTCAGGGGGGGCCCGCTTTTCGCGAGCGGCCCTGGCCGCCCCGCGCGCGCGGGGCGGTGCCGAAAGCCAGACAACTCTTAGCGGTGGATCACTCGGCTCGTGCGTCGATGAAGAACGCAGCTAGCTGCGAGAATTAATGTGAATTGCAGGACACATTGATCATCGACACTTCGAACGCACTTGCGGCCCCGGGTTCCTCCCGGGGCTACGCCTGTCTGAGCGTCGCTTAACGATCAATCGCCGCCCGGGCCGCCGCCGCCGCCCCTCGCCGAGGGGGGGGCGGGGCGGCCGCAGCGGCGCGGCTGGGGTTGCCTCGCAGGCCCGCGCGCGGCCCCGGGCCCAGGGGGAGTGGACGCTTTTCCCCGCAGCCCGGCGGCGTCGGCCCAGGGCCTTCGTCCCCCTAAGTGGAGACTCGGGGAGCGCTCCGAAGCTCCCTGCTCCCGGAGCGCCCGCGGGGCGGATCTCGTCCCGCCGGGGGCCGCCAGGTTTCGCCGGGCCGGTCGGGCCCGGCGCGGCGGTGGGGAGAGA